>NC_135235.1:37411208-37714208 GCF_051348905.1 Ranitomeya variabilis | reverse complement strand
GAGGGAGGCAAGACTCTGAGCAGTGGGGATCCAAGTGCTAAAACTCCTAACATGACTTTATTGTTTGTGTTTTAATAACTTTATATCTGGATAGCAGAGGAGTCTAATGCTGACCACTTTGAACATATAATAAGAATTACATAATTCTGGACTGTGTAAGGTTTCCCACGGTGCAGTGTATGTAATGCAATAATCATGTTAAATGGTTTGTAGTACCTGAGGAAGGCAGTCTGGACGAGACTCGAAAATAACGAGCAGGACTCCTATTGGAACAGTAACTTGTTCCAGTTCCAATTCTTTGGCGATTCGTGTTCTCCGTATGACCCGGCCGACGCTGTCCTGGGAGGAGGCAGCGATCTGCCGAAGTCCTATGGCCAAGCTGTTCAGTTTTGCTGTTGAGAGGCTCAATCTTTTCAATAGCGGAACAGCCAGTCTTCCTAGAACAATAATATATTAAAAAAATTAATAACAGTGAAACGATTCGCTCCATTCTTCACAGAGCTAGACCTATTTTTATTTTTCGATCCACCCAAGAACATGTGGGTTTGTTTTTGCAGGACGAGTTGAAGCATTGAATGACACCATTTTAGCATACAATGTTCTGGAAGACAGGTTAAAAAAAAAAAAAATCCTGGTGAGGGGAAATGCTGCAAACAAACCACCATTTTAACATTGTGTTTTTTGGGTTTGGGAAATTCTGGCAATTTGATTTTTTTCCATAAAAAAATGCAGGGGTGTTATTAAAACTTTTATATTTTTATTTTTTGTTTAATATTTGTAAAATGTATTTTTAAAATTTTCACTTCAATTTTTAGTCTTTCTAGTGGACTTGAGCCTGCAATCTTTGTGGATTTTGCTGTACTGCAATACAGAAGCATTACAATATATAAAACAAGAAATCAATCTTCACAGAAGCACAAAGACTGCTGCGATGGGGTCCAGCGGCCAGTGACCCATCTTCCTCTTCTCTTGTGATCATACAGCTGGAGAGGTTTGGCAGATTGGCAATGGGTGCCCAAAAAGATGCCACATCAGGACTGCACCACTAGAATGCCAGTATCAGAGACTGACAGTGAGTTCAGCTCCTGAGTCTACGCTCCCTGCAGCCAAAGAGGTTTATACAGCTGATCAGTGACGGGTGGCAAGTATTAGACCCACTGATCAGATATGGATAGCCCATCAATATTGTAATCCCAGGAAAATCGTTTAAAATAGGACGGATTTAAAAATGCCCAATACAGCCCATAGACAAATGGGTACAAAAAAAAAAAAAAAGCAGCCTTTTTTTCTATTCTTGACAAACACCTATATGCCATTTTTTCGCTCCCAACCTTAGGTTCTCCATTTCTGATCCCTGCCAAAATTTTAGACCTGTCATGTTCCTCCTCCTAGATCAGGTCTATGGAAATAACCAACCTTTCTCCTCTGCTTCTTCCATGTCCTTTCTGTTTGCAGCCAGAATTTCATCTCTGTGATCGGTAAGTAAATCGGCGAGGTGAAAAATGATTTCTGCTCTCTGTTGGAAGATATAACATTTTAGCATTCAGAATAAAGTTTAATAGACTGCCTACTCCTAGATCATAGACCCCACTGGAAAATTTGTAAGAGAATTCCCCACCGATCATGTGCAATTTATAACACTGAGATCTACATCAGCGACTGCAGCCTGACTCGGAGTTACCTCCTGAATTATACTCCAGAGCTGCACTCACTATTCTGCTGGTGCAGTCACTGCGCACATGCATTACATTACTGATCCTGAGTTACATCCTGTATTATACCCCAGAGCTGCACTCACTAGTCTGCTGGTGCAGTCACTGTGTACATACATTACATTACTGATCCTGAGTTACATCCTGTATTATACCCCAGAGCTGCACTCACTATTCTGCTGGTGCAGTCACTGTGTACATACATTACATTACTGATCCTGAGTTACATCCTGTATTATCCTCCAGAGCTGCACTCACTATTCTGCTGGTGCAGTCACTGTGTACATACATTACATTACTGATCCTGAGTTACATCCTGTATTATCCTCCAGAGCTGCACTCACTATTCTGCTGGTGCAGTCACTGTGTACATACATTACTTTACTGATCTTATACTGATCCTGAGTTACATCCTGTATTATACCCCAGAGCTGCACTCACTATTCTGCTGGTGCAGTCACTGAGTACATACATTGCATTACTGATCCGGAGTTACATCCTGTATTATACCCCAGAGCTGCACTCGCTATTCTGCTGGTGCAGTTACTGTGCACATACATTACTTATCCTGTACTGATCCTGCCACATACCATACAGTATTCTCAAACTTACATCAATGAGAGAAGAAATGTTGTATAAGATCAACACCGTCTTAGTGCTCACTATAAGAATATTAAAAAACAAACAAACAGCCAATTGCATCAATTTCAACATTGCGCCTACGATTTTAGCAGGAGCGGAGTGTGACACAGACTTGTTTCTAACTTGGTGTAATACAGATTTAATTCGACAACTACATCGTGGATGGAGACTCAGAATGAACAGGTTGGTTGTTCCATCTCTACAATTCCATCACATGCTGCTGCAACCTATGTACGCTACAACAACACAATGCCATTGTGATACATATGGAAGGTGTGGACGCAGAATCACCTGCTCTGGCCTTAGTGTTGACAGATTCCTTCCACCTGTCCGCGCCATTTCAGCCTGTTGCTCCACAGTGGGCCCTAAATATATATAAAAAAAATATGAGAATGCGATTGTATTTATATAGAAACTAGATGGAGGCCCGTTGCGATCGCATCAGGAGGGCGGTAATGTCATGATGGGGGCTGGCTTTGCAGCGTTGAGAATCTGTCCCGCCATGTGCTCACCCACCTATCCACCCTCTCTTTCCTCATGTGCTGACTTCTCTCGTCTGTGCGCTCTTCTTTGACCTGTCTACCCCATGTGCTATCCCCCTTGTCTGCTGTCTCTCTCCTTCCTGTGCTCTCCCCTCATGTGCTGTCCTGTTTGAGCTCCCCCCTGTGCTCTGTCTCTCTCACCCCTGTGTGCTCTCTCTCTCTCCCCCATCTGCTGTCTTCTCCTCTCATGTCATCTCTTCTTTGACCTGTGTACCCCATGTGCTCTCGTACATGGTCAGACACAGACAGTTTTTAAAATGAACTTTCGTTCGTGGGAAAACCCATTTAATGTGACCGGCTTCCTCTGCCTGTAGACACGTCGTGCATCTGCCGCTGGGATCAGTTGAATGATTTACTGAGCGGAATTCACACAGGCACAGTAAATCAGACCGCCGCCATCTTTGTGCAGACAGATAGCAGCGGTCACATTAAAACTGCGCATGCGCTCCTTCTGTACAAAGATGGCGGCAGTCAGTGAATCATTCGGCTGATCCCGGAGGCAGCAAGTTCGCGACGGTGTTCCGATGGTGGTAATGTGTGTGCGTGTGCGTGTACACGGCATATACATGATGCTCTGTGCTTCAAACAGAACCCTGAGACTATCACAGAGCAGGTGCCTTTATACGGAGACTTGATTACACACAGGTGGATTATATTTATCATCATTAGGCATTTAGGACAACATTGGATCATTCAGAGATCCACAATGAACTTCTGGAGTGAGTTTGCTGCACTGAAAGTAAAGGGGCCGAATAATATTGCACGCCCCACTTTTCAGTTTTTGAATTTCCACAAAAATGTAAAATAACCAATAAATTCCGTTCAACTTCACAATTGTGTTCCACTTGTTGTTGATTCTTCACCAAAAATTTACATTTGGTATCTTTATGTTTGAAGCATGATGTGTGGGAAAAGGTTGAAAAGTTCCAGGGGGCTGAATACTTTCACAAGGCATTGTATCTTCAAACTTTTTAGCAGGAAAAATCACATGTTCCGCTGAGGTTACAGTAAATTTGAGCAAAAATTTCAGGCATACAGAGAATCAGTCTGAGGAGCGGGGACTGGAGTAAATTTGCAATGTTTTAAAAAGGAAGGAAGGAATAGGAAAGCACATAAAATAGTGCAAATTGGCAGAATAAGGTGCAAATGGAAAATAGGTGAAAAACACCAAAATTAAAAAGGCACAAATTCAGTAATGAATTGGGTCCTTGGTGTCTACATGCTGGATGCACAACTCTTCTGAAGGGCAAGAAAGTAAGGATGAAATCCAATGAAGCTGTTATAGTGTTTGGATTCTGGCAGAAGGGCAACCAGAAAGATGCACAAAAAGTAAACAAAGAGGTGTGCAGCAGCTTCCACCAAGGGACTTTTCATCAAGATTGGTGACAAACTAGTCTTGGTGAATCAGGCAACATAGGCTGGTGTCATACACAGTAGGCCTCATTTCTAAAAAGTGTCTTTGTTTCCCCTAGCAACCAATCACTGCTCAGCTTTCATTTTTCCCCAGCAGTTTACAAAATGAAAGCTTAGCGCTGATTGGTTGCTATTGGCAACTATTAACTTGATAGTGGATCACCAGTGTATTTCGGAAAGATGCAGATGCAGTTTTTTCATTCATTTTTTTTCCAGCTAAATTTAGGAATGGGGGGGGGGGGAAATAAAAGGAGAGAGAGTTATAAAGTTATAAGTCTCCTTCGTGCTGGATCCAATCTGTCTGTGGCTCAAAACCAAAATCTGCATCAAAATCCACAGGTTAAAGAAAGAAAAAAAAAAAAAAAAGAACTAAGCCACCTTTATAGTTTTTCTATATGGTACAACAATGCAATTTCAACAGTCCCTGGCCTTTAATATTAAAGGTCACTGATATTTATTAACTCACCGGCAGGTTTTACTTCTGAAAAGAAGGTGCCAACTTTTTTCCCTTCAACAATGTCAGTAATGACATGGCCGGATATTTTTGGATGAGTTCCATTTGCAATCACAACAGAGGTGCCACCCTGAAGGGCCCACAGGGCAGCCTTCACCTGCAAAGGCAAAAATAAATGAATAAGGCTAGTTTCACATTTGCGTTTAAAAACGCAGCGTTTTTAACGCAAACGCATGTGGTGAAAAAACGCATGCAAATGCGTGCAAACGCTGCATTTTTTAGACGCATGCGTTTTTGCATGCAGAAAAAAAAGCGCTGTTTTGCCGCATTTACATGCGTTTTTTCCTGCGTTTGCGTTTTTGAAACGCATGCTGAGAAGTGTGTGACAGCTGCCAATTATCAAAATCATCTAGAAAACCCAATATAAATAGAAAAAGCAATATTTACTTCAGTGCGATATATGTGAAAAGCCGGTAATTCAATTGCCAGCTTTTCATTTCTCCTGCCTAAAAACCCGACATGATATGAGAAAGTAAACCATGTCATATCCCCCTTTTTTTTTTGCATATGCCACACTACTAATGTTAGTAGTGTGTATGTGCAAAATTTCGGCGCTGTAGCTATTAAATTTAAGGGTTAAATTGCGGAAAAAATTGGCGTGGGCTCCCGCGCAATTTTCTCCGCCGGAATGGTAAAGCCAGTGACTGAGGGCAGATATTAATAGCCAGGAGAGGGTCCATGGTTATTGGCCCCCCCTGGCTAAAAACATCTGCCCCCAGCCACCCCAGAAAAGGCACATCTGGAAGATGCGCCTATTCTGGCACTTGGCCACTCTTCCCACTCCCATGTAGCGGTGGGATATGGGGTAATGAAGGGTTAATGTCACCTTGCTATTGTAAGGTGACATTAAGCCGGATTAATAATGGAGAGGCGTCAATTATGACACCTATCCATTATTAATCCAATTGTATGAAATGGTTAAAGAAAACACACACACAATATTGCAAAGTATTTTAATTAAATAAACACACAGGTTGTTGTAATATTTTATTGCTCTCTCAATCCACCTGAAGACCCTCGATCTGTAACAAATTAAAAATAATAAACCAACAATATACATACCTTCCGTAGATCTGTGACGTCCCACGATGTAAATCCATCTGAAGGGGTTAAAATATTTTACAGGCAGGAGCTCTGCTATAATGCAGCTGTGCTCGTGCCTGTAAACCCCGGGGAATGAAGGTAATGTAGGTCAATGACCTATAGTTACCTTAAGTCGCGGTGATGCGCCCCCTGCTGGATGTCCTCATGAACTGGAGCCTGGGAACTTTTTCCCACACTCGACGTCATATGAGGACATCCAGCAGAGGGCGCATCACCGCGACTGAAGGTAACTATAGGTCATTGACCTACATTACCTTCATTCCCCGGGGTTTACAGGCACGAGCACAGCTGCATTATAGCAGAGCTCCTGCCTGTAAAATATTTTAACCCCTTCAGATGGATTTACATCGTGGGACGTCACAGATCTACGGAAGGTATGTATATTGTTGGTTTATTATTTTTAATTTGTTACAGAATGAGGGTCTTCAGGTGGATTGAGAGAGCAATAAAATATTACAACAACCTGTGTGTTTATTTCATTAAAATACTTTGCAATATTGTGTGTGTGTTTTCTTTAACCATTTCATACAATTGGATTAATAATGGATAGGTGACATACCGTAATTGACGCCTCTCCATTATTAATCTGGCTTAATGTCACCTTACAATAGCAAGGTGGCATTAACCCTTCATTACCCCATATCCCACCGCTACAGGGAGTGGGAAAAGAGTGGCCAAGTGCCAGAATAGGCGCATCTTCCAGATGTGCCTTTTCTGGGGTGGCTGGGGGCAGATGTTTTTAGCCACGGGGGGGGGGGGGGGGCAATAACCATGGACCCGCTCCTGGCTATTAATATCTGCCCTCAGTCCCTGGCTTTACCATTCTGGCGGAGAAAATTGCGCGGGAGCCCACGCCAATTTTTTCCGCCATTTAACCCTTTATTTAAGCAGCTACAGCGCTGAAATTTTGCACATGCACACTACTAACATTAGTAGTGTGGAATATGCAAAAAAAAAGGGGGATATGAGATGGTTTACTGTATGTAAACCATGTCTCATATCCTGTCGGGTTTAGGCAGGAGAAATGAAAAGCCGGCAATTGAATTACCGGCTTTAAAGTCAGGGGTAGGGTTAGGGTTTGGATCCCTTTATCATCTTGATGGTGGGGGGTGGCTTATCAGTGTGTAGTCTTGTTTTTTTCTATAAAAACGCATGAGTTTACATAGGACAGCAATACGTTTTTTGCGGCAAAAAAAATGCCTCTAGAAATTACTACATGTTGCATTTCTGCAACCAAACGCAAGCATGGAAAAAACGCATGCGTTGTCAAACGCGGCAAAACGCATGCAAAAAAAACGCATGCTTTTTTTGCGGAAAAACGCTGCGGCAAAAAATGCAAATGTGAAACCAGCCTAAGAGTCTCACGGTTTGCCATTTTTGCCCTTTTCCTCCAAAAGCCAGAATGGTTTTACTTTTCTGCCAACATGCCAACATGGCCACATGAGGGATGAGTGTGAAATGTTGGAGAAAAAAAAAAGGGTTTAGTTTTTACAGCGTATATTTCGAGGTAAAAATGATCTGGCGACAATTTTTCAGGGCAATTTCAAAATTAAAAAAATAAAATTAATAATAATAATAATAATAATAATTAATAAATAGCGTCACCATTATCTAAGACCCAAACATTTTTCAGATAGTGTGAGCTTGTTTTTTTTTTTTTTGTGTGGCACACCGACGTTATTATTTATGCGATTTTGGGGTACATATAAATTTTAAAGTACAAATTTTCATTATTTTGGAGTGGATGGGAGACGCTTGAAAACGTTTTGATTTTTTTTTCCCCCCATCTACACGGGAAAAGCCACTATGCTCACTGATTGGTATTGGCGCCTATGTCATGTCGACTACACAGAAGCCAGAAAGCACAAAGTGACGATTGCAAACAGTACCATGGACATGAGCTTTTAGAGTTTTTAATGTTATATTACATTTTGACCTCCCTGGAGTATCTTGTTAAACCATTTCCTCTCTCCTTAGATAGATCAAACTCTTACGAAAACAACGACACCAAATATGTTTGTTTTCTTTTTTATTTATTTTGAACTAAGAAAAGAGGCGATTTCAACGGTTTGGTTTTTTTAATGTTAGTCACCCCCCTAGAGGACTTGAACCTGCAATTTTTTAGGAGAAATTATATTTTCACAGGAGGACCAAAATGTCAGCAAAGGGGGATCTTCAGTCACCCCTGGCTGCCATGGTATCCCATCGGCACCATGCGATCACTAACCAATCCATCAAAATGATGCCGTCAGAGATTGACAGAAACATCTGACTAGTTATACAGCAGCGATCGGAGCTCATCGTACATTCTCATGTGGCATTATGAGTTTGGCTTTCAAAATATCTCAATCCAGGAAAACCCTTTCATATTTAAAGGGGTGGTACAGGTTTTAGCAATTGATGACTTGTCTGTATAATAACTCAAATTTGGGATCAGACACCCGGCTCCCCCAACAGTGAGCCGTACATTGCTTAGCAGCGGCTGCCCAATACTGGGCCCCATCTCCCATTCATCAATCCTCTCCACTCCGGTCATGGAGCTCAGATCTCACAGATTCATACAGCACGGTAATAGAATATGTAGTGTATTTCAATGTTTTCCTTCCTCCACGTTCCTGGATACACAGACTCCATGTCATCACATATCCCAGAACTCTGCTACATTATCAATATATACAAAACATAAATAAATGTAAAACATATACTGTCTGGCTGCACCTTGGCCTCCATGCCTCCCATGCCAACTCTTGATTTGGTTCCAAATGTCACCGACTGCTGGTCTCCCGGATAGAAAATGTCAATAAGTTTGGCATCATCCGATCCAGGTGGGCTGTCGAAAAGTCCTGCAAGCAAAGAAGTATAAGGCAACTTTTGAATGTCAATGAAACAAGTCCGCTTGCATATTGTAGAAACCTATTTTGCTATTTAATCTGAATGCATAAAGATCTCCGTGACTAATATTCAGCTAATTTCACAAGACCAAATTTTTTGTCCAAATGCTGGGCAGTAGGGTTGAGCGAAACGGATCGGTCAATATCATAAGTCGCCGACTTTCAGCAAAGTCGGGTTTCGTGAAACCCGAGCCGATCCCAGTGTGGGGTCGGCCATGCGGTCGGCGATCTTCGCGCCAAAGTCGCGTTTCATATGACGCTTTAACCGCCATTTTTCAGCCAATGAAAAAGTGTGGGCAGCGTGATGACATAGGTCTTGTCTTGCTTTCTGCGGCGTCACAGGGGGTGGGGGTATAACCGCCATCTTACCGTGAGAGAGAGCGAGATCCCCATTGACTTGCATTGGGTTTCGTGTTTCAGTACTTTTCGCAATAATCGGCCGATTTCACACGATCCAACTTTTGAGAAAGTCGGGTTTCACGAAACCCGACTCGATCCTAAAAAACGTAAAAGTCGCTCAACTCTACTGGGCAGTATTCAATTGGCTGTTCTGTTAAGCGGGTTTTTTTTTCTGCGCACCAGATCTGATCTTAGGAGTAGGAAAATAGGGATTTTTGTGTACTCACCGAAAAATCCTTTTCTCCGAGCCAATCATTGGGGGATACAGACCATGGGTGTATGCTGCTGCCACTAGGAGGCTGACACTAAGTGAAAACAAAGAAAGTTAGCTCCTCCCCTGCAGTATACACCCTCCTGCTGGCTCACAGCTAACCAGTTCGGTGCAAAAGCAGTAGGAGATCAATAACATGAGCGTATAGCATGTCACATTACATATGAGAGAATAGCATGTAAAATTATAAAAAAAAAAAAAACAAGCACAAACTAATAATAGGGAGGGAGCTGTGTCCCCCAATGATTGGCTCGGAGAAAAGGATTTTACGGTGAGTACACAAAAATCCCTATTTCTCCTTCGCCTCATTGGGGGACACAGACCATGGGACGTCCCAAAGCAGTCCCTGGGTGGGGACAACATCAGATCAGGCCGGTGTAACCGCTACTTACAAGTGCGTAACCGTGGCCTGCAGAGTCCGCCTGCCCAGACTGACATCTGTGGAAGTGTGTGAATTATAGTGCTTCAAGAATGCATGCGGAATGGAGGAATTCGCAAGCCTGCGGTCGTGCTTGCCGACGTCTGGTACCTAGAGCCCTCAGACAGGGAGATAGGCTGACGTCTAGCACGGAAGGACTCCTGGATGGTGAAAAGAATCCACCAGGCTAACATGGCCGATGAAACGGCTAAACCCTTCCTGTGACCGTCAGGAAGCCTACTTACCCTCGAGAAGCCCAAGTAAAGTGTCCAACCTTCGGAAGGACGCCGTCCTCGATACGTACCCACTCAGAGTATATACTTCTTCCAGATCATGGAGAACCCATTCCGTTGTGTGGACTAGAGCCGAAAGAGATGAGAGGACGATGCCCCTGCAACAGTGGGAATACAATACTACCTTGGCAACGAGGGAAAGGAGACGGCCTGAGGGCAACCTTGCCTTGATGGTAATAAGGAAAAAAGTCTGAAAGAACAGAGTGGCGAGCTCTGAAGACTCCTCAGGACGACAGGTACGCAGAGAAATAAGGGGAGCGACCATCCCTGATAGTAAAATCTGTCCGGGTCAAAAAAGGAGTCTACTATAAGATCCCCAGGACCATTAAGGTCCCACAGATCTAACGGTACGCGATAGAGAAAAAGCTACGGGTGAAGACTCTCTGCAAGAAATTCCATATTTGCAGTTTTGTCGCAATAAGCCGGACAAAATACTAGTACGGCAAGCGAGAGAACCTGACATTGTCAGTGGTCTCCCGGGATCACTGGGGCCCTTTCTGCTTCCAAAAAGATCTCAGAAGTAGTGGAAGAGGGGTTATGGAAAATTGGAACCATGGAAGAAAACGAGCATGCACTGCGATGGTCATGGATTTCGAGGTCAAACCATGAACTGGAGTACATTAGTGATCAATTTGGACGCCATCCGACCTACATCTGGAGAACTCCAGTGAAGGCAGATCTGATGGAAGACTTCCGAGTGAAGTTCCCACTCACTTGAGGAGAAACCCTGATGGCTGAATATGTCTGCCGCTCAGTGTTCTACTCCAGGGATATGTACTGCTGAGATCACGGAGTGATAGATCTCGGCCCATCAGAGAGTGCGAGGCACCTCGGTCATGGCGCTTGACTGTGGGTACCTGCTAGATGGTTGACGTACAGCGCAGCCGTGGCGTTATCCAATTGAAGACGGATGGTTGACCCGCTTGAAGGCAGTAGACCTGCTGTAGGATTAGCTGTACCGTTCGGATCCCCAGTGCAATGATCGGGAGAAGAAGACTGGCATTGGTATTCCTTAATAATCATTGGACCAGGAGAAGGCTCCAGATGAGAAAGGAGCTAGAGACTGCCCTTTGAAAGCCTGATTGACTGACTGAAAACGAGCGGAGCGAAAGAAACTGCTTCCATTGTCGTCTTTTTTCCCCAGAACCGTCCTAGCGAGTTGAATGAACTGCGGGAATGAGAGACTAAGTGCACGAGCTTCTTGTTGAAAAACCACGACCATGACTCAAGATCCTTCTTGTGCAGGACCATCCTCAAAAAGGATCTGCTGGGCTGGGAATGAGGAAAAAACTTGTCCAAGTTTAGCTGCTAGCCCAAGTGAGAAAGTACTGCAAGTGATATAGACGACTCAGCGCAGTCCTGGAAGAGAGGCTAGAAAGTCGACCAAATAGGGAAGGACGACCATGCTTCTAGGGCGCAAGAAGCACATGACAACCGCTATGATCCATGCGACCACTCTGGTGCGGTAGCTAGGCTGAAGGGCAAGGTCGTGACTTGAAAATGCTGTTCGCGAATGGAAAGGCGAAGAGATTATTGTAGAGAGGAAAAAATAGGCATGTGAGGGTAAGAATCCCGAATGTCGATGGATGCTAGAAAACTCCACTTTGTTCTGTTGAAGTAATGGCTGAGCGGAGGAACTCAACATGTTAGGGCATGTTAGGTTAGGCTATGGGTTGAACTAGATGGACTTACAGTCTTCCTTCAACCTTAATAACTATGTAACTATGTAACTATGTAACTCCATCTGAAAAAGGAGGACCTTGTCAAAGGTTGTTAGAAGTTTGAGGTCCAGGAATGGTCTTATTTTTCATTCCCTCCTTCTTGAAACCAAGATCCCTTAGATCTAGACTGTCCTGGACAACGCTTCCACTGCTGGTTGGGTCTGTAGAAAAGATACGATCCCTTGTTAGTCTCCCGCTCAGAAGATGTGATTTGAATCGAAGTAGATAAGGTCTCTGACCAGGAGACTATTGGTCAAGCAACATCATGTGGTGGCTAAAGAAGGGTAGAGCACTGAACCCGAAACCACAAGACGGAACGAATCAGATTTGCTATCCGACCGTCTGTGGTATTTTAAATGATGATACCTCGGGCAGGGATACTGGTTGGTACACCATAAGAAATTCTACCCGGTTAGTCTGCCAAGTGGCAGAATGCGGGGCTGCAACCAGCAGGTCTCTTGCCATCGTCGTGCAGAGTAGAAAATTAGGAACCCTCGATCCACCATCCTCTTAACAGGGACGTGGAGAGGAATCGTCCGCTTTCTTGCATCATCCGCTAAATAGTGGTGATACAAAGGGGGGGGGTGCTCGGACGCCAAAAATGTGTGCCTCTGTACATCCCCAGAGTTGAGGTCCCCGGGTGGACAGAGCAGGTTGTCTGGCATTAGGCCTGGATGCAGAAGAGGATACATGGAGGCGACGCTTCATGTGTTCGTCTGTTGAAGATGTGGGGGGAATCGGTGCCCTTAAAAAGGACCCGTCGCCCATAAAAATCAGACCAGGTATGGCAACCTACTTAGAGGCTTCTGTCCAGTGAATCGCTCGTCAATGTTGATGGTATAAATAGGAGAGCCCCTCCTTTTCAGAAGCTCTGGCAATCCAAGGCAATATGCGATCCATATTCAGCGTTGTTCTCAACCAATCATAGGGGAGAGATCAGGAAATGAAAACTTCCGTTTTCTAGACGCCTGTACGTTTTTCTAGAACCCTTGCGGCCCCTGCTAGCCGACGGCTCCCATGTAGGAGAGGGACCATGTATCTCTGTCCTGCGAGCACTTCGAGCCACAGAGGGTTCACAGAGGGATTCAATCTCTTGGTCCGAGAAAACCATGGGTTGCGGTTAGGGGATGAGTGGCGGAAGGCTCCAGAGCTCAGTTAGGGTGACCAGCTTCGGATTGATGATGTGCCCTTAAGACCAGTAAATACTGGTCATGCGCCTTTAAGACTAGGGAATGCTGGTCTTGTGCCTTTAGGGGGGCATACTGTTTATGTGCCTTTAAATGGTCATGTGCCTTTAAGAACCAGGGCCTACTGGTCATGCCAGGGCATACCGGGCATGCGTCTCTGAGACCAGAGCATACTGGTCATGGGGCTTTAAGACCAGGGCATGCTGGTCATGTGCCTGAAGACCAGGGCATGCTGGTCATGTGCCTGAAGACCAGGGCATGCTGGTCATGTACCTTTAAGCCCAGGGCATACTGGTCATGTACCTTTAAGCCCAGGGCATACTGGTCATGTACCTTTAAGCCCAGGGCATACTGGTCATGTACCTTTAAGACCAGGGCATACTAGTCATGTACCCTTTAAGACCAGGGCATACTAGTCATGTACCCTTTAAGACCAGGGCATACTGGTCATGTACCCTTTAAGACCAGGGCAGACTGGTCACGTGCCTTTAAAACCAGGGCATACTGGTCACGTGCCTTTAAGACCAGGGCATACTGGTCATGAGCCTTAAGACCAGGGCATACTGGTCACGTGCCTTTAAGACCAGGGCATGCTGGTCATATGCCTTTAAGACCGGGGCATTTTTCAAGGATTACGCCAGAGGAGAAGCTCCTTGAGGAGAACTAGGTACTGTGGGAAGAGCCGGGATCTGTGGCGGCGGAGGGCTCCTGAGCTCACTGGAACTAAGTACTCTGGTAAAAGTGACCGGTTTCTGGTTGGTCATGACCTAAAGAGCAGAGAATGCTTGTCATGTACCCTTAAGACCAGGGGATGCTGGTCGTGAAACTAAGACCGGAGTGGCTGGTCGGGAGCCTTTTAAGACTAGCTCAAGGACCAGGGAATACTTCTGCGTTTATGGCCTGTATAATGGTTGAAGTTTTTTTTTTGTTTTTTTTTTACATTATCCACCTCTGCTGTCGGAGGGGTTGTTGGGGAAAGGAGAGCGGGGGGAGGGATGGAGCGGCGTCTCCCTACCTGGTTCCTGAATCCCCCGTCAGCGTTGGATTAGATTCTCCAGCGCTGAAAGCAGCGCCGGGACCGATGCCGCAGCCGCTTCCGGATGTACACAGCTCGTGTCCGGAAGCGGCAGGGAGATGAACATGGCCGCCGAGGATATGTGGTGTTCTCGTCCTGAGCGAGAAGCGCCTGAATAGGGAGGCGGAGCTTAAACGCGCGGCCTAGCATGGGCGGAGACTGCGGGTTGCGGCCTACACGCAGCTGAAGCCTGGGGCTAAATTTTTGGTGCCGAGTGAAAGAAGGGTAAAAACCCCGCCGCTTGGAAAAAAGGGAAGGAGGGCGAAAGAACCGCCGGTTACGCAGAGCCCTCCAGCCGCACAAATCCCAGCACTTACCTAGGAATCTGCAGCAAGGCAGAGTATGCAGCTCTGTTCAGCAGGTCATTAAGAAGGAAACCTTTGCTGTCGCTGCTGTTTGGACGGTGCAGGGATAGAGAAGACCTCAATCCATCGTCCCTTTAGCAGGGAGGAGGAGAGGAACCGTCCGCCTCCTTGTACCATCCGCTCTTAATAGTGGTGGTGCAGTGGGAGCTGCTCGGACGCCACGCTGGAGAGTGCCTCTGTACAGCCGAGGGTAAAACCTGGTGGGCAGGGCTGATGTCCGGCAATAGGCCTGGCTGCAGAAGAGGATACTGAAGGTGACACTCCAGTGCTCGTCTGATAAGGGAGGGGGGAGATCGGTGCCCTTGAAGGGGCCCGTCGCCCCTAGAATCAGCTCAGGCAGTGGCTTCCCACGTCGCAGGAGAGGATACGGAGAGGTGAAACTCCCGTGGTCGCCTGTTGTTGGTTCGGGGGAGATCGGAACATGAAAGAATCCGTCGCCCCCTTCGTCCGTTGTAAAAGGTAAAAGTAAGAAGAGTTCTTTGGGTCTGAATAGCAGACCAGTCCGTGTGCCTCCTACGGACACGAAGCAAGAACTGGTTAGCTGGGAGCCAGCAGAGGGGTGTATACTGCAGGGGAGGAGCTGAGAGCCAGCAGGAGGGTGTATACTGCAGGGGAGGAGCTGAGAGCCAGCAGGAGGGTGTATACTGCAGGGGAGGAGCTGAGAGCCAGCAGGAGGGTGTATACTGCAGGGGAGGAGCTGAGAGCCAGCAGGAGGGTGTATACTGCAGGGGAGGAGCTGGGAGCCAGCAGAGGGTGTATACTGCAGGGGAGGAGCTGAGAGCCAGCAGGAGGGTGTATACTGCAGGGGAGGAGCTGTGAGCCAGCAGGAGGGTGTATACTGCAGGGGAGGAGCTGGGAGCCAGCAGGAGGCTGTATACTGCAGGGGAGGAGCTGAGAGCCAGCAGGAGGGTGTATACTGCAGGGGAGGAGCTGAGAGCCAGCAGGAGGGTGTATACTGCAGGGGAGGAGCTGAGAGCCAGCAGGAGGGTGTATACTGCAGGGGAGGAGCTGTGAGCCAGCAGGAGGGTGTATACTGCAGGGGAGGAGCTGTGAGCCAGCAGAGGGTGTATACTGCAGGGGAGGAGCTGAGAGCCAGCAGGAGGGTGTATACTGCAGGGGAGGAGCTGGGAGCCAGCAGGAGGGTGTATACTGCAGGGGAGGAGCTAACTTTCTTTGTTTTCACTTAGTGTCAGCCTCCTAGTGGCAGCAGCATACACCCACGGTCTGTGTCCCCCAATGAGGCGAAGGAGAAATAAAAATACTACAAAAATAGTTTCTTCGGTATCTCACATGAGACTCCAATTCAAATCTATGTGTGAGTCAAAAAAAAAAAAAAATTGGGTTCCTCTTGGATCAACTGCATAGCATCCAATTTTTAAACATAAAATTTAAATTCTTTAACAAACAATATTTGCTTTGTAAAATTTGATAACTGCTCATGTATACAAATAAATGACATTTGGCTACAAAAAAAAAAAAAAAAAAGCCTTTTTTTTCTTTAAAACCTCTTTTCAATATGTACGAACATGTCGGAACTGCGGCATTTAACTCATGCTTACAGGAAGCGTGCACCCACCCTTTCGCCTCATTCAAAATAAAAGAAAAAAAAAAAAAGAAACCAAATATACAGATATTTGTCATCGTCGTGTTCAGATTTGCCTGATCAATATAAAAAATAAAAAAAAATTAACCTGATCGCTAAATGACGTAACGAGAAAAAAATTTAAAATGCCAGAATTAGGTCTTTTTTGGTCAGCGCAACATTGCAATAAAATGCAATAACGGGCGATCAAAACATTGTATCTACGCCAAAATTGTATCAGTAAAAACGTTAAGCTCGGCTCTACACGATATGTTAAAACCAATGGTGTCATTCAAAAGACGCAAAAAACAAGTCCTCACATGGCCATATTGTCTGAAAAATAAGAAAAAGTTATGGTTCTGGGAAAAAGGGGAACAAAAAACGTAAAAGCAAAAACAGAAAATAGCCCTGGTGTTAAGGGGTTAATATACACACTTGTTTATTAACATATGTAGCCAGGTTCAGGTTTGTAACTAAGATTTTTTCAATTTGTTCCCGCTTTTGGGCAGTTTCTTAGAGTTTAGGAGACCACTTCTCGAGCTCTGTTGACCCCCATCAGCGGCCTGACAATCATAAGAAGACTAAAAGGACATACAAACTTGAAAACTAAAAACACAATATAAGGGCAGACACATTTCAAGGGATTGTCTACATAAGACCATTCTTCAAGTAACTTTATCAATGGGCTGACAAAGTCATTCAGTATCAACTACGGAGATATTTGCCCAGACGCTCACAGTCTCCCATTTATTCATGTGGTGCAGGTAGCATTTTGCATTGCTGGTGTAAGGACAACAGGTCTAAAACTCATAAGTCCTGGAAAGTTTTATTAGGCCTTAACTCGCAATAAGAGAACAAATGACTGGAATCACCACCAAGTATGAAAACCTTGGCACAGAATACGGAAATCTAACGATATTACCTCCCACATCAGACAGCACGATGATTAGATCGGCCTTCATTTCGACAGCTAGCCGCGCTGCCAGGCTGTCATTGTCCTTGATGCTGATCACCTGAGGAATAAAATGAGATGAGCGAAGAAAACCTACAGCAACAAGAAGATAGATGGGATATAAAAGGAGAAAACATGAAGCCTGGGAAGCCAGCAGCACAGAAGACCGAGTCCTGCCATATTAAATGCACGGTTTGTGTCAGATGCAAGTAAGGATAGAAAAATGCAGCAGCCAAGAAAACTACACATCTACAGTATAAATTAAGGTATGTGCACACGTTCAGGTTTTTTCGTGTTTTTTCGCGATAAAAACGCATAAAAGGCATACATATGCATCCTATCATTTGGAATGCATTCCGCAATTTTTGTGCACATGGTGTGTTTTTTTCCGCGAAAAAAACGCATCGCGGTAAAAAAAGCAGCATGTTCATTAATTTTGTGGATTTTTTGTGTTTTTAACCACTATTTAATGCATTGGGAAAACACGCATAAAAAATGCGCAAAAAAAAAAAACGCATTAAAAACGCGCAAAAAATATAGTTCTTACCGATAACGGTATTTCTCTGAGCCCATGACGGCACCACGGAGAGAGGGGATCCGCCCACCAAGGACACGAAACCTACTGATAAAAAAGGCGGTACCACTCTCCTGCATCAGTTGTTTTACATAGAGAATGATGGGAGACTACTAAAACATTTGTTAGCTTTAACTGTTTAGCATAACGAGATACCTCGTGATTTTAAAACTATGAATAAACTATGAATAAACTATGAACAAACTATGGCACTATTTAATGTGAGCACCCATAAGTGAAGGGAGGGAATGTACGGGTGCCGTCATGGGCTCAGAGAAATACCGTTATCGGTAAGAACTATATTTTTCTCTGATCGCCCATGACGGCACCACGGAGAGAATTGCATAGATAGTACATTCAGGGAGGGACCACCGCTTCCAGAACCCTTTTACCGAAGGTAAGGTCCGAAGAGGAGTTTAGGTCCAATCTATAGTGCCTATAGAATGTAGATGGTGAGGACCAGGTAGCAGCTCTACATATCTGGTCTATGGGAACTCCGGCCTTCTCCGCCCAGGAAGATGCCACTGCCCTTGTCGAGTGAGCCTTAACCTCCCCGGGAACGGACATCCCACTTGCCGAGTATGAAAGACTGATGGCATCCGTAATCCATCTTGCTATGGTGGCTTTCGATGCTTTTTTCCCCTTCCGGGGACCCTGGAAACACACAAACAGAGAGGCATCCTCCCTACTCTCCTTAGTGACTTCTAGGTAGCGTAAGAGACATCTTCGTACATCTAGTGTATGTAATGTTTGTTCCTTCTTGTTTACAGGGTTGTGACAGAAGGAAGGGAGAGAAATCTCTTGAGACCTGTGAAACTTTGATGCCACTTTCGGGAGATATGCTGGGTCTGTTTTTAAAATGACCCTATCCTCTAGAAATTGTGTGTAAGGAGGGTTAGCCGAAAGAGCCTGTAAGTCGCTGACCCTACGGGCAGAAGTGAGGGCGACTAACAGAGCGGTTTTGAGAGACAGGTTTTTTATTGAAGCTTCGTGTAATGGTTCGAATGGTGGACTGGTCAGGGCTTTAAGGACTAAGTTTAAGTCCCATTGAGGAACGATTTTTACCGGAAGAGGCCTTGATCTTCCTGCTGCTCTTATGAATCTAGCGACCCACCTATTTGAAGCTAAATCAAAATTGAATAGGGCTCCCAATGCTGCCACGTGAACTTTCAGGGTACTAGTAGCCAGCCCCATCTCCAACCCATTTTGTAGGAACTCTAATATGGAATTAAGGGGAATTTCTTTCCCTACTTTTGCCCCTGATGAAGATAGAAACTTTTTCCATATCTTGCCATATTGTTTCGTTGTGACTGGCTTCCTACTTTGTAACAAGGTTGAGATTAACCCTGGGGAGAACCCCCTGTCTTTTAGCAGCTTCCTTTCAAGAGCCAGGCTGTCAAGTGCAAGTTCTTGACCCGTGGATGACAGACTGGGCCCTGCGACAATAGATCCTGAAGGTCTGGTAATACCCAGGGGTCGGATATTGACATCTTCCTCATCCATGAGAACCAAGGTCTCTTCGGCCAGAACGGGGCAATTAAGATAACCAGCGCCCCGTCCTCCCGAATCTTCCTCAGCACTGCTGGAATCAGAATGAGAGGAGGAAAGGCATAGAGCAGATGATGACCCCAAGACATCAGGAAAGCATCCACAACTACTGGGTTCCCCAGAGACAATAGGGAGCAAAAGGAGGCTACTTTTTTGTTTAGATGGCTCGCAAAGAGATCTATTTTGGGAACCCCCCATTTCTCTGTGATCTGGGTAAATATTGCCTGATTCAGTTCCCATTCTCCCTGTTTTAGGCTGGACCGACTGAGGAAGTCCGCTTTGTAGTTGTCTACCCCTTTTATGTGTAGGCTTGTTAGGGATAGGAGGTTGCTCTCGGCTATTTGCAGGATTGAGTTGGTCACTTCCATTAGATTTTTGGAACGGGTGCCCCCCTGGTGATTTAGGTAAGATACTACCACCCGGTTGTCCGACATCACTCTTACGTGATGAGAGTGAAGGACTTCCAAGAATTCCTGAAGGGCAAATTTGACCGCAAGAAGTTCCTTCATATTGGAGGATTTGTCTGCTAGGGACGGAGACCAGGTGCCCTGGGCTACCAGATCGCCCAGATGAGCTCCCCACCCTGAGGGGCTTGCGTCCGTAGTTAGGACTTTTGATATCTGAATTACCCACGGGACCCCCTGGGAAAGATTTTTCTGCGACTTCCACCATGTCAGAGAGTGGCTGGTACGAGGAGATAGAATTAACCGCCCGTCTAAATGCCCTCCTAGATGGGTTTGTTCTGACAATATCTGCCATTGGAGGTCTCTCGAATGTAATTGGGCCCACTGGACTGCGGGGATGCAAGAGGACATGGAGCCTAGGAGGGACATACCCTGACGGAGTGTTATGGAGGGGAGAGCTTGAACCCTTGATACCAAATTTTTTAGTTTTTGTATTTTGCTCTCCGGGAGCCGACATTCCATTTTTATGGAGTCTAAGGTGAGACCTAGGTACTCCTGAACTTGAGAAGGTATTAGTCTGGATTTTTCTATGTTTATTAGCCAGCCCAGTTCTTTTAGGGAATGAATCACAATTGCCAGTTGATTCTCGCAATGCTGCGGGGAGGAGCCTATTACCAAAAAATCGTCCAGATATGGTACAATCAAGGTATTTTCTTCCCTGAGGTGAGCCATTACCTCCGCAATCAGTTTTGTGAAAATCCTCAGGGCTATGGCTAGACCAAAAGGCAGAGCTGAGAACTGGAAGTGACTTAGGACTCCTCTGATGTGAACCGCCATCCTGAGGAATCTTTGGTGATCTTTGTGTATTGGGACGTGATAATATGCGTCCTTTAGGTCTAGGACCACCATGAAGCATTGAGGAAACAGCATTTTGATAGACGATTTTATTGTTTCCATTTTGAATGCCTGAACCTCTAAGTAGTTGTTTAGACTTTTCAGATTTATGATGGTTCTGAAAGACCCGTCTGGTTTTCTTCTCAGAAACAGAGGGGAATAGTATCCTTGTCCTCTTTCTTGAGGGGGAACCTCCAGGAGAACTCTCTTTTCTACTAACCCGATGACTTCTTTTTCTAGTGCCAGCTGCTCTTCTGCCGAAGATCTTGTAGATGTCATCGTAAAAGAGGGACGAGGGTATCTTTTGAATGTTAACCTCAGTCCTGATTCTATGATGTTCAGTATCCATTGACTGGTGGTAATCTTTTCCCAGGCTGGGAGAAAGAGAGACAGCCTCCCTCCCACCTGGGGCGAACCTTCATTGCGGAGGTTTCTTGTTATCATTGGGGTTTTTATTAAAGATAAACCCCTTGTTTTTGTTCCTCTTATCCTCCCATTTCCCTTGGCCTCTCCCCGGGTTTTTGCGGAAAAACCTCTTGTTCCGAAAGGGCTTCCGGTAAGAGGGGAGGCCCAGAGGAGGAAAGGACTTTTTCTTGTCCCCAGCTTTTTCTAAAATATCGTCTAAAGTGGAACCAAACAAGAATTCTCCTTCACAGGGGATGGTACACAGTCTTGTTTTAGTTTGGAGGTCGCCTGGCCAGTTCTTAAGCCAGAGGGCGCGCCTGGCCGCATTAGCCAGTGCTGCTGACCTAGCGGCTAATCTGATTGAGTCGGCCGAGGCGTCAGCCAGGAAAGCCGCAGCTCCCCTCATTACTGGTAAAGTATTCAGTATCGAGTCTCGGGAAGTCTTCCCTTTTAATTGACCCTCTAGTTGATTTAGCCAAATCATTAGGGAGCGAGATGTACACGCCGCTGCTACTGCAGGTTTTAAGCCCCCCCCTGCTGCCTCCCAAGAGCCTTTGAGGAAGGCGTCCACCTTCTTGTCCATAGGGTCTTTTAGTATCCCCATGTCTTCAAACGGGAGTGCGAATTTTTTTGATGCTTTAGCTATTGCCACATCTAATTTGGGGGCTTTTTCCCAAAAGGAGCAGGATTCATCATCAAAAGGGTATTTCCTTTGGGGAGTTAAAAGAGACTTTTTCATGGGCTTTTTCCATTCTTTTTTAATTAACGCTGCGATTGTATCATTAAGTGGAAAAGCTCTCCTCTTTTTTTGTTCTAGGCCCCCGAACATGATGTCTTGTACCGATTTTTTGGGGTGGGAGTCTACTAACCCCATAGTACTTCTCACTGCCTTTATAAGGCCATCGGTGTCCTCTATTGGGAAACAGTTGTGCCCCCCCGAGGAAGAAGTGGATGATGCAGATGAGGAGGAGGAGGAGTCGGAGGATACTGAGCTCGCACTGTCGCTGTCAGATTTTGAGACCGGAGACGGAGACCTATCCCTGGTCTTTCTCCGTTTTTTCCCCTTCTTTAGGGATCTAAGGGTGTCTTCTACTTGCTCCTTAATCAGGTTTTTTAAGTCGGTTGCAAACCCTGGCAGACTTTCAGATACTGTCTGCTGTATGCAAGTGTTACACAGCGTCTTCTCCCAGGCAGGTGGAAGATCTTCTCTACAGATGGCACAAATTTTATGCTTTGTTTTGCCTACGCTCTTCCTCCCCTAAAAGACAAATAATAACCTTACTGTCTCTGACTTTCACGAAGATCCACTTACCACCTCCAGGACCCATAAATATCGGTTGGGGATTCTCCGCCTCTGGCTTTTTCCCCGACGCCGTACTGGACCCCTTACTGTGTTGGGACCTCTGGCGTTCCTTGCTGGTGTCCTGGCGCTGCTGTCGCCTTTTTTGCTGCTGCTGCTGCTGCTGTGGCGATGCTATAGGTGGAGGTGATTCTGGCAAGGGAGATGCCGGGTCGCTCATATTGCTGCTGGTCTGCGGTTACTGCTTTGACAGCACTCTGGTGTAGTTGCAAGTAGCTTTTTTTGAGGCTCCTGCTGATATATTGCAGAGCCGCTAGGAGGAAGTAACTTTCCTCATTTAAAGCCTTCGCGCCGCTTTTTTTTTTTTTTTTTTTATATCCGCGCCTGCGCAGTAGCGCCCAGCTGATGGCGAGACCAGCTTAATCCCGGGCATGCGCCGAACTTGCAAGATGGCGCCGGGAGTGCATATATGGCGCTGCTGACCGGCGCCCCCGGTCCTATGCAGTCCCTACTGCGCGGCTCTGCACGCCCGATGGCGGTGCAGTGTGCAGACTGACGCATGTTTTTTGGGGAGGGCCGCGCCGCACCTCCCGCAACCGCAGAGGGACCCCCCTGGATGTTGCCTGCTGCATCTTACCTGGGGAGGTGACCGCGAACTCCTTGTCACCTCCCCCGCACACCCTAGAGGCCCACTAGCCTCCCGCGGTGGCGCTTCGGGTCACCACCTCAGCCGAGGCAGAGGGACCCCAGCTGCCTAAACCGGACTGGATGGGCCCGGAATTCCCACGTCGATTCGGTAAGTCCGTAGGTCTCCCATCAAGGACAGGAAACCAACTGATGCAGGAGAGTGGTACCGCCTTTTTTATCCATAGGTTTCCTGTCCTTGGTGGGCGGATCCCCTCTCTCCGTGGTGCCGTCATGGGCGATCAGAGAAAAAACACGCATCAAAAAAGAATGCGGATTTTTGGCAGAAATGTCCGTTTTTTGTCAGAAAATTTCTGCAAGAAATCCTGAACGTGTGCACATGCCCTTAAGGTTAAGCAGATGCCAAAAAGTCTTTCATTGCAATTCACATGCTAAACAGTATATGTCCATCAGTTAAATCAGATGCATCATAGTAGAGCATGAATTGAGCACATGAAGCAAAGAGGTTAGTTTGCAGAAAAGATGACCACGTGTTCGTAGCAGATGTTCCCGATAGACATAGTACTCATTCCTGCGGTCAACTCCTCATTCCCGGGCACAACAGCACAGTGTCCATCACCAGAGCCAGGACACTGAGGTGGTACCAGGTAGAGATGAGCTAATGAATTTCACGACGACTTTCCCCAACAATTCAGATTCGGCAGAATTCAATATTTTTGTGACTCTATTCTCTCAAATTTTTAGGTTGGGAAAAAAAAAAAAAATCATCAATTTCATATTCACTTTTCCTGACCCGTTCTCCTTATGCCACGCCACTGCTGTGGTTCCTCCACGCTGATCTTCTGACATTATGACGTGCATTGTGTCTCCCCCACATAAGGTCAAGCACAAGCTGCCAACTGATCTCAAAGATGTGGAAAAGAAAACTGGAAGAACAGAAGACCGGGGCAGCTGCGGAAGAGGCAATGAAAGAGGAACGGTTTCGATTCTGACCTAATCAAATCTGCCGGTCAAATTTAAGTAATTCCACCCAAATTGATTAACTCATCTCTAGTGCCAAGGAGTGTCAGGCTATGTGCACACGTAGGAAAAAAGGTGCAGAATTTTCTGCACAAAATCCGCATCTCCTGGCAGAATCCGCAGCCGCGGATTTGCCGCAGTTTTTATGTGGAATTGATGCGGATTTTGTACGGATTTTCTGCGGTTTTTGCCAGTGCGGATTTTTATCATGGAGGGGTGCAGAAACGCTGCAGATCCGCACAAAAGACATGACATGCACTTCTTTGAAATTCGCAGCAATTCCGCACCATCTGCACAGCTTTTTTTTTTGGCCCATTGATTTACATTGAACTGTACATCACCGTGCGGATCTGCAGCGTTTCTGCGCGGAAAAATCCGCTGTGGATCCGCAGCAAATCCGCATCGTGTGCACATAGCCTCAAGGACTGAGGGTATAAGAGCGGCCATGTCTGCACTAAGTTTACACACGGGAGCAGTGTTACACCCAGTGGTGCAACTTCAAGCTGATGGGCCCCGATGCAAAAGCTCCAATGGGGCTCTTAATTATTGCAAATCTTTACTAGAATTGGTCTTTTCATATGGTGCAAAGTGACTTTTGAGGCCTCTTAGGCTCCAGGGCCTGGGTGCGATTGCAACCCCTGCACCTATTGTAGAGCTATGCCAGTTACCCCAGCATGGAGACACATTACTTTATAGGCCCTTCTGCAGGATCTGTGTTTAGTCTTCCAATCTCTAATTAAAAAAAGTTAAATCTGCTTTGGAATCTTTTGCAAAAAGGCAAGTTTTTTTGTTTTTTTTCCTGCACCTTTCTGCATTATATCACAGCCCGGCATTAGACTTATACGTCACCTACTTTCGGCATCTTCCGCACTCATGTGTTAGTTAGCCGTGCCATGCACTGTTAGTACAGCAGCTCTACATGCAGCCGGATACCCACAGAAATACTTCACCCACATTTACCCCCTGCAGATCACTGTTTGGTTCCGGAGGAGGAACGACGGCGTCGTTGGTATTAATGATTGGCACGATGTTCATCCGTAGCAGCTCGTGTAAGGTGCCATTTAAATTCCGTCTTTTCTGCTCGTCGTGGAAATCCAGATTCGTCACCAAGATCTTTAAGAAACAAATTCAAAGACAACTTTATTTCTAAAGTGACCTATACCCCAGACCCGACTGCTTGCAACAAGCCCGGACTCGAAGTCCCCTCCCGCACCAATAAGACTGAACGGCAATATAAAGATCGCATATACTAGATACCGAGCGACTCCGCCGTCTACAGGGCACGAGGGTAATGAAAAGGTCTAGTTTATCACTGCTGCGGTGACTGCTTTCCAATAAGGACAAGGGTTTTTGAGGGCAAGGAGTTCAGCGAATCAAAACAATGCAAGTTAGGTAAAGGCATAAATAACAATTCCCACAAGTATATTATTACCTCTCTTCTTTTTCAATAGGAAGCCAATCCAATAATTATTATAAAAGAATACCTACAGATACACATGCTGCCGAGTTGTATGATGCAATTGCTTAAAGGGTTATTCCCATCTTAGGCATAGGACCAAGAAGTACAGATAGTAAATCTGTGCTTTAATGGCCCTCCCCAGGTCCGGCGCAGAGTCTCCGCCGCTGCTTCTGGTGTCACAGCCCTGCAGCCAGTCAGTGAGCGGCGTATGCCATCAACAACAAGTTGTCTTTGTTCTGCACTTACCTGGGCCGCACATATGCTGTACTGGGTAAACATGGCCTCATAGAGCGCCATTAGCCCGCTCTGGCCGGCCGCCGCACAGGCTCGCGCCTCCAGGACTGGAACTTGCTAAAACAAAGCAAAGATTGAGAATTGGAATGGTCGCACACTCACTCACTTGCTTTATTTCCTAGGAGTTCATACTGGGATTGTAGTGCTCACCATGTCTTTAAGCTGGTTCTGCCCCGAATGCAAAGCTTGCCTCACACTCTGCGACAAAAGGATTTCATGGCGGAGACGCTGTTTCCCAAAGGCAACAGCACCACTGGTGACAATCATCATCTCCCGACCCTGGTTCTGCAGAACGGACACCTGCAGCAAAAAGAAGGGCAAGTCCAGGTCCATGTAATACTGTGACATACACTGACCCTATACTAGATTTATAGGATCTTCTAACAATGTGTGAACCTACAACTCATAATCCCAATAATTGAGTGTCATGTGCCCAGGTGAAGCACACTACGCCTGCCCAGCCTGCCTGACAGCTGCAGCTTGTACTGAGCAGGGTGAGATCTCAGCAGGGAGAAGGGTCACTGAGGAGCTGTCAATCAGGCTACATCGGTGGAGACTGAGTGTAAACTTTCAGCCATTCAAACATAGATTATCAAAGTAAATACGGGATCTAGTCAGTAAAAGGTAAATTAAGAGACAGATGAGCTTTAAGATCTACATACATTTCTTATAAAAACTTCAATTAAAAGGGGTTTTCACTTCCATTTTTATAAAATTTTGGGTGCAGAAGTTTTCATTGATGTGGAAGATGTACATGATGTGGGGGCTGGGTCCACATCTTGCATCGGGGACCATCAGCTGTAGGCAGGTGTATCGATGTATGGGCTCAAAAAAGTCTACGAGTCCACACACAGTAAACACCATCTACCCAAGAAGAGCCAATAACAGCTTTCGACCCAGCCCTTCTGCCCTTTGTTCTCAAGATCAGCAGGGTCTCAGCTCCAGGATCCCCAATGAGTTCTGAAGTTTTTAGGTCATTGACATCAAATTTATCATGTAACCAGGAAAAGTGGATTCCATGGCTGCAGTGTGAACAGAGCTTAAACAATCAGGTGAATGCAAAAGTATCTCGTAGGGCTGAAATCCCCAGGATTATGTAGCTCATGGGACAGTCTATGGTCATGGATAGAACGCTAGCCCATGCAATGATTTAGGAGATAAAAAAAATATATATATATATTTCTCTTAACCGGGTACACAGTCCCTGTGCAAAGAATGAATATCGGACATTTGAGCTCATCTCCCACACAGATATTGAGAGGATTTGAGCTGCGCCCTTTGGTCAGAGCTTTACAGACCCAAACTGAATCCTGAAATTAGCGGAGTTCACAATAAAAAAAAAAAATAAATAAAAAACTATGGAACTTGAGGGTCTGGACCCGATGAGGCTGGTGTACTTACTTTGATAGTCCATGTCAGAATTACAGTATACCCTGGATATTAACATGAGCATTTTCCTGATAGAGCTGGGCTCATCCTAAAATGCTCCTTTTTGAATCAGATGGGAAAACTTGAAGTACATCAGCCTCATCAGGTCTAAAAATGAAGTGATAGATCCGCGGTAAAGAGGCGTATATTTTAGGCCTGGTGGCTCACCTGCTCAACGATAGATGCCAACCGACCCAGTGCCAGACCGCACTCGTCTCCTCGCGTCACCACAGCGCTCCCAAGCTTCACCACTATACGCTTGGCATGCTTCAGCTCGCTGCGGTGCGCGAATGGCTTCCCATGCGAGCGGATGAGAGGCATAGTAATAAAAGGGATGTTACTCAATTGCCTTGAATGTCGCTGAGCTGGAACATCTGCAATGCAAACCATAAAGGCAGTAAAGAATAACAAGACCCATCAGCCAAGAGAGGAACCACTTAATGGTGGTCTCAGCAGTCGCCCGCCTGTTGTGCAGCGACATCTGTCAAAATCACGCGTCATGGAAATTAAAGCTTATTTTCATGTCTAGGAAGGTATAAAATTGATGCAAAAAAATGTAATTTAACCAAAACGTTTAAAAGATGTTCTAGCACCGTGGGGTAAATCACATGTGGAACATTATATGTGCAACTGGACTGACTGCATTCACCTGACATTACACCTCCACAACACACAAGTCTTTACACTGCAACACCAGGAAATCAAAAAAAAAAAAAATAGTAAAAAAAAAATGCAAAAAGTAACTTACACGTGAGATGGGAAGATACTGTGGTCCGAACACGGGAAAGCAGGGGTCGCCCATGCCTGGAGCCCCGACCACACAATGCAGCCCGACACAACATTTTGCTAAGGAACAATGATGGAGCAGTTAGTGAGAGTTTTACAATACAATAACGCACCCAGAAAGGCGATAAAAGGATTGACAGAAGGAAAAAAAAAAGTCAGCAAATTACTGTGTACAGACAGTGAAAGTCTATAACTAATGGAAATACAAAACACTATGGGCAGGAGCGCGCATAGCAGATTGGCAGCAGAATTGTCTGCAAAGTATCGGCAGCAAAATCTGCATATTTTACGAGATGATTTAATTTAATCTTTTGCGAAGTGTAAAATCCATTTTTTGTGCAGATTTTAAGATCCCCCCCAGAAAGTCTATTTTCAGTAACTGGTACTGTATTACTTGCTGAAAGTTTTCTGAAATTTTGTAGCTAGTGGGGCACATTCATTTCGGTTAAGATTTGAAAAATTTTGCAAATATAATTTATAATCTGCAGAGGAAGGAAACAAAAGGCCAGGAAATCCATAAATTGTGAGGATTTTGGGGTAGTTTTTGTTGCAGTCTACTCCCATTCTGCTGCGCTGATGCCAAGGCTTCCCTGGTCTTCTATCCGGCCTGTGTACTTCAGGCTCTAAGGAGAACGTCTCAACAGGCAACTAGAAAAGGTTGAGGCGACACAAGTCACACGACCAAATATTGTACACTGTGCGACATATCGCCATATCAAAGCCTAAAGCCTGTTATCGGCTGCAGCGCGCACATGTGTATGAAATGTGATGAGAAGGGGACAGTAAATGGGGACATACCAAAAGGATGGGGTAAAAGTATATAAAATAAATAAATTAATTAATTAATTTAAAAAAAATAAAAAATCGGACTGAGAACGAGTCACAATGCTCGGAGTCTCCCTTACCCAAGTGTGACAGCTGCATAGAAATATATAAAGCTGTCCCGCTCAGGTAGGGAGAGCCGCCGGCCAGTCCGTGCGCCGCGATCCAATTTATACGGCCATCTGACCGTGCCCTTAGTGTGAGCACTGGACTTACAGAAGACAAAACAGATTTTTGCACAAATATTTGACTGCAGATTTTTTATTGTTTTACTTCCCTTCCGAAGTCAATTGGAAGAACCTGCAAGAAATCCTCGAACTTTCCAGGTCACTGATTCTACACTGTAAATTTCCGCATAGAAAAATGCTTCAGTATCTGGCTGCAATTACAGTAATTCCTTCTATGTTCTGGTCTGCAGGGAGGTTAGGCTCTACAGGAAGATTCACCATTCAGTGTTCTCAGAAAGCTGGATGACTTCAGAGATACAACAAGGCCATATTGGCTATCCCCTGGTACATTTAGAAACCAAAAAAGCAGGACAGAATTTTACCAGTATGACAGCAATGGCTGAACAGGAGGCATATATAAACTGACAGCTGACCTGTGTACCACCTGTGTGCCACGTTACACACCAGGCTGCAGCCATCTCTAAAAAACGTGCCTGCCCTGCCGGCCTCTGGCCATCCTCCCTGCTACCCGCACTGATGAGAGTCCTGCCCCCGGAGTTTGCATTTGGCTGCCTGGAGAAAAGCAGCAGCCAATGAGCAAAGCAGAAGAATGAACACACGGAGGATGATGAAACCCTCGGGAGGGATTGCAGGTCAGAAAAGGGAAAAAAGCCATGCACTAATGGGAAATAAAACACAATACAACACTGTGCGGTCAGAGGTGGCAAATACAGTGGGGGGGGTACAAGGTGTAAATCAGCAATCAATGTCGGATCCGACTAATAGTCTGCAAATGCACAACTACTACCCCCAGCGTGTTGTAACAGAATACGGCTGAGCAAAATGGACTAGTCAGCTGGCATGGGAAGTATAGCGTTAGGGATCATTCACACGGCAGTGAGTATTCAATTATTTTCATTTGCAAAATTCAGTCCGAGTTTCAACAGAGTTTTTTTTTTTTTTTTTACTTTGTCCATGTTTTAGCATCATAGTTTCATAAGAATTAAAAATAAAAAAATGGAGATTTCTCAGGACTCTCCAATCAAGCAGTCCATGGAAGACAAACAGCACATGGATGGCACCCGTGTGCGGTCCAATTTTTTCAGGGACACATCAACTTGCATTGGCGAGTTAGATTCAAGAATCAAAATTGGACACGGCGATTTTTTTTTAATTTATTTATTGTTAAAAATGCTCGGTCAGCAAAAATACACGGCCATGTGAACAGCCACATAAAGTATTACAAGTACAAGTTCTATCTCTGAAAAACACAGAATACATATGTAAAAAATGATGCCAGCTAAGGGAATGAGAATCCTCCTTACCGTACTTTTTCCTGGCAGATTTATATCTGCAGCATTTTTGCTGCAGACTTCACTCGTCATACTAAGGCCATGTTCACACTTTTTTATGCAAGTGAAAAGCTGCATTTACAGATATCAGCAGAAGCTGTGACATTTCAGAAATCTCATGCACATGATTGCTTTTTTTTTTTTCTTGATAAGTTGGAAAGCTGGAGCATGTCGATTCTTTCAGCGGTTTTCACCCATAGAAAAGAAATGAGAAAGTGCACAAAAAAAAAAAAAAAAAAAAAAAAAAAAAGCAGCAGAACCTGTGTTATCTCTGCAGATTATTTTTTTTTTACTACTGCCAAGAGATCAAGTTGTGGCTGCATAAAAAAAAAAAAAAGCAATAATGTGCCCCAAATATTTAGCGTGTGCATGTACCCATTAGCATCCGCAAGGATTGTCATTCACTGTGCTGGCATCAGATTCTGTGACAAATCTGAGCAGGAAAAAAAAAAACGAAAACAATCTGCATCGTGTGCACAGGCCCTTAGGCTCTGTGCACACGTTGCGGATTTTGCTGCAGATCTACAGCAGTTTTCCATGCGTTTACAGTACAATGTAAACCTATGGAAAACACAATCCGCAGGGCCCATGCTGCGGAAAAAAAAACACGCAGAAACGCTGCGGGTTACATTCCGCAGCATGTCAATTCTTTGTGCGGATTCCGCAGCGGTTTACATCTGCTCCATAGGAATCCGCAGGTGTAAAACCGCAGGTGGAATCCGCACAAAGTCCACATAAAATCCGCAGGTAAAACGCAGTGACTTTTACCTGCGGATTTCTCAAATCCGCTGCGGAAAAATCCGCAGAGCTCCAAAACCCGCAGAGCTCCAAAATCCGTGTGCACATACCCTTAGTCTGTTCCTACAATGGAACCAACAAACGGATATTTGCGTGCAGCTCCGGCGCCTTTCAATGTAAAGATCTATTAAAAAAACCTCACAAGTATCACAGACGGGACCAGCGCACAATACCCGGCTGGTGTCCGATGGCTGGTGTCTGATGGGTGGTACTGGTGTCTGATGGGTGGTACCGTGCATTAGCGATTCACCCAAAGTCACATAAGACGGAGAGTATATGGACATCCCCTTTAAGGCTGCCATAGACACACCGTGACCGCTCCGGTGGTCATGTGACCGCATAGTGCACCTGTGTAAAGGCAGATAACACTGCATTTGGAAGCAATACTATTCACAAAAAAACCTAAATACTCCTGGACTGTCCCTTTAAATCAGGGAACAGTTTGCATTTGGGGGAAAATCGTGACACGACAGTGAGCAGACACCATTCCACGTCGTGCATGATGCAACCTCCTGTCACAAGCATCCCACCCTGTGTCCAGTCTCTAATCACACGTGTAACCATGGATGCGACAAAATAAACTTCTGCAAACCAGTCGCAGCAATTCTGTCGCACATTTACAGGCGGTGCCAAATGTCTCAGGAATCCAGGAAGCAGCAGGTAAAATGAGCGCCGGCGCACGTCTCCTCACCTGTCAGTCCGAGATCTTCGGTGGAAAAACTCCGATTTCTTACAATTTTATCCTGCTGGTAATATTGTCCCGGCTGGCATGGCCCAGTGGACATGCGCAAAGGAGCACACGCTGCCGACGCGCATGCGCGGAGGATTTCCTTCCTTTTGCCGAGGCCAGTGTACTGCGCAGGCGCACTGTGGCGGCCCGTGTAGACGTGTCAGTGTGAGTGCGCGCAAATCTGCAAAATAAAGTCACCAGTACCAAATGGTCCCTATTAACTCCTCTGGAGATGCAATAATTTTTATTTTTTTTTGCCCTTTTATTTTTTTTTTCCTCCTCTAAAGACCCATATTTTTGTTATATTTCTTTCTCAATCGCTCATATTTTGTAGTTTTGAATAATAACATTTATTTTACACAATAATGTACTGGAAAATAGGAGCAAAAATACAAGTGGATAAAATAATTGCCATTCTGACATTTCTTTTTCTTTTCTTTTTTTTTTTTACCTCATTGCTTGTGGGATAAAAATGATGCGGTAACGTGATTATGTAGGTTAGTACGATTACGGCGATAAAAAAAATCTGAAATTTGTAAAAATTGCTTTGTGTCAGCATTTTATGGCAGGAGAAATTTTTTTAAAAATTTTTCTGTTTAGTGTAACTTTTTTGTAAACTTTTTTTTCCCTCTTTACGCAGTTTACCATTTAGGTTAATCAACTATTACATTTTCATGGTACAGACTTTTCCAATAGCAGCAATACTGTTTTTTGGGGTTTTTTTTACATAGGAAAAAGTGGGGTGATTTAGTTTTTTTTAAATATTTTATTTCTATAATTTTTCGTTTGTTTTTGTTTTTTAGTCCCCTTTGTACCAACATACGGCAATACTACAGTCACAAGTTGGCCTTCATAAGAGGACCAAGATGGCAGCCAAGAAGACCCCCGGCTGCCATGCGACCCATTGTCATCACGTCTGTCAGTAGGTCATTTTTACTCAATATGTGACAGAGGTGTGAACAGATCCTCTGCTGGCTTTTGGAGGCTTGTTCAGTGATTACCCTCTCTTGCCTCTAAAGTCCCTCAAACCTCCATAGCACGAGCCAATTATAATGGAGATCTGACACTTTAATATTCATCACACATTTAAACCCCCCTATAAGGCTAAGCTCACATCTGCAGACTTACTGTATGTCGTATGCCCGTGGTCTGTCTCTAGAAGGATAACATCTGAAATATGCCAGAAGTGAACAGAAGGTAAGACTAACCACTGTTAATAAATGTACTAAATTTCTTTCCCTTTCCACCACACTTACTTTCATCATGCAGTTGTAGCGCCCCCACTGCCGCAGGGCCGAGGGGTACCCGGTACCGGGGCCTCTAAATCTCTGCTCTGGGGTTGTCACGGTGGCTAGGCCCGCTCCGTGACCCTGCTGAGGGGCGCCCAATGATAGGTGTAGATGATGGTGGTGGAGCGGTGAAGTGCCGTTCGCAATAAATAACGAGGACACCAGGTTGCAGTCTCTTTACCTCTTTACTGAAGGTTACAGAGTCCTCAGTCCGGAACACTGTTAACAGGGCTGTCTGAGACCGGCCGGTCCAAAAGCACATCAGGAGTTCCCTTTGCAGGTGGGAATCAGTGTCTACCTTCTAGCGCCTGTGTGTGTTGTAGTCCTTCCCTGCTGAGCTCCCGGGATAGTCCTCACAACTGCTGTGTCTGTCTCCGATCTTCGTTCTCTCCGTCCCCCAGATAATATGGTTAGGACGCACCCGTATGACGGGGTAGGCCTGGAGTTCTTCCGGGACCCTAGAGTCGCCCCTCTCCCACAGCTGCCTCCGTTGTCTGCTTAGGTGTTTAGTGAGACAGCCAACCTATAATTGGCTGTCCGGCCGTGGTTTGAAGTAATGCTTGTAGTCTCTTACTTGCTCGGCGTTCCGGCCACCGATTGTTTGCGCCTCAGAAGGATGTTGCCTTGTTCTTACAGCACGACTCCTTCTGGTCCTATTTCCTCTTTGCTGTATTCCCGTTGCTCACTGGTTTGTGCTGCTCTTAGGGGTCTGCCAGGATCCCATCCCTGACAGGTCCTCTCTCTAGCTCTTCCCAGTTACTTCTCACTGTCTTCCTGTCCAACCCCCAGTTTTACCAGAGTGTGAGGAGTGGCTGTTGTGAAATTGGATTCTGGGCTCCCCCGGTGGCCACTGGTGGAATTGAACTTGTGTGCATCATCCTCTCTGTTCACCTGTTCCCATCAGGATGTGGGAGTCTCTATATAACCTTGCTCCTCTGTCAGTTTCATGCCGGTCAACAATGTAATCAGAAGCCTTTCTTTGCATGTTCCTGCTACTAGACAACTCCCAGCTAAGTTGGACTTTCGTCCTTGTTTGTTTTTGCATTTTGTTCCAGTTCACAGCTGCTGTTTCGTTACTGTGTCTGGAAAGCTCTTGTGATCTGAAATTGCCACTCTGGTGTTATGAGTTAATACTAGAGTCTTAAAGTAATTTCTGGATGGTGTTTTGCTAGGGTTTTCAGCTGACCATGAAAGTGCCCTTTCTGTCTTCCTGCTATCTAGTAAGCGGACCTCGATTTTGCTAAACCTATTTTCATACTACGTTTGTCATTTCATCTAAAATCACCGCCAATATATGTGGGGGCCTCTGTCTGCCTTTTGGGGAAATTTCTCTAGAGGTGAGCCAGGACTGTATTTTCCTCTGCTAGGATTAGTTAGTCCTCCGGCTGGCGCTGGGCGTCTAGGGATAAAACGTAGGCACGCTACCCGGCCACTGTTAATTGTGCGGTAGGTTTAGTTCATGGTCAGTTTAGATTCCATCTTCCAAGAGCTAGTTCTTATATATGCTGGGCTATGTTCTCTCGCCATTGAGAATCATGACAGTTTGACCGGCCAAAAAGGGTTAAATTATTGGCTGAGAAAGGAGAGAAAAAAGAAGTCTGCTGAAAATTTTTTTTTTTTTTTTTTAGTTCTGAGTGTGCTCATAATTGAATCACTTGCTAGTCTGCCTATACTGCAGCCTTCCTCTCTTTCTCTCCTTCTAATCCTTGAATGGCTCTGTGTTCACCTGTTTGAAATGGATCTTCAGAGTGTAGCTACAGGTTTGAATAATCTCGCCACGAAGGTACAAAATTTGCAAGATTTTGTTGTTCATGCACCTATGTCTGAACCTAGAATTCCTTTGCCTGAATTTTTTTCAGGGAATAGATCTTGCTTTCAAAATTTTAAAAATAATTGCAAATTGTTTTTGTCCCTGAAGTCTCGCTCTGCCGGAGATCCTGCACAGCAGGTCAGGATTGTAATTTCCTTGCTCCGGGGCGACCCTCAAGATTGGGCTTTTGCATTGACACCAGGGGATCCTGCGTTGCTCAATGTGGATGCGTTTTTTCTGGCCTTGGGGTTGCTTTATGAGGAACCTCATTTAGAGCTTCAGGCGGAAAAAGCTTTGATGTCCCTATCTCAGGGGCAAGATGAAGCTGAAATATACTGCCAAAAATTCCGTAAATGGTCTGTGCTTACTCAGTGGAATGAGTGCGCCCTGGCGGCGATTTTCAGAGAAGGTCTCTCTGATGCCATTAAGGATGTTATGGTGGGGTTCCCTGTGCCTGCGGGTCTGAATGAGTCCATGACAATGGCTATTCAGATCGATAGGCGTCTGCGGGAGCGCAAACCTGTGCACCATTTGGCGGTGTCTACTGAGAAGACGCCAGAAAATATGCAATGTGATAGAATTCTGTCCAGAAGCGAGCGGCAGAATTTTAGACGAAAAAATGGGTTGTGCTTCTATTGTGGTGATTCAACTCATGTTATATCAGCATGCTCTAAGCGTACTAAGAAGCTTGACAAGTCTGTTTCAATTAGCACTTTACAGTCTAAGTTTATTCTATCTGTGACCCTGATTTGTTCTTTATCATCTATTACCGCGGACGCCTATGTCGACTCTGGCGCCGCTTTGAGTCTTATGGATTGGTCCTTTGCCAAACGCTGTGGGTATGATTTGGAGCCTTTGGAAGCTCCTATACCTCTGAAGGGGATTGACTCCACCCCATTGGCTAGTAATAAACCACAATACTGGACACAAGTAACTATGCGTATTAATCCGGATCACCAGGAGATTATTCGCTTTCTGGTGCTGTATAATCTACATGATGTTTTGGTGCTAGGATTGCCATGGCTGCAATCTCATAACCCAGTCCTCGACTGGAAAGCTATGTCTGTGTTAAGCTGGGGATGTAAAGGGACTCATGGGGACGTACCTTTGGTTTCCATTTCATCATCTATTCCCTCTGAGATTCCTGAATTCTTGTCTGACTATCGTGACGTTTTTGAAGAACCCAAGCTTGGTTCACTACCTCCGCACCGGGAGTGCGATTGTGCCATAGATTTGATCCCGGGTAGTAAATACCCTAAGGGTCGTTTATTTAATCTGTCTGTGCCTGAACACGCTGCTATGCGAGAATATATAAAGGAGTCCTTGGAAAAGGGACATATTCGTCCTTCGTCATCTCCCTTAGGAGCCGGTTTTTTCTTTGTGTCTAAGAAAGATGGCTCTTTGAGGCCGTGTATTGATTATCGGCTTTTGAATAAAATCACGGTTAAATATCAATATCCGTTACCACTGCTGACTGATTTGTTTGCTCGTATAAAGGGGGCCAAGTGGTTCTCTAAGATTGATCTCCGTGGGGCGTATAATTTGGTGCGAATCAAGCAGGGGGATGAGTGGAAAACTGCATTTAATACGCCCGAGGGCCACTTTGAGTATTTGGTGATGCCTTTTGGTCTTTCAAATGCCCCTTCAGTCTTCCAGTCCTTTATGCATGACATTTTCCGCGATTATTTGGATAAATTTATGATTGTGTATCTGGATGATATTCTGATTTTTTCGGATGACTGGGACTCTCATGTCCAGCAGGTCAGGAGGGTTTTTCAGGTTTTGCGGTCTAATTCCTTGTGTGTGAAGGGTTCTAAGTGCGTTTTTGGGGTTCAAAAGATTTCCTTCTTGGGATACATTTTTTCCCCCTCTTCCATCGAGATGGATCCTGTCAAGGTTCAGGCTATTTGTGATTGGACGCAACCCTCTTCTCTTAAGAGTCTTCAGAAATTTTTGGGCTTTGCTAACTTTTATCGTCGATTTATTGCTGGTTTTTCTGATGTTGTTAAACCATTGAGTGATTTGACTAAGAAGGGTGCTGATGTTGCTGATTGGTCCCCTGATGCTGTGGAGGCCTTTCGGGAGCTTGAGCGCCGCTTTTCTTCCGCCCCTGTGTTGCGTCAGCCTGATGTTGCTCTTCCTTTTCAGGTTGAGGTCGACGCTTCTGAAATCGGAGCTGGGGCGGTGTTGTCGCAGAGAAGTTCCGACTGCCCCGTGATGAGACCTTGTGCTTTTTTTTCCCGTAAATTTTCGCCCGCCGAGCGGAATTATGATATTGGGAATCGGGAGCTTTTGGCCATGAAGTGGGCTTTTGAGGAGTGGCGTCACTGGCTTGAGGGGGCCAGACATCAGGTGGTGGTATTGACTGACCACAAAAATTTAATTTACCTTGAGTCTGCCAGGCGCCTGAATCCTAGACAGGCGCGCTGGTCGTTGTTTTTCTCTCGGTTTAATTTTGTGGTGTCATACCTACCGGGTTCTAAGAATGTTAAGGCGGATGCCCTTTCTAGGAGTTTTGAGCCTGACTCCCCTGGTGATTCTGAGCCCACAGGTATCCTTAAGGATGGAGTGATATTGTCTGCCGTTTCTCCAGACCTGCGGCGGGCCTTGCAGGAGTTTCAGGCGGATAGACCGGATCGTTGCCCACCTGGTAGACTGTTTGTTCCTGATGATTGGACCAGTAGAGTCATCTCTGAGGTTCATTCTTCTGCGTTGGCAGGTCATCCTGGAATCTTTGGTACCAGGGATTTGGTGGCAAGGTCCTTCTGGTGGCCTTCCCTGTCACGAGATGTGCGAGGCTTTGTGCAGTCTTGTGACGTTTGTGCTCGGGCCAAGCCTTGTTGTTCTCGGGCTAGTGGATTGTTGTTGCCCTTGCCTATTCCGAAGAGGCCTTGGACGCACATCTCGATGGATTTTATTTCGGATCTGCCTGTTTCTCAGAAGATGTCTGTCATCTGGGTGGTGTGTGACCGTTTCTCTAAGATGGTCCATTTGGTTCCCTTGCCTAAGTTGCCTTCTTCTTCCGAGTTGGTTCCTCTGTTTTTTCAAAATGTTGTTCGTTTGCATGGTATTCCGGAGAATATCGTTTCTGACAGAGGGACCCAATTCGTGTCTAGATTTTGGCGGGCATTCTGTGCTAGGATGGGCATAGATTTGTCTTTTTCGTCTGCTTTCCATCCTCAGACTAATGGCCAGACCGAGCGGACTAATCAGACCTTGGAGACATATTTGAGGTGTTTTGTGTCTGCGGATCAGGATGATTGGGTTGCTTTTTTGCCATTGGCGGAGTTCGCCCTCAATAATCGGGCCAGCTCTGCCACCTTGGTGTCCCCGTTTTTCTGTAATTCGGGGTTTCATCCTCGATTTTCCTCCGGTCAGGTGGAATCTTCGGATTGTCCTGGAGTGGATGCTGTGGTGGAGAGGTTGCATCAGATTTGGGGGCAGGTAGTGGACAATTTGAAGTTGTCCCAGGAGAAGACTCAGCTTTTTGCCAACCGCCGTCGTCGTGTTGGTCCTCGGCTTTGTGTTGGGGACTTGGTGTGGTTGTCTTCTCGTTTTGTCCCTATGAGGGTTTCTTCTCCTAAGTTTAAGCCTCGGTTCATCGGCCCGTACAAGATATTGGAGATTCTTAACCCTGTGTCCTTCCGTTTGGACCTCCCTGAATCTTTTTCTATTCATAATGTTTTTCATCGGTCATTATTGCGCAGGTATGAGGTACCGGTTGTGCCTTCCGTTGAGCCTCCTGCTCCGGTGTTGGTTGAGGGTGAGTTGGAGTACGTTGTGGAAAAGATCTTAGACTCCCGTGTTTCCAGACGGAAACTCCAGTATCTGGTCAAATGGAAGGGATACGGTCAGGAGGATAATTCTTGGGTGACTGCCTCTGATGTTCATGCCTCCGATCTTGTCCGTGCCTTTCATAGGGCTCATCCTGATCGCCCTGGTGGTTCTGGTGAGGGTTCGGTGCCCCCTCCTTGAGGGGGGGGTACTGTTGTGAAATTGGATTCTGGGCTCCCCCGGTGGCCACTGGTGGAATTGAACTTGTGTGCATCATCCTCTCTGTTCACCTGTTCCCATCAGGATGTGGGAGTCTCTATATAACCTTGCTCCTCTGTCAGTTTCATGCCGGTCAACAATGTAATCAGAAGCCTTTCTTTGCATGTTCCTGCTACTAGACAACTCCCAGCTAAGTTGGACTTTCGTCCTTGTTTGTTTTTGCATTTTGTTCCAGTTCACAGCTGCTGTTTCGTTACTGTGTCTGGAAAGCTCTTGTGATCTGAAATTGCCACTCTGGTGTTATGAGTTAATACTAGAGTCTTAAAGTAATTTCTGGATGGTGTTTTGATAGGGTTTTCAGCTGACCATGAAAGTGCCCTTTCTGTCTTCCTGCTATCTAGTAAGCGGACCTCGATTTTGCTAAACCTATTTTCATACTACGTTTGTCATTTCATCTAAAATCACCGCCAATATATGTGGGGGCCTCTGTCTGCCTTTTGGGAAAATTTCTCTAGAGGTGAGCCAGGACTGTATTTTCCTCTGCTAGGATTAGTTAGTCCTCCGGCTGGCGCTGGGCGTCTAGGGATAAAACGTAGGCACGCTACCCGGCCACTGTTAATTGTGCGGTAGGTTTAGTTCATGGTCAGTTTAGATTCCATCTTCCAAGAGCTAGTTCTTATATATGCTGGGCTATGTTCTCTCGCCATTGAGAATCATGACAAGTGGCCTACTAGATAGAACCACCCCCCCTGGTGGCCGGAGTGTGAAGTGTAGTGTGAGTGTTACCTGGTCAGGTGAACTCCTTTAGTGCAGTCAGACATAACATCACTCCCCTTAGTGGCAGAGCGACATTACTGCAACGACCAGGACTCTGGGGCGCTGCAGTCCCCCCCCGGTTAAATCCAGTACTCCTGGACTGGGAAAACAAGAACAACAATACATGTTAACAGGAAACACACAACAATTTGAAATATCATGAACAATTAAACATAACAGCGCTTCCCTTTATGGGAGGTGAGGACTTCTTGAACGTTGCAAAAGTTAGGTCATGCACAGTTTATGACTCTCAGTTCAGTGGTTGAAACAGCGGGGACCCCGGGTAAACAAAGGGGTCCCCTTTTTTGAAGTTTTTGGAGCAATTCACTGTCCATTACCCCGTTGTCCATTTTTAAAACCTGTAACAGAAGATATGTACACAAACATTTTTAACTAAATAACAGCCCTCATTAACACCTCTAAGTTTTGTAGCGGAGGGGAGTTTGATTCTGAGTGCTGCGTGTGGACCTTCGCAGCACAGGGGTTGCTACCGGCCTAACAGGGCCCACTATACTTGCTACCCCCGGTGTAGTGTACTGCCTGCTAGCTACACTTCTAGTGAATCTGGGTAGCACTGGCAGGCTAGAGCTCTCAGGGCTGCTGCTAGCAACAGTGGGTACGGCAGGCTCGCCGATAGCAGAGGGAGGATTTGCCAGTTCAACGGTCGGCACAGCATCTTCAGATATGGCTTGTTGAGGTTGCGGGGCCAGATGATCTGGTACCACCATTGTGTCTGGTGGGTCCGGCTGGTGGAATGTTAGAACAGGTACCACGATGGCCTGATTTATCTGAGTCCAGGACTGGGGAAAGTCTCCAAGGACAGTGTGGATCATCTTATCCTTTTCCACAGGCGGGGAGATTCCTGGGACGGTGTCCCTCTCTCTCAACTTATCGGGGCAGACCTTAAGGTGATCCCTGGATATCGCTGCCGAGGTCTCCCCTCCGTCCTTGCTGATGAGACAGACCTTCGTGTTGTCGAAATCGGATGGTAGGATGGTATACGGTTCCGCTTCCCATTGGTCATCGAGCTCGTGTAGTCTCCTCTTTCGTTTGAGTACTTGCTCACCAGGTGCCAGGAGAGTCGCAGGAGTGTGCTGGTTATATTCTCTTTCTTGTTTTTGCCTAACCTGGGCGAGACTTCTTTCCACGCACTCCTGTACTTTGCGGTACCTTCGCTGCCTTTCTGCGTCCCAATCTGCATCCGGCGAGGTATCTTCGGGGACTAGGACCCCCATGTCCAGATCAACGGGTAACTGGCTAGACCTTCCTCGCATCAGGTACGCTGGAGTACAGTTGGTAGAATTTACTGGGATGTGATTGTACATATCCACCAAGTCAGGCAACTTTGTCGGCCACAGGTTCCGTTCCTCTACGGGCAAGGTCTTCAATAAGTCGATCACCACTTGGTTCATCTTTTCGCACATCCCATTGGTTTGAGGATGGTACGGGGTAGTTCTGATCTTCTTACACCCGTACAGTTGGCAGAACTCTTGGAACACTTCTGCTTCGAATGCCGGTCCCTGATCGGTCAGCACCTTCTCCGGGTAGCCGTGGGGCCTACAAAAGTACTGCTGGAAGGCCTTGGCGGCAGTCCTGGCCGTTAGATCCTTGACAGGAACAACCACCAAAAATCTGGAGTAGTGGTCTACGATGGTAAGAGCGTAGGTATAGCCTGACTGGCTAGGTGTCAGCTTCACATGATCCAGCGCGACCAGTTCGAGTGGCCGTTTGGTGATGATAGGCCGCAGGGGAGCCCGTTGGCTGCCACGGTCCTTCCTGCGTAGGCTACATGGACCGCACTCCCGACACCACTTCTCAGTGGCTCTCTTCATGCCAATCCAATAGAACCTCCCTCGGAGTAGCTTCTCTAGCTTCCTCCATCCGAAGTGTCCGGCTCCATCGTGGTAGGCCCCCAGAACCATGGGCGCATCTCGCCTCGGCACCACTATCTGCCACACCAATTCATGAGTACGTGGGTCGATGCTCCTCCGGCACAGCTTGCCATCATGGATAAATAGTTTGCTTCTCCCCTTCCACAGCTGTTGGGTTTCCTGTGGATCATCTGGGCCGGGATGCAACCCTGCCTGCGTCAAGAGCTCTTTCACCCGACGGACCGCGGGGTCACCATCCTGAGTTTCTGCCCACCCGTGATGGGGCAGGGGATTCAGCGTAGCATCCGGTTGGTTCTTGTGCCTGTTCCTCACATGATGGGAGTTTTGAGTGGCCTTAGGGCGATGGAATGCAGGCAGCTCCACCTCTTCAAGTGCCTCCGGGTCTTCCTCTGCTTCTGGCAAATTGGGCATTCGAGACAAGGCGTCGGCATTTGCATTCTTGTGTCCTGCCGGTACTTGATGGTGAAGTGGTAGTTGGACAGCCGGGCCATCCACCGCTGTTCCAAGGCCCCAAGCTTGGCAGTATCCAGATGCGTTAGCGGATTGTTATCCGTGAAGACGGTGAATTTCGCTGAGGCCAGATAGTGTTTGAACCTCTCTGTCACTGCCCAAACGATGGCAAGGAACTCCAGCTTAAAGGAACTATAGTTGTCGGGGTTCCTCTCCGTGGGACGGAGCTTCCTGCTGGCGTAAGCGATCACCCTCTCTTTGCCTTTCTGGACTTGGGACAACACGGCTCCCAACCCCACATTGCTGGCGTCTGTGTACAGCACAAACTGTTGTGAAATTGGATTCTGGGCTCCCCCGGTGGCCACTTGTGGAATTGAACTTGTGTGCATCATCCCCTCTGTTCACCTGCTCCTATCAGGATGTGGGAGTCGCTATATAACCTTGCTCCTCTGTCAGTTTCTTGCCGGTCAACAATGTAATCAGAAGCCTTCTGTGCTTGTTCCTGCTACTAGACAACTCCCAGCTAAGTTGGACTTTTGTCCTTGTGTGTTTTTGCATTTTGTTCCTGTTCACAGCTGCTGTTTCGTTACTGTGTCTGGAAAGCTCTTGTGATCGGAAATTGCCACTCTGGTGTTATGAGTTAATGCTAGAGTCTTAAAGGAATTTCTGGATGGTGTTTTGATAGGGTTTTCTGCTGACCATGAAAGTGTCCTTTCTGTCTTCCTGCTATCTAGAAAGCGGACCTCGATTTTGCTAAACCTATTTTCATACTACGTTTGTCATTTCATCTAAAATCACCGCCAATATATGTGGGGGCCTCTGTCTGCCTTTTGGGAAAATTTATCTAGAGGTGAGCCAGGACTGTCTTTTCCTCTGCTAGGATTAGGTAGTTCTCCGGCTGGCGCTGGGCATCTAGGGTTAAAAAACGTAGGCATGCTACCCGGCCACTTCTAGTTGTGCGGCAGGTTTAGTTCATGGTCAGTATAGTTTCCATCTTCCAAGAGCTAGTTCTCATATATGCTGGGCTATGTTCTCTCGCCATTGAGAATCATGACAGTTTGACCGGCCACCCAAAAAAGGGTTAAATTACTGGCTGAGAAAGGAGAGAAAAAAGAAGTCTGCTACAATTTGTTTTTTTTTTTCCCTCTAGTTCTGAGTGTGCTCTTAATTGAATCACTTGCTAGTCTGCCTATACTGCAGCCTTCCTCTCTTTCTCTCCTTCATATCCTTGAATGGCTCTGTGTTCACCTGTTTCAAATGGATTTTCAGAGTGTAGCTACAGGTTTGAATAATCTCGCCACAAAGGTACAAAATTTGCAAGATTTTGTTGTTCATGCACCTATGTCTGAGCCTAGAATTCCTTTGCCTGAATTCTTCTCGGGGAATAGATCTCACTTTCAAAATTTTAAAAATAATTGCAAATTGTTTTTGTCCCTGAAGTCTCGCTCTGACGGAGACCCTGCACAGCAGGTCAGGATTGTAATTTCCTTGCTCCGGGGCGACCCTCAAGACTGGGCTTTTGCATTGGCACCAGGGGATCCTGCGTTGCTCAATGTGGATGCGTTTTTTCTGGCCTTGGGGTTGCTTTATGAGGAACCTCATTTAGAGCTTCAGGCGGAAAAGGCCTTGATGTCCTTGTCTCAGGGGCAAGATGAAGCTGAAATATACTGCCAAAAATTCCGCAAATGGTCTGTGCTTACTCAGTGGAATGAGTGCGCCCTGGCGGCGATTTTCAGAGAAGGTCTCTCTGATGCCATTAAGGATGTTATGGTGGGGTTCCCTGTGCCTGCGAGTCTGAATGAGTCCATGACGATGGCTATTCAGATCGATAGGCGTCTGCGGGAGCGCAAACCTGTGCACCATTTGGCGGTGTCTACTGAGAAAACGCCAGAAAATATGCAATGTGATAGAATTCTGTCCAGAAGCGAGCGGCAGAATTTTAGACGAAAAAATGGGTTGTGCTTCTATTGTGGTGATTCAACTCATGTTATATCAGCATGCTTTAAGCGTACTAAGAAGCCTGACAAGTCTGTTTCAATTAGCACTTTACAGTCTAAGTTTATTCTATCTGTGACTCTGATTTGTTCTTTGTCATCTATTACCGCGGACGCCTATGTCGACTCTGGCGCTGCTTTGAGTCTTATGGATTGGTCCTTTGCCAGACGCTGTGGGTATGATTTGGAGCCACTGGAGGCTCCGATACCTCTGAAAGGGATTGACTCCACCCCATTGGCTAGTAATAAACCACAATACTGGACACAAGTGACTATGCGTGTTAATCCGGATCACCAGGAGGTTATTCGCTTTCTGGTGCTGTATAATCTACATGATGTTTTGGTGCTGGGATTGCCATGGCTGCAATCTCATAACCCAGTCCTCGACTGGAGAGCTATGTCTGTGTTAAGCTGGGGATGTAAAGGAACTCATGGGGACGTACCTTTGGTTTCCATTTCATCATCTATTCCCTCTGAGATTCCTGAATTCTTGTCTGACTTTCGTGACGTTTTTGAAGAACCCAAGGTTGGTTCACTACCTCCGCACCGGGAGTGCGATTGTGCCATAGACTTGATTCCGGGTAGTAAATACCCTAAGGGTCGTTTATTTAATCTGTCTGTGCCTGAACACGCTGCTATGCGAGAATATATAAAGGAGTCCTTGGAAAAGGGACATATTCGTCCTTCGTCATCTCCCTTAGGAGCCGGTTTTTTCTTTGTGTCTAAGAAAGACGGCTCTTTGAGGCCGTGTATTGATTATCGACTTTTGAATAAAATCACGGTTAAATATCAATATCCGTTACCACTGCTTACTGATTTGTTTGCTCGTATAAAGGGGGCCAAGTGGTTCTCTAAGATTGATCTCCGTGGGGCGTATAATTTGGTGCGAATCAAGCAGGGGGATGAGTGGAAAACCGCATTTAATACGCCCGAGGGCCATTTTGAGTATTTGGTGATGCCTTTTGGTCTTTCAAATGCCCCTTCAGTCTTCCAGTCCTTTATGCATGACATTTTCCGCGATTATTTGGATAAATTTATGATTGTGTATCTGGATGATATTCTGATTTTTTCGGATGAATGGGACTCTCATGTCCAGCAGGTCAGGAGGGTTTTTCAGGTTTTGCGGTCTAATTCCTTGTGTGTGAAGGGTTCTAAGTGTGTTTTTGGGGTTCAAAAGATTTCTTTCTTGGGATACATTTTTTCCCCCTCTTCCATCGAGATGGATCCTGTCAAGGTTCAGGCTATTGGTGATTGGACGCAACCCTCTTCTCTTAAGAGTCTTCAGAAATTTTTGGGCTTTGCTAACTTTTATCGTCGATTTATTGCTGGTTTTTCTGATGTTGTAAAACCATTGACTGATTTGACTAAGAAGGGTGCTGATGTTGCTGATTGGTCCCCTGCTGCTGTGGAGGCCTTTCGGGAGCTCAAGCGCCGCTTTTCTTCCGCCCCAGTGTTGCGTCAGCCTGATGTTGCTCTTCCTTTTCAGGTTGAGGTCGACGCTTCTGAAATCGGAGCTGGGGCGGTGTTGTCGCAGAGAAGTTCCGACTGCTCCGTGATGAGACCTTGTGCTTTTTTTTCCCGTAAATTTTCGCCCGCCGAGCGGAATTATGATATTGGGAATCGGGAGCTTTTGGCCATGAAGTGGGCTTTTGAGGAGTGGCGTCACTGGCTTGAGGGGGCCAGACATCAGGTGATGGTATTGACTGACCACAAAAATTTAATTTACCTTGAGTCTGCCAGGCGCCTGAATCCTAGACAGGCGCGCTGGTCGTTGTTTTTCTCTCGGTTTAATTTTGTGGTGTCGTACCTACCGGGTTCTAAGAATGTTAAGGCGGATGCCCTTTCTAGGAGTTTTGAGCCTGACTCCCCTGGTAATTCTGAGCCCACAGGTATCCTTAAAGATGGAGTGATATTGTCTGCCGTTTCTCCAGACCTGCGGCGGGCCTTGCAGGAGTTTCAGGCGGATAGACCTGATCGTTGCCCACCTGGTAGACTGTTTGTTCCTGATGATTGGACCAGTAGAGTCATCTCTGAGGTTCATTCTTCTGCGTTGGCAGGTCATCCTGGAATCTTTGGTACCAGGGATTTGGTGGCAAGGTCCTTCTGGTGGCCTTCCCTGTCACGAGATGTGCGAGGCTTTGTGCAGTCTTGTGACGTTTGTGCTCGGGCCAAGCCTTGTTGTTCTCGGGCTAGTGGATTGTTGTTGCCCTTGCCTATCCCGAAGAGGCCTTGGACGCACATCTCGATGGATTTTATTTCGGATCTGCCTGTTTCTCAGAAGATGTCTGTCATCTGGGTGGTGTGTGACCGTTTCTCTAAGATGGTCCATCTGGTTCCCTTGCCTAAGTTGCCTTCTTCTTCCGAGTTGGTTCCTCTGTTTTTTCAAAATGTTGTTCGTTTGCATGGTATTCCTGAGAATATCGTTTCTGACAGAGGGACCCAATTCGTGTCTAGATTTTGGCGGGCATTCTGTGCTAGGATGGGCATAGATTTGTCTTTTTCGTCTGCTTTCCATCCTCAGACTAATGGCCAGACCGAGCGGACTAATCAGACCTTGGAGACATATTTGAGGTGTTTTGTGTCTGCGGATCAGGATGATTGGGTTGCTTTTTTGCCTTTGGCGGAGTTCGCCCTCAATAATCGGGCCAGCTCTGCCACCTTGGTGTCCCCGTTTTTCTGTAATTTGGGGTTTCATCCTCGATTTTCCTCCGGTCAAGTGGAATCTTCGGATTGTCCTGGAGTGGATGCTGTGGTGGAGAGGTTGCATCAGATTTGGGGGCAGGTGGTGGACAATTTGAAGTTGTCCCAGGAGAAGACTCAGCTTTTTGCCAACCGCCGTCGTCGTGTTGGTCCTCGGCTTTGTGTTGGGGACTTGGTGTGGTTGTCTTCTCGTTTTGTCCCTATGAGGGTTTCTTCTCCTAAGTTTAAGCCTCGGTTCATCGGCCCGTACAAGATATTGGAGATTCTTAACCCTGTGTCCTTCCGTTTGGACCTCCCTGCATCCTTTTCGATTCATAATGTTTTTCATCGGTCATTGTTGCGCAGGTATGAGGTACCGGTTGTGCCTTCCGTTGAGCCTCCTGCTCCGGTGTTGGTTGAGGGTGAGTTGGAGTACGTTGTGGAAAAGATCTTAGACTCTCGTGTTTCCAGACGGAGACTCCAGTATCTGGTCAAATGGAAGGGATACGGTCAGGAGGATAATTCTTGGGTCACTGCCTCTGATATTCATGCCTCCGATCTTGTCCGTGCCTTTCATAGGGCTCATCCTGATCGCCCTGGTGGTTCTGGTGAGGGTTCGGTGCCCCCTCCTTGAGGGGGGGGTACTGTTGTGAAATTGGATTCTGGGCTCCCCCGGTGGCCACTTGTGGAATTGAACTTGTGTGCATCATCCCCTCTGTTCACCTGCTCCTATCAGGATGTGGGAGTCGCTATATAACCTTGCTCCTCTGTCAGTTTCTTGCCGGTCAACAATGTAATCAGAAGCCTTCTGTGCTTGTTCCTGCTACTAGACAACTCCCAGCTAAGTTGGACTTTTGTCCTTGTGTGTTTTTGCATTTTGTTCCTGTTCACAGCTGCTGTTTCGTTACTGTGTCTGGAAAGCTCTTGTGATCGGAAATTGCCACTCTGGTGTTATGAGTTAATGCTAGAGTCTTAAAGGAATTTCTGGATGGTGTTTTGATAGGGTTTTCTGCTGACCATGAAAGTGTCCTTTCTGTCTTCCTGCTATCTAGAAAGCGGACCTCGATTTTGCTAAACCTATTTTCATACTACGTTTGTCATTTCATCTAAAATCACCGCCAATATATGTGGGGGCCTCTGTCTGCCTTTTGGGAAAATTTCTCTAGAGGTGAGCCAGGACTGTCTTTTCCTCTGCTAGGATTAGGTAGTTCTCCGGCTGGCGCTGGGCATCTAGGGTTAAAAAACGTAGGCATGCTACCCGGCCACTTCTAGTTGTGCGGCAGGTTTAGTTCATGGTCAGTATAGTTTCCATCTTCCAAGAGCTAGTTCTCATATATGCTGGGCTATGTTCTCTCGCCATTGAGAATCATGACAACAAACGGTTGGTCGTATTCGGGGTAGGCCAGTACCTCTTCTCCCGTCAGTGCCGACTTCAAACAAGCGAAGGATTCTTCCAGCCCCTCGTTCCAGTTAAATGGGGCGTTCTTCCCCTTGGCCTTCTTTGATTGGCCCACCAGCAGGTCTTGCAAGGGTGCGGCCTTCTTGGTGAAGTCCTTGATGAACCTTCGGTAATAGCCTACCAGCCCAAGGAACTGCCGGACTTCGTGGAGGTTGCTGGGCTTCGGCCAGTCTTGGATCACCGTGACCTTGTCGGGGTCTGGGGCCACTCCTTCAGCGCTCACCACATGGCCCAGGTACTGCACTTTGGGTTTCAGCAGATGACATTTGGACGGTTTCACCTTTAAGCCAAAGTTGGACACAGCTTCAAACACCTCAGCCAGGTGCTTCAGATGGTCTTCGTAGGTCTTAGAGAAGACAATGACATCATCCAAATACAGCAGTACGGTTTCAAAGTTCTTGTGCCCCAGACAGCACTCCATCATCCTCTGGAACGTCCCCGGGGCATTGCACAATCCGAAGGGCATGTAGTTGAATTCGCAGAGTCCCATCGGCGTCGTGAAGGCCGTCTTCTCTTTGTCCGCCTCCGCCACGGGAACCTGCCAGTACCCACTGGTGAGATCTAAGGTAGAGAAGTAGTTAGCGGATTTTAAAGCAGCCAGAGACTCCTCTATCCTGGGCAGTGGGTATGCATCCTTATGTGTAATGCGATTCAACTGCCTGTAATCAACGCACATCCTCATGGTGCCATCTTTCTTTTTAACAAGGACTAATGGAGCTGCCAAGGGGCTACAACTGTCTCTCACCACCCCAGCCTCCTTCATTTCTCGCAACATGTCCTTGGCACACTGGTAATGAGCTGGGGGTACAGGGCGGTATCTCTCTTTTATGGGCCGGTGATCTCCCATGGGGATGTGATGTTGGATCCCTTTCACTTGTCCAAAATCTAAGGGGTGTTTGCTAAATACCCGCTCGTACTCGTGAACCACCCTGTAGGCCCCCTGTTTCTGATGGGATGGGGTGGCGTCAGTGCCCACATGCAACTCCCGGCACCAATCTTTCGAGTGCCCTGCAGAACCGTTGTCCTCCGCCACTTCTGACGGGACCAAGGGTTCAGGTGTCTGTATCACATTATTATTGACAGTGAACAGTTTGGCGAGCGTGGCATACTTGGTGAGATGAACCTCCTCCTCCCCACAATTGAGGACACGTACGGGCACCCTCCCCTGGCGGACGTCGACCACCCCCCGGGCCGTCAGAATAGTAGGCCTATTGTCTGAATATATGGGTTCTACCAAGGCCTGGTAATCCTTTCCCCTGAGGCCTATGGCCGCCCGACACCATATTAACATTTCACTCCTGGGGGGTATCGCGATGGGGTTTGAATCACTCACAGTGACACGACCAATCTCACCACCGGTCAGCTCTACCTGCTGTCTCTGCATCAGAGCTCTGATTTCCTTTTGTAGGGCACGTTGTTCACTGTGGCCAGCGGTTTCTGCCACCTGTTGCAACAAAACAATAACTTCTGCAAGACAATTTTCTATAACATTAGTACCAAGAGTCATCATGGGATTACATTCTCGGCGATCAATATCAACAATCACAATCCCTTGGGCTTTCAATTCCACCCGCCCCACCTTGATGGTGACCTCCTTATACCCCACTTGTGGCAACGGCTGACCATTACTGGCTATTATGGTGAAATCATCGTCAGGGCCACGAGTAATATCGGTGTCCTCCCAATACTGTTTATAAAGCACGTAAGGTATAGTCGTCACCTGAGAACCGGTGTCCAGCAAAGCGTTCAAGGGGATCCCATCAACCAATACAGGAAAAACTGGTCTCCTCCAATGTACTTGGTTCTCCAATGCTGCGGGCCTGACCGTCCTACTCCTGGGGGTTGGCCCTTTGCCCCAGGGGTTGCTCGTTTAAAGGACAGTACCTTGCAAGGTGGCCCACCTGGTGACAGCGGCGGCAGATGGGTCGTCCGTCCTGATGGAAGCGATCGCTGTCCCGGCCTCTGGTCGGTGGAGTCCTCTTCTGTTGCATCCAGGGGACATCTTCTGGTCTGGAGGCTAGCTGGATCTTTTCCTTGGGGGCCTCCTGTAGGGACTGCACCGTCCGGGCTAGGGCAGCAACGCTCTTGGTCAGCTCCTGCATCTGGAGGCGGAGTCCTGCAGGGGAGTCGTCCTCCAAGCTCTGAGCGTCGGCCTCCGCGGCAACTGGAGCATCCGACGCCACCTCCTGGTGGTATGTGAGAGCGGGGCGCCTGGGTGGTATTGCGCGGCTGGGTTGTCGCTCCTGCAGCGCCTCGATAGCTTTATCCTTGAATTGCGCAAAAGTCAAGTCCGGATTCTGCATGGCCAGGAAGTGTAATTGGCCCCTTTGGTGACTGCACAGGAGTCCCTCAATGAACCGCTCCTTCAGAACTTTGTCCTCATCTTGCATGCTGCCGGGGTCACTCTGCTTAATGGCCCGCATCGCCTCCTGGAGATTTAGGGCATAATCCCGTAAGCTATCCTGCGGCTTCTGTTTGCATCCATAGAAAGTCAATTTGATTTCTGTAGCAGTACGGGTATCAAAGGTGGCTTTAAGCTTTGCAAAAACCTGCTGTGCCGTTCCCTTATCCGCGGCGGGCCAAGACTTCACTCCTCTCAGAGCCGCCCCAAAGAGTTGGCCGATTATCATATGAACCTTCTGAGGTTCGGTCAGGGGGTAGAACTCGAGCAGGCTGCAGATCCCTTCTTTAAAGTCAGTGAATGTATGCGACTCCCCAGAGTATCGTGGGAGCCAGGCCGCTCCGGGCAGGTACGGCATAGAGAAGGGCATTATGGCTTTTGTGGTAGCGGCAGCGTCCGACTGGCTGGGGGGCAACGGGTTCTGCGGCAACCAGTGGTGGTACTAGGGCTGCGGCTTCGCCCATGGCGGGGACCGGAGGTGCCCCTGCGTCCACGGCTGCGGTCGCCACCTCCTCTCCTCCCGACACGGACATGGCTGTCCCTTCCTCCCACTAACCTGCTGGAGGTCGGAGTTCCTCTTCCGGGATTGGCACTGTACCGCGCTTTCTCGTTCCGCGCTTCTTTTGGCCGGTTCCGCCCACGAAACTAAGGCTCCTCCCTCCGCGCACGGCAATGGCGAATCGTGGCGGGAACTCTTGGCAGCAATCGGCAACACACAGTCTTTGCAGTAAAGCACAGTCCAAGCACAGTAAATCACAGTTCCAAGGCACACATGACCTGATTCTTCAGGCTTAAGTAGATCCTGTTCGTAACGCCAAGTTGTAGCGCCCCCACTGCCGCAGGGCCGAGGGGTACCCGGTACCGGGGCCTCTGAGTCTCTGCTCTGGGATTGTCACGGTGGCTAGGCCCGGTCCGTGACCCTGCTGAGGGGCGCCCAATGATAGGTGTAGATGATGGTGGTGGAGCGGTGAAGTGCCGGTCGCAATAAATGACGAGGACACCAGGTTGCAGTCTCTTTACCTCTTTACTGAAGGTTACAGAGTCCTCAGTCCGGAACACTGTTAACAGGGCTGTCTGAGACCGGCCGGTCCAAAAGCACATCAGGAGTTCCCTTTGCAGGTGGGAATCAGTGTCTACCTTCTAGCGCCTGTGTGTGTTGTAGTCCTTCCCTGCTGAGCACCCCGGGATAGTCCTCACAACTGCTGTGTCTGTCTCCGATCTTCGTTCTCTCCGTCCCCCAGATAATATGGTTAGGACGCACCCGTATGACGGGGTAGGCCTGGAGTTCTTCCGGGACCCTAGAGTTGCCCCTCTCCCACAGCTGCCTCCGTTGTCTGCTTAGGTGTTTAGTGAGACAGCCAACCTATAATTGGCTGTCCGGCCGTGGTTTGAAGTAATGCTTGTAGTCTCTTACTTGCTCAGCGTTCCGGCCACCGACTGTTTGCTCCTCAGAAGGATGTTGCCTTGTTCTTACAGCACGACTCCTTCTGGTCCTATTTCCTCTTTGCTGTATTCCCGTTGCTCACTGGTTTGTGCTGCTCTTAGGGGTCTGCCAGGATCCCATCCCTGACAGGTCCTCTCTCTAGCTCTCCCCAGTTACTTCTCACTGTCTTCCTGTCCAACCCCCAGTTTTACCAGAGTGTGAGGAGTGGCCTATTAGATAGAACCACTCCCCCTGGTGGCCGGAGTGTGAAGTGTAGTGTGAGTGTTACCTGGTCAGGTGAACTCCTTTAGTGCAATCAGACGTAACATCACTCCCCTTAGTGGCAGAGTGACATTACTGCAACGACCAGGACTCTGGGGCGCTGCACTGACATACGCTCTAAAAGTTTTTTGCTCCATTAATCCTCACTCTCGCTATCCCGAAACCCCAGCCACTGGTGTAGCTAGAGCTTTTGCCGCCCGGGGCTGTTCCCGAGTTTGGCCCCCCCCCCCCCATTGCCGTCACTCAACGCCGGGCACCGCCCCCTCAGCGCTGTTTACCCATGAAATCCGGCGCCTGCGCTGTGTGTCGCTGTTTGGTGCAGACGCAGAGAGCTCTAGCCGTCTGACGTCACAGCCAGGCTTGCAGACTGCGCCTGTGCGGCGAGTGCGGCCAACCACCTTGGTAATCCCAGCCCCGCAGTGTGTTATGCATTATGCAGAGTGCGGGGCTGGGATTCACAAGCAGGGCGGCTGCACAGGCGCAGTGTCCAGCAATCCCCAGTGTGTCCAGCAATCTGCCCCAGTGTCCAGCATTGCCCCCAGTGTGCCAAGCAATCTGCCCCAGTGTCCAGCATTGCCCCAGTGTGTCCACCAATCTGCCCCAGGGTCTCCAGCATTGCCCCAGTGTGTCCAGCATTGCCCCCAGACAGTGTGTCCAGCAATCTATCTGCCCCAGTGTGTCCAGCAATCTGCCCCAGTGTGTCCAGCATATTACCCCCAGTGTGTCTGAGTCAGACATAAAGAAAAAAAAAAAGTTAAATCCTCACCTCTCCCGTTCCCAGCGCAGGTCCGGTGCACTCAGCGTCTCTCCGGCTCTGCAACGCTCAGGACAGAGAGGCTGAGCGCGCAGTGATGACGTCATCGCACCCTCTGCCCTGAGACATCGCAGAGTCAGAGGGCGCCGAAGACGCTGCAGCTGCCGCAGGAACCAGGAGGGTTGAGTATTAGAACGGGGGGCCCAATGCCAGCGCTGGCACCGGGGGGGGGGGGGCCCTGGTCGTGGCGGCGGTCGGCGCCGCCCGAAGATTTAATGGGCCCGCGTCTCTCTCTTTTTTTTTTTTCTTCCTCCTCCTCCTCTCCAGGTCGGACCCGCCCCCGGCATTGTGCCGCCCGGGGCGGCCCGCCCCCCCCACACCCCCCTTCCTACACCACTGACCCCAGCACCCTCTAACCAAGTAATAATCTCTCCTTCCCTCCTGCCTCCCCACCTGACCTCCGCTGAACTGCTCCTCAACCTCAGATCTCTCCTAATAAAACACAAAACAATCCACCCACTCCCCTTCTCCCACCTGCTCTGTCTCTCTGCTTCTCCTCACTGCTGGCGATATATCTCCCAATCCTCGACCCCACAGCTCATACCCTCCATTACTACCCCCTCCTATCGCTCCCAACCCAATATAAACACCCGAAATCTTGCTCATCTCAAATCTGTCCCCATGATGCCCACCCCCTCCACCCTCTCTCTGGATCACTATGGAATGCCCACTCCGTCTGCAATAAACTCCACGTGATTCATGAGCTCTTTACCTCTCGTAAGCTTTCCTTTCTGGGCATCACCGAAACATGGCTGACACCCTCTGACACAGCCTCCCCTGCTGCGCTATGTTACGGCGGCCTCCACTTCACCCACACTCCTCGCCCTGGCAACAAACATGGTGGAGGAGTGGGCCTTCTCCTTTCTTCCAACTGCACCTTTAACCCAATCCCACCTCTACCCTCCCTTATCCTCCCTTCTTTTGAAGTCCACTCTGTCCGCATCTACTCCCCCTAAAACCTCCAAATGGCCCTCATATACCGACCTCCGGGCCCGGCCACTGCCTTTATTTTTTATTTAATCAGATAGATTTTTATTAAACATATTGAAGTTTATGTAGCTCCCCCACTGCCGCAGGGCCGAGGGGTACCCGGTACCGGGCCTCTGAGTCTCTGCTCTGGGATTGTCACGGTGGCTAGGCCCGGTCCGTGACCCTGCTGAGGGGCGTACAGTAATAGATGTGGATGGTGGTGGTAGTGCGGTGCAGTAAATAACGAGGACACCAGGTTGCAGTCTCTTTACCTCTTTACTGAAGGTCTCTAGGTCCTCAGTCCGGAATACGGTTCACCAGGCTGCGCAAGTCCGGCCGGTCCAATGGCACCTCCAGAGTTCTCTTTGCAGGTGGAAATCTGTGCCTTCCTGCTAGCGCTATGTGTTGTGGTCCTCCCCTGCTGTGCTTACGGGATAGTCCCCACAACTGTTGTGTCTGTTTTTCGTGTTCCTTCACAACTCGTTCGGATGATGTTCTTCTCCTCCGTCCCTCCCGGTGTTATGGTTGGGACGGCACCCGTATGACGAGTAGGCTCGGAGCTCTTCCGGGACTCTAGAGTCGCCCCTCTCCTAGTGTGCCCCCCATGTCTTCATAGGTGATATATGTGAGACAGCCCGCCTATGACTGACTGTCCTGCCGTTGGTTTGAAGTATTGCTTGGAGCTAGATATAGAAATACTTCCTCGGCGTTCCGGCCGCCGGCTGTGCGCCTCAGTAGGATGTTGCCTCGGTCTTACAGCACGACTCCTACTGGTATTCTCCTTCTTGCTTTGATCTCGTTTCTCACTCGGCACAATATATCTCGCTTCTGATCCTTTCTTAGGGCACCGCCGCTATGCTGAGCAGGCACGGTCCCGTGACTTTCCTTCTGTTGCCAGGCCTCTGTCAGGGTCCCAAACCTGACAGGGACCCTACCGAATCTTCCCCCACAACACCCTCTGCCACAAGGTGTTGCCTGGTTCCAACCCAGTCAGCTTTCTGACTAACTTCCTGCCTGACCCCCAGTTTACCCACACGGTGAGGAGTGGCCTAATAAATAGCACCCTTAGCTCCCCCTGGAGGCCCGACTGTGAAATGTATTGGTGTATGTGATACCTGGTCAGATGAACTCCTTCAGTGCCATCAGACGTACCATAGCCCCCCTTAGCGGCGGAGCCACAGTACTGCAACGACCAGGACTCTGGGGCGCTGCACTCCCCCCCGGTTAAATCCAGTACTCTGGGACTGGGAAGAAAACAACAATACATGTCAGCAAAAAGACATACAATTTTTGTGAGTGCAATAACAATAAGCATATTTGAACAGGCTTCCCTTTATGGGAGGTGAGGACACTTGAACGTTACAAACATGGTTAAATACTTTTAAATAACTTTTCTTACCCAACCGGGTATTCTACTAAGTGCAAAATTTTTAAACATTAATTCAACATTGCCTTTAAGGATGTACACTCTGAATCCACTAAAGACCTTCTTATAACACATTATAAGGCTTAAGCAACTGTGCTACATTCTCCTACTTTACGTCTGCAGGACCGCCTGTCCTAACTGCTCCAGACCTGCTGCCTCTCCTTTCTGTTACAGGACCGCCCCATTCTGCCCGGGCCTACTGTCCTTCCACTACTATACACAGTATAGAACATATTTTTCTTTCAGTTTGAGATCACTGAGCCATCTCTATATGGCTCCTAAGAGGACTCACCACTAACCCCTACGGGTTCACTTCCTGTCCTCATTCTTCTATTAACATTATTGAACATTTCTTACAATCAACTAATTGGTTACATTTAACTTTTACATATCAACATTATTACTTCTTCTTTTAAAGCATCATCATTCCTTAAGTGCTATCGATGAACATCCCCTTTAAGAGGGGACCAAGTCTCTATGAGGTAGTGCAACTTCTCAAGCTGCAAATCCGTATGCAGCAAGGACTCCAGTACAAGTTCCAGGAACCGTATCTTCGCAAAGAGTCCGTCTTTCATATAAAACCAGTAGAGGGCACCTTTAAGAAGGTGCAAACTATATACAAGGAGTTTGTATCATGCACTGTCCATGATTCCAGCAGTTTTTGAGAACTTGTGCAAAAATTAGAAAACAAACCAAAAGCAGTAGGGATCCCGGGTCAACAAAGGGATCCCTTTAAGAGTAACCCTAAACGGGTTTTAGCAGCAAAGTAGCAAAGAAAAACAATGAAAACAATTAACTATGTACATCTTGCAGAGTTTTAAAATATTTACTCTTGTGGTGCAGAAGGTGGTTTCCTTCCGGGCCTCACCAGACCAACGGGTCGCGCTGCCGATCCAAGGAGCGGTTCCTGCCCCAGCAATGACAGGATCCCTCGCCGTGATGCCCTTCTCACTGATGGACCGGCACGCCCCCAAGGTACGTGGTGGGTCCGGGTTCCCCGCTGCTCCGCAGGGACAGGTTCCGTTGCCTTTTCAGCAGGAGGTTCGTCTTCTGATGTTCCGGCAGCGGCCTGGAGTGCGACGCACCGCTGGACGCCCCGAGCTATCCAGCCAGCTTCACCTGTTTCTCTCCTCCACCTGGTGTAGGTCATAGCGTCACCTGGCTCCAGGTCGCGAGCGAACCTTCCTCCGCAGGGCTCCACTTCCTCCCGGTCTACACGGACCTGTAGCGGCACCCAATCTCCTGTATAACTCCCCTTCCGTGTCGGGAGTTAAAGGACACCACTACACCCCAGTGCGACGGCGGGGTTTCTTCCGCGCTGGTCAGGTCAATCTGGGCTGCAGGCTGGGGCCGGCTCCGCCACGCCGTCATCAAACGCCGCAGGTGTTCGGCCTCCGGCAGGATTCTCATGCCCTGTGTCTGCAGCGTACCTTCAGCCGCGGCTGGGTTGGGAGGAGCAGGGGACACCGGAGACAGGCGGACCTCCGTGGGCTGGCCCAGCCGAGCGAGCACGCGGGCATCAGTCTCCAAGCGGCGTGCTATCTGTCGGGCCTCGGCTGCGGCCACACACTCCTCGGACATTTGCCAGTTAGGTCGACCCATCGGTGGTTCCGTGAGGGCCAGTTCCCGCAACGATGGCGTCTCCCGAGGCTGTGTCCGGTGATGCGGCTCCATGCCGAGTCCAGTCATCCCCATGCGGTGCTCCCGGCGTCGCCATCTTTATCTCCTCCCCAGCGTCTTCTTCCCGCGGTCTCTTTCGTGGGCGGCCCCGTCTCCATGGTCTCCACCCTCCAAACAGGATCAGGAGGCGGACCTCGGCTGTTGACGGACACGTCCTCAGGACACAGAAATATTTAGACTGGGCGGCCATTGTCCTTCACGCTCTTCAGCTTGTCTACGCCCACTCCACGCCCCTCTTCTCTTCCTGCGCTCTCCTCAGCGCTGTAATGGCGGATTTTGGCGGTAAATGGTGCGGCACAGTCTTTACAATAAAGTACAGTCCGAGCACAGTAAATCACAGTTCCAAGGCACACATGACCTGATTCTTCAGGCTTAAGTAGATCCTGTTCGTGACGCCAAGCTGTAGCGCCCCCACTGCCGCAGGGCCGAGGGGTACCCGGTACCGGGCCTCTGAGTCTCTGCTCTGGGATTGTCACGGTGGCTAGGCCCGGTCCGTGACCCTGCTGAGGGGCGTACAGTAATAGATGTGGATGGTGGTGGTAGTGCAGTGCAGTAAATAACGAGGACACCAGGTTGCAGTCTCTTTACCTCTTTACTGAAGGTCTCTAGGTCCTCAGTCCGGAATAAGGTTCACCAGGCTGCGCAAGTCCGGCCAGTCCAATGGCACCTCCAGAGTTCTCTTTGCAGGTGGAAATCTGTGCCTTCCTGCTAGCGCTATGTGTTGTGGTCCTCCCCTGCTGTGCTTACGGGATAGTCCCCACAACTGTTGTGTCTGTTTCTCGTGTTCCCTCACAACTCGTTCGGATGATGTTCTTCTCCTCCGTCCCTCCCGGTGTTATGGTTGGGACGGCACCGTATGACGAGTAGGCTCGGAGCTCTTCCGGGACTCTAGAGTCGCCCCTCTCCTAGTGTGCCCCCCATGTCTTCATAGGTGATATATGTGAGACAGCCCGCCTATGACTGACTGTCCTGCCGTTGGTTTGAAGTATTGCTTGGAGCTAGATATAGAAATACTTCCTCGGCGTTCCGGCCGCCGGTTGTGCGCCTCAGTAGGATGTTGCCTCGGTCTTACAGCACGACTCCTACTGGTATTCTCCTTCTTGCTTTGATCTCGTTTCTCACTCGGCACAATATATCTCGCTTCTGATCCTTTCTTAGGGCACCGCCGCTATGCTGAGCAGGCACGGTCCCGTGACTTTCCTTCTGTTGCCAGGCCTCTGTCAGGGTCCCAAACCTGACAGGGACCCTACCGAATCTTCCCCCACAACACCCTCTGCCACAAGGTGTTGCCTGGTTCCAACCCAGTCAGCTTTCTGACTAACTTCCTGCCTGACCCCCAGTTTACCCACACGGTGAGGAGTGGCCTAATAAATAGCACCCTTAGCTCCCCCTGGAGGCCTGACTGTGAAATGTATTGGTGTATGTGATACCTGGTCAGATGAACTCCTTCAGTGCCATCAGACGTACCATAGCCCCCCTTAGCGGCGGAGCCACAGTACTGCAACAACCAGGACTCTGGGGCGCTGCATTTACAACCACTCATATGACAATATTCATTTTTGTTTAACAAAATAAATACTCCCCCCCCCCCCCCCTCCTCCCTCCCGGAGACCAAATCCCCATCCCCCATCCCCGGAGTAATCTGTCCATATTAACCGGATGAAAACAGAATTACAAATTCTTATATGTTGTATTGTTGTATTGTATTCAAAGAACCATTAATTACTCCCATCCAACCATGGCTGACCCCAATTTATGGAAAAATCCCAGCCTGTTTCTCTTAGTGTATATACTTATCTCAAGCTGGATTATATGGTTCGTTTGAGTGATGAAATCCCGCCTGGATGGAGGTTCCGTTCTGATCCAGTATCTTGCAATCAGTTTTCTTGCAATAAGCAATAGTCTTGCAATTGTAATTTTAGTTGTGTTGTCAGCTGATATTTCCTCCACATACCCTAGGACGCATATCAATGGGTCTCTAGGAACTTTGCACCCATATATCACTTCAATTCGGTTCAGCACTACAATCCTGTAGGAAGACAGTCTGGGGCAATGCCAGAGCATATGTAATATACCCGCCTAAGAATGTGAGCATCGAGGGCACTCAGAAGTGGATCTCAATCCAGCTTTAAATATCATATCAGGTGTCCTATATACCCTATGTATCACATATAATTGTGACAATCTCCCGGGTTCACTCATAGATATCTTGGGTACATACTCTAAAATAGACTCCCACCTATCATCATCTATCTCACCTGTCAGCCTCCCACTTCCTTCTGGCCTTAACAGGGTGATCTTCAAGAAAAGTGTGTAATAGATCTCCGTATACTTCAGATATTGCGCCCTTCGTTCCACTATTCTTAAGTATAAAATTCAACGTGAGATCCATCTGTATCACTATAGGCCCTCTTCTTCTTTGTGCCTGGAATGCATGCTGAACCCGTCTGTATTGAAAGATATTTAGCCCTGGGAGCTGAAATTCTTCCTGCAACATTTCATATGACTTGAGATCCCCTCCACAAATCAACTGGCCTATCGGCCCAAAGCCCCTTTCCTTCCACTCACCCATTCCCTCCATATTGTTAAACTCATGAAAATATATATTATGCCCCTAATTTGTTTGAGTTTCTGCCATAACTTGTGAATTAAATTTATGGTATGGTATTTAGACCCCAACTTCTTGAAAAAGTCCCGCTTCTAGACCCCTACTCAAAGGCCAAGTCTCAATTATATACTCCAGACTACTGTCCCTAGCATGTCCCTTCTCAGACATTTCCCCCATCCCCGGAGATATTGGCACTGCGCAGACAAGAAATATATCCAGGTGGCGCTATAGAGTTCAAGTTCTCTTCCTCTCTGAAGAGACAAACTACCGTACTTATCCAGCAGATCAGATGCCATATTCAATGTCACAGGTTCCCTTTAAGAGTAAATGGAAATATAGAACAAAGAAGAGAAATAAACTGTTAGTTTACCTTAAAAAAGTTAAAAAAAAAATCATAGTGCAGCCTCAGAATAGGAAACTGCCCCAAATTGCCTGTATTTGTCTATCCGACAATTCAAATTTCATGAAATTGCATAAAAAATTGCATAAAAAAATAAAGGAAGTTTTACTGGTTAGGAAGGGCAAGCCCTCCTTCATCTTTTGGCCTCTGCAATATTTCTTGTTTGATTCTCGGACTCTTCCTACCCCACACTAACTCACCGAATAGTGATTTTATCCTGTGGAATCTACTCAATGGGAGCCAAACAGGAGAGTTATGCAAAACGTACAATAACTGCGGCATCACAATCATCTTAAGGAGATCCACTCTACCCACAACCAACAAATGCAGCTTGTTCCATGCTGAGATTTTACTACGCAGTCTTTTTAGTAATGGATCTAAATTAAGCTCCTCAAATCTTGTCAATGGGAGAGCTATATGGATCCCGTGATACTTAAATTTTTGAACCACCCTTAAGTTGGTGCATTCCTCTACCTCCCCTGTACAATCATATTCTCTGTCTACCTGCAAAACACACAATTTATCCCAATTAATAATCAGCCCCGATATTCGCCCAAAACCTTCAATTAATTAATGACACTGCATTTCTTAAGGGCTCCCCAGGACCTTCCCAGAAAAGTAGAATGTCGCCAGCATATAGAGCAACCTTCTCCTTCATTTTCCCATACACAAATCCCCTCACTTCCTGTGACCTTCTAATTGCAGCAGCCAGTGGCTCCACCGCCAGGGCTAAGAGCAACGGGGACAACGGACATCCCTGTCTCGTACCTCTAAACAACTGAAAATTTTCTGACAGTGTATTGTTCATTCTAATCTTAGCCGCCGGAGAGGAGTACAGTAATTTCACCCATGAGATAAAAAGGCCACTGCCTTTATTGACCAATTTTCCACCTGGCTTCTTCACTTTCTGTCTGCTGACATTCCCACCATCATCATGGGTGACTTCAACATCCCCATTGACACCCACCAGTCAGCAGCCTCCAAACTCCTGTCCCTTACTTCATCTTTTGGACTTACTCAGTGGTCCTCCTCAGCCACCCACACAGACGGACACACATTAGACCTGGTCTTCACCCATCTCTGCTCCCTATCTAACTTCACAACCTCTCCTCTCCCTCTATCTGACCACCATCTTCACACTCACTTTCTCATCCCTGTCCTCCTTACCTGTCACCCATTTCCAGCAACATGCACACCCCCGCAGAAACCTCGCACACCTTGACATCCACACGCTCTCTGACTCTATCCTACCGCTAGCATCCATATCCCCATTCCACGACACAGACACTGCCACTGCTTTCTACAATGCCACACTCGCATCAGCTATTGACACGGTTGCCCCTGTCATACATAGCAGAGTGTGACAAATCAATAGACAACCCTGGCACAATAACATCACTAAAAAGCTTCGGCAAGTGTCCAGAATTGCAGAACGACATTGGAAGAAAACGCATTCCCAAGATGATTTCACTGCAGTCAAACAAACAACACTCGCATTCAAATCAGCTCTCACCTCTGCTAAACAGGCCTACTTCACAACCCTCATATCTTCTTTATCCCACAACCCCAAACAGTTGTTCAACAATTTTAACTCCCTCCTCCGCCCACCACTGCCCCCTCCGAGTTCCTTAATCGTTGCCACACACTTTGCCACACACTTCAAAAATAAGATAGACCAAACAAGGCAAGTCATTGGTGTCAAACCACCACAACCCCTTTGTTTACCAGACCAATACCCTAACCCCATAACTTCCTTCTCCAAAATTACCGAAGGGGAGCTTGCATCTTCTCTCCAAAGCACACCTCACCGCTTGTGCGCTTGACCCCATCCCATCCCACCTCCTCCTCAACCTCACCACCCACTAATCCCATCCCTAACCCATCTCTTCAACCTATCACTAACTTCTGGTACCTTCCCCTCTGCTTTCAAACATGCCACAATCACACCTATCCTCAATAAGCCATCCCTTGAGCGCTATGTCCAGCCATCGCCCCTTATATTTGCTCCCATTTGCTCCCAAACTCCTTGAGCAGCACGTCCATGCTGAACTTTCCTCTCACTTTGCATCTAACTCTCTTTGACAACCTAGAATCTGGCTTCTGTCCCCATCATTCCATTGAGACTGCCCTGACCAAACTTACTAACGACTTACAGCCAAAACGAACAGACAATTCTCTATACTCCTCCTTCTAGACCTGTCCTCTGCTTCGACACAGTTGACCACTGCCTCATACTACAGATCCTCTCTTCCTTTGGTGTCAAAGACCTTTCCCTATCTTGGATCTCCTCATACCTTACCAACCGCACATTTAGCATTTCCTACTCCCATACTACCTCTTCATCTCGCCCCGTCTCTGTTGGTGTCCCTCAGCTCTGTCCTAGGACCCTTACTCTTCTCAATCTATACACTCGGCCTGGAACAACTCATAAGGTCATATGGCTTCCAGTACCATCTATATGCTGATGACACTCAGATCTACCTCTCTGGCCCAGACGTCACCTCTCTGCTCTCCAGAATCCCAGAGTGTCTATCAGCCATATCCTCCTTCTTCTCCTCTCGTTTCCTCAAGCTCAATGTGGACAAATCTGAACTAATTATCTTTACTCCATCTCGCATATCTTCCCTACCTGATCTATCTATCAAAATAAATTAAATCACATTTTCCCCTGTCCCCAAAATCCGCTGCCTCGGAATAACCCTTGACTCTGCCTTGTCCTTCAAACCGCACATCCAAGCTCTCTCCACCTCCTGTCGCCTCCAGCTCAAAACTATTTCCAGAATCCATCCTTTCCTCAACACTCACTCTACCAAAATGCTTGTGCATGCCCTAATCATCTCCCGCCTCGACTACTGCAACATCCTCCTCTGTGGCAAACCTTCTAATACTCTTGCACCCCTCCAGTCCGTCCTTAACTCTGCTGCCAGACTAATTAATCTCTCCCTTCGCTACACTCCTGCTTCCCCTCTTTGTAAATCCCTTCACTGGCTCCCAATTTCCCAGCGTATCCAGTTTAAACTGCTAACACTGACCTACAAAGCCATCCATAACCTTTCTCCTCCATATATTTCCAAATTAATCTCTCAATATCTTCCCTCACGTAATCTCCGGTCCTCCCAAGACCTCCTTCTCTCCTCCACACTTATTCGATCCTCACCCAATCACCTCCTTCTCCTGAATATCACCCATCCTCTGGAATTCTGTGCCCCAACACGTCCGGTTATCCACCACATTTGGATCCTTCAAAAGAAACCTGAAAACCCACCTCTTCAAAGAAGCTTACAACCTGTAATGACCACACGGCCACCTCAACACCATTGAAGCTACCAGTCTGTCATTGTTAGTTTGTTAACTGTAAGTGATATTTGTATTTTGATGTAACCTCGTCTCATGTACAGCACCATGGAATTAATTGTGCTATATAAATAAATAATAATAATAATACTTCAGGTTTAAAAACACATGCAAACATCGACCTGCAGTCCTGTGCAAAAGTTTTAGGTGTGGAAAAACGGTGCAAAGTAAGAATGCCTTCAAAAATAGAAGAGATAAGCGTTTATTTCATTCAATTAATAAAATGATTGAACAAGAGAGGCTTCAATCAAATCAATAATTGGTGTGACCACCCTTTGCGGAGACATGTCCAATTTTTCCCGCCAGTATGGATGACAATAGTCAATACAGGTCTATGGGTCTGTGTAAAAACGTATAGAACACAGATGGCGTCCCATATTTAACATTGAAAGTATAGGAGAAACTGTCATTTAATTTCCAACATCCATACCTGAAAAACACAGGTGGCACACGGACGGCACACAGATGACACAAGGATGACACACTGATGGTACACTGAGTGAAAACACTTAGGACACCAGCACCGTTGTAACACGTACGTGTTTTATATGGACATGTGAAAAGGGCCTAATAATGTTTTTGGTGGATTATTACAGGTGTGGGGACCCACTTTCAATTTTCCCCAGGGCCCCAATTTGTCTAACACTGGCCCTTCCTCTAGATACACTTGTACTGTGTGTCTGGGGTAGTTATATGGATAAAGAATACATTTGGATCCAATCAGACGCATCCCTAATAGCATGAGCGGACATACCGCCGCTTCTATTGGGGGGGCCCTGCAGGGCAGCTAATAATGAGGGCAATCTGGCCAGTTTATCCGGCACCAAGGCTCTGGGGGGCCCCTGGCCAGATTGCTCTAATGTGCGGCAGGCAGGGAGCTATCCCTGCAGCTCTGCTGCCTGCAAGAGAAAGTGGCAGGGGAATGGATCCATCCTGCTTCCTGCCCGCACGTCCTGTCTCATACAGCAGTGACTGAATGACATCATCACTCAGCACCGCGGCTGTGCGGAAAAGGAAGCTGCCGGCGATAGTGCAGCTTCAGGATATTATGCGCAGAGGTGAGGTGAGGTGTGTGTGTGTATGCAGAGAGGTGAATGGTGCTGTGTGTGTGTGTGTGTGTGTGTGTGTGTGTGTGTTTGTAGGTGGAGGAGAGGGCAATGATGGGGATGATGGGGCAGAAGGCAATAATTGGGTTGACAGAGAGGGCAGTTATGAGGGTGATGGGGCAGAAGGCAATGATTGGGTTGACGGAGAGGGCAATGATGGGGTGATGGGGCAGAAGGCAATGATTGGATTGATGGAGAGGGCAATGATAGGGGTGGTGGGGAGAAAGCAATGATGGGTTGGTGAAAAGGGCAATAATGGGGGTGGTGGGGGAGGAGGAAATGACGGAGGTGGTGAATGGGCAATAATGAGGGTCGTGAGGAGGAGGAAATGATGGAGGCGGTGTAATGGGCAATGATGGGGGTGGTGGGGGAAAAGACAATGATGGTGGTGGTGGAAAGGGCAATGATGGGGATCGTGGGGGAGGAGGAAATGATGGAGGTGGTGAATGGGAAATAATGGGGGTGGTGGGGAGGAGGAAATGATGGAGGCGGTGTAATGGGAAATGATAGGGTGGTGAGGGAAAAAGACAATGATGATGGTGGAAAGGGCAATGATGGGGGAGAAGACGATGATGGCAGTGGAAAGGACAATGATGGAGTGGTGGAGAGGAGGCAATGATGGAGGTGGTGGAATAGGTTATGATGGGGTTGGTGGGGAGGAGGAAATGATGGAGGTTGTGGAATGGGTAATGATGGGGGATGATAATGTGTAGAAACTGTAAAGCACTGCGGAATATGTTAGCGCTATATAAAAATAAAGATTATTATTATTATTATGGGGGTGGTGGGGGAGAAGACAATGATGATGGCTGTGGAAAGGACAATGATGGGGTGGTGGGGGAGGAGGAAATGATGCAGGGGTTGGAATGGGTAATGATTGGGTGGTGGGGGAGAAGGCAATGGTGGCAGTGGAAAGGATAATGATGGGGAGGTGGGGAGGAGGCAATGATGGAGGTGGTGGAATGGGCAAAAATGGGGTGGTGAGGAAAAAGCAATGATGGATGTGGTGAAGAGGGAAATCTTGGGGATGGGGGAGAGTGCAATAATGGGATGCCAGGGTAGGAGGACAAAGAGGGGTGTGGGGGATTGGGATGGGAGGGAGGATTTATAATGGATTAAGGAACAGGGGGAGTTGGAGGAAGACGTTATTATCGATTATTATTTCTAACACAGTCCCTTAGTATAAAGTGTAATCATTGTAAATAGCACAGTCCCTTAGTATATAGTGTACTCACTTATGTATAGCACAGTCCCTTAGTGTATAGTATACTCGCTTACTATGTATAGTGCCATCCCTTAGTATATAGCGTAGTCACTTTTTATGTATAGCACAGTCCCTTAGTTTATAGTGTACTCACTTATTATGTATAACACCATCTTTAGTTACATAGTTTCCTCTTTTGTTATGTATAACACCGTCCCTTATTACGTACTATCCTCTCTAGTTATATATGGTGCCATACCTTATTATATAGCTACCTCTGCTGTTATTTACAGTGCTGTCCCTTACATAGTGTATTCTTGTTATTTCTGTTATTCACAGCGCCCTCTTGTATTACATAGTCCCCTCTCTTGTTAGATCTAAAATGACTACTGATGGAGGAGTCGGTGACCAGACTACCAGTCCATCAGCTCCTTCTTTAGAAAAGAAGCTTTCCCATGTTCCATCAGACATCATTGCATTATAAAGTTAACAAAACAGGACAGTATGTAATAAAAAAAACAGGGCTCTATATAATCCAGTATGTAAGGAACGGTGCTGTACATAACAAGAGAGGGTACTGTATAATAAGGCACGGCAATATACATAATAAAGGAGACTATGTAATATATACATGTATGTGTGTGTGGATATACAGTATATATATATATATATATATATATATATATACTGTATATATATATATATATATATATATATATATATATATATATATATATATATATATATATATATATATATATATATATATATACACTGCTCAAAAAACCAAAGGGAACACTAAAATCCCACATCATATATATCACTGAATGAAATATTCCAGTTATAAATCTTTGTTCATTACATAGTGGAATGTGTTGAGAACAGTAAAACATAAAAATGATCAACGTAAATCACAACTAGTATCCCTCGGAGGTCTGGAGTTGGAATGATGCTCAAAATCAAAGTGGAAAATGAAGTTACAGGCTGATCCAACTTCAGTGGAAATGCCTCATGACAAGGAAAAGATGCTCAGTAGTGTGTGGCCTCCACGTGCCTGTATGACCTCCCTAAAACGCCTGGGCATGCTCCTGATGAGGCGGTGGATGGTCTCCTGAGGGATCTCCTCCCAGAACTGAACTAAAGCATCCGCGAACTCCTGGAAACTCTGTGGTGCAACGTGATATTGGTGGATGGAGCGAGACATGATGTCCCAGATGTGCTCAATCGGATTCAGGTCTGGGGAACGGGGGGCCAGTCCATAGCTTCAATGCATTCATCTTGCAGGAACTGCTGACACACTCCAGCCACATGAGGTCTGGCATTGTCCTGCATTAGGAGGAACCCAGGGCCAACCGCACAGCATATGGTCTCACAAGGGGTCTGAAGATCTCATCTCGGTACCTATTGGCAGTCAGGCTACCTCTGGCGAGCACATGGACGGCTGTGTGGCCCTCCAAAGAAATGCCACCCCACACCATTGCTGACCCACTGCCAAACTGGTCATGCTGAAGGATGTTGCACTCAGCAGATCACTCTCCACAGCGTCTCCAGACTCTGTCACGTCTGTCACACGTGCTCAGTGTGAACCTGCTTTCATCTGTGAAGAGCACAGGGCGCCAGTGGTGAATTTGCCAATCCTGGTGTTCTGTGGCAAATTCCAAGCATCCTGCACGGTGTTGGGCTGTGAGCACAACCCCCATCTGTGGATGTCGGGCACTCAGACCATCCTCATGGAGTCAGTTTCTAACCGTTTGTGCAGACACATGCACATTTGTGGTCTGCTGAAGGTAATTTTGCAGGGCTCTGTGTTATGATCCGGTGACCTTGGAGCCGCATGAGACTTTCTCAGGAGAAGGTGGAACCTGTACTGACCGCAAACCCTAAACTGACACCGCAACTAGAAGTAGCCGTGGGGTGTACCTAACACATCCTAGACACCTCGACACAGCCGGAGGACTAAATACCCCTATAGATGGAAATGGGAATTCTATCTTGCCTCAGAGCAGAACCCCAAAGGATAGGCAGCCCCCCACAAATATTGACTGTGAGTATAAGAGGAAAGACAAACGCAGGCAGAAATCAGGATTTAGCAAAAGAGGCCATGCTAGCTAAATAGGACAGGATAGGACAGAATACTAAGCGGTCAGTATTAAAACCCTAAAAATATCCACAGCAGATAATACAAAAATTCCACCATCTAACTAAGACATGGAATGTATCTCTGCATCTCCTGAGAATCCAACTTGACTGTTATGACCCCAATGGCAGAGGGTCTCAGGAATAACTGCTAAGTCTGCAAACACAGAAAACCAGCTCATAGGGCAGTGGTAACTGGGCTGATCATATATCTAATCCTAGCACCACAAATACCAGCAGCCGGGGAACGTTCCTACGTTGATCCTAGACGTCTCGCGCCAGCCGGAGAACTACCTAACCCTAGAAGGGAAAAGAAAGACCTTTCTTGCCTCCAGAGAAAATACCCCAAAAGTTGGATAGAAGCCCCCAACAAATAATAACGGTGAGGTAAGAGGAAAAGACAAACATAAGAATGAGCTAGGTATTTAGCAAAGAGAGGCCCACTAGCTAATAGCAGAATATAGAAAGATAACTTATATGGTCAGCAAAAAATCCTATCAAAAATATCCACACTGGAAATTCAAGAACCCCCGAACCGTCTAACGGCCCGGGGGGAGAACACCAGTCCCCTAGAGCTTCCAGCAAGGTCAGGAATCACATTTAGTACAAGCTGGACAAAAATGAGAGCAAGCAAATAACCCAAAAAACAAAGAAGCAAGACTTAGCTTAATTTTGCACGAACCAGGACCAGCAGATAGGAGCAAACAGAATGTGTCTGATAACACCGATGCCAGGCACTGGACTAAGGTTCCAGGAGGTTTATATAGCAACGCCCCTGAAGTAACGACCCAGCTGGGTGCAAACTGAGGGAAAGAAATCCCAGAGTCATATCACTAGTAACCACAAGAGGGAGCCAAAAAGTCTAATTCACAACAGTACCCCCCCTTAAGGAGGGGTCACCGAACCCTCACCAAGACCACCAGGCGATCAGGATGAGCAGCGTGAAAGGCACGAACTAAATCGGCCGCATGCACATCAGAGGCAACCACCCAGGAATTATCCTCCTGACCATAGCCCTTCCACTTGACCAAATACTGAAGCCTCCGCCTGGAGAGACAAGAATCCAAGATCTTCTCCACCACGTACTCCAACTCGCCCTCAACCAACACCGGAGCAGGAGGCTCAGCAGAAGGAACCACAGGCACAACGTAGCGTCGTAACAAAGACCTATGGAACACGTTGTGAATGGCAAACGAAACCGGAAGATCCAAGCGAAAGGACACTGGATTAAGGATTTCCAATATCTTGTAAGGACCGATGAAGCGAGGCTTAAATTTAGGAGAGGAGACCTTCATAGGAACAAATCGAGAAGACAGCCACACCAAATCCCCAACACGAAGTCGGGGACCCACACCGCGGCGGCGGTTGGCAAAACGCTGAGCCTTCTCCTGTGACAATTTCAAGTTATCCACCACATGATTCCAGATAAGCTGCAACCTATCCACCACAGAATCCACCCCAGGGCAGTCAGAAGGCTCCACATGTCCCGAGGAAAAACGAGGATGGAAACCAGAGTTGCAGAAAAATGGCGAAACCAAAGTAGCGGAACTAGCCTGATTATTGAGGGCAAACTCAGCCAACGGCAAGAAGGTCACCCAATCATCCTGATCTGCCGAAACAAAACACCTCAAGTAAGCCTCCAGAGTCTGATTAGTTCGCTCAGTTTGTCCATTAGTCTGAGGATGAAAGGCAGATGAGAACGACAAATCAATGCCCATCCTAGCACAAAAGGATCGCCAGAACCTGGAAACAAACTGGGATCCTCTGTCAGACACAATATTCTCAGGAATGCCGTGTAAACGAACCACATTCTGAAGGAACACAGGAACCAGATCGGAAGAGGAAGGCAGCTTAGGCAAAGGCACCAAATGGACCATTTTTGAAAAGCGATCACATACCACCCAGATGACAGACATACCCTGAGATACCGGGAGATCAGAAATGAAATCCATGGAAATATGTGTCCAAGGCCTCTTCGGGACAGGCAAGGGCAAGAGCAACCCGCTGGCACGAGAACAGCAAGGTTTAGCTCGAGCACAAGTCCCACAGGACTGCACAAATGACCGTACATCCCGTGACAAGGAAGGCCACCAAAATGACCTAGCCACCAGATCTCTGGTGCCAAAAATTCCCGGATAACCTGCCAACACCGAGGAATGAACCTCGGAAATGACTCTGCTGGTCCACTTATCAGGAACAAACAGTCTGTCAGGTGGACAAGAGTCAGGTCTACCAGCCTGAAATCTCTGCAACACACGTCGCAAATCAGGAGAAATGGCTGACAAGATAACTCCCTCTTTAAGAATACCAACAGGTTCTGTGACTCCAGGAGAGTCAGGCACAAAGCTCCTTGAAAGAGCATCAGCCTTCACATTCTTTGAACCTGGTAAATACGAGACCACAAAGTCAAAACGGGAGAAAAACAATGACCAGCGGGCCTGTCTAGGATTCAGGCGCTTAGCAGACTCGAGATACATCAAATTTTTGTGATCAGTCAAGACCACCACACGATGCTTAGCACCCTCGAGCCAATGACGCCACTCCTCAAATGCCCACTTCATGGCCAGTAACTCCCGATTGCCAACATCATAATTCCGCTCAGCAGGCGAAAACTTCCTAGAGAAGAAAGCACATGGTCTCATTACCGAGCAACCAGGGCCTCTCTGTGACAAAACGGCCTCTGCCCCAATCTCAGAAGCATCCACCTCGACCTGAAAGGGAAGTGAGACATCAGGCTGGCACAAAACAGGCGCCGAAGTAAACCGGCGCTTCAACTCCTGGAACGCCTCCACGGCTGCAGGAGCCCAGTTAGCAACATCAGAACCTTTCTTGGTCATATCCGTCAAAGGTTTAACAACGCTAGGAAAATTAGCGATAAAACGACGGTAGAAGTTAGCAAAACCCAAGAACTTCTGAAGACTCTTAACTGACGTGGGTTGAGTCCACTCATGAATAGCTCGGACCTTGACTGGGTCCATCTCCACAGCAGAAGGGGAAAAAATAAACCCCAAAAAGGGAACCTTCTGTACTCCAAAGAGACACTTTGAGCCTTTAACAAACAAGGCATTCTCACGCAAAACCTGAAACACCATCCTGACCTGCTCCACATGTGAGTCCCAATCTTCAGAGAAAACCAGAATATCATCCAGATAAACAATCATAAATTTATCCAGATACTTCCAGAAAATATCATGCATAAAGGACTGAAACACTGAGGGAGCATTAGAAAGCCCAAAAGGCATCACCAAGTACTCAAAATGACCTTCGGGCGTATTAAATGCAGTCTTCCATTCATCACCTTGCTTAATGCGCACAAGGTTGTACGCACCACGAAGATCTATCTTGGTGAACCACTTGGCACCTTTAATCCGGGCAAACAAGTCCGACAACAGAGGCAAAGGATACTGAAATTTTACAGTGATTTTATTCAGAAGCCGATAGTCAATACAAGGTCTCAAAGATCCGTCCTTCTTGGCCACAAAAAAGAATCCCGCACCAAGAGGGGAAGAGGAAGGACGGATATGCCCCTTCTCCAGAGACTCCTTGATATACGAACGCATTGCGGAATGCTCAGGTACAGACAGATTAAATAATCTTCCCTTAGGAAATTTACTACCTGGAATCAAATCTATGGCGCAGTCACAGTCCCTATGAGGAGGCAGAGCACTGGATCTGGACTCGCTGAATACATCCTGAAAATCAGACAAATACTCAGGAACTTCCGAAGGAGTAGAGGAAGCAATAGACACCGGCGGGGAATCAGCATGAATTCCCTGACAGCCCCAACTTGACACAGACATTGCCTTCCAATCCAAAACTGGATTGTGGGTCTGTAACCATGGCAGACCCAAAACGACCAAATCATGCATTTTATGCAGAACAAGAAAACGAATCACCTCCCGATGTTCAGGAGTCATGCACATGGTCACCTGCGTCCAAAACTGCGGTTTATTTTCCGCCAATGGCGTAGCATCAATACCTCTAAGAGGAATAGGATTTACTAACGGTTCAAGAACAAAACCACAGCGCTTGGCAAATGACAGATCCATAAGACTCAGGGCAGCACCTGAATCCACAAACGCCATAACAGGGTAAGAAGACAAAGAGCAAATTAAAGTCACAGACAAAATAAATTTAGGTTGCAAATTACCAATGGCGACAGGACTAACAACCCTTGTTAGGCGTTTAGAGCATGCTGATATAACATGTGTAGAATCACCACAGTAAAAACACAACCCATTCTGACGTCTATGATTTTTCCGTTCATTTCTAGTCTGAATTCTATCACATTGCATTAAATCAGGTGTTTGTTCAGACAACACCTCCAGAGGATTAGCGGTTTTGCGCTCCCACAAACGCCGGTCAATTTGAATAGCAAGCGCCATAGAATCATTCAGACTTGTAGGAATGGGGAAACCCACCATCACATTCTTAATGGCTTCAGAAAGGCCATTTCTGAAATTTGCGGCCAGAGCACACTCATTCCACTGAGTAAGCACGGACCATTTCCGAAATTTTTGGCAATACACTTCAGCTTCATCCTGACCCTGAGAAATAGCCAGCAAGGCTTTTTCTGCCTGAATTTCAAGATTGGGTTCCTCATAAAGCAATCCGAGCGCCAGAAAAAACGCATCAATATTTGCCAATGCCGGATCTCCTGGCGCTAGCGAGAAAGCCAAATCCTGAGGGTCGCCCTGCTAAAAAGAAATAACAATTTTAACTTGCTGAGCTGAATCTCCAGATGAACGGGGTCTCAGAGAAAGAAACAATTTACAATTATTCTTGATATTCCTAAACCTAAATCGATCTCCAGAAAACAATTCCGGAATAGGTATTTTAGGTTCAGACATAGGACTACTGGTAACAAAATCTTGTATACCCTGCACACGAGCTGCCAGCTGGTCAACACTTATAATCAAGGTCTGCACATTCATGTCTGCAGCAAGCACACGCCACTCAAAGGTAAAGGGGAGGAAGAGAAGGAAGGAAAAAAACAAAACTCAGAATTTCCTTTCTTATTATCCCACTTCAGCAATGCATTAAACATTCAATGTTGGCCTGGCATACTGTTATGACCCCAATGGCAGGGGGTCTCAAGAATAATGCTAAGTCAGTAAATACAGAAAACCAGCTCATAGGGCAGTGGTAACTGGGCTGACCATATAACTAATCCTAGCACCACAAATACCAGCAGCCGGGGAACGTTCCTACGTTGATCCTAGACGTCTCGCGCCAGCCGGAGAACTACCTAACCCTAGAAGGGAAAAGAAAGACCTTTCTTGCCTCCAGAGAAAATACCCCAAAAGTTGGATAGAAGCCCCCAACAAATAATAACGGTGAGGTAAGAGGAAAAGACAAACATAAGAATGAGCTAGGTATTTAGCAAAGAGAGGCCCACTAGCTAATAGCAGAATATAGAAAGATAACTTATATGGTCAGCAAAAAATCCTATCAAAAATATCCACACTGGAAATTCAAGAACCCCCGAACCGTCTAACGGCCCGGGGGGAGAACACCAGTCCCCTAGAGCTTCCAGCAAGGTCAGGAATCACATTTAGTACAAGCTGGACAAAAATGAGAGCAAGCAAATAACCCAAAAAACAAAGAAGCAGGACTTAGCTTAATTTTGCACGAACCAGGACCAGCAGATAGGAGCAAACAGAATGTGTCTGATAACACCGATGCCAGGCACTGGACTAAGGTTCCAGGAGGTTTATATAGCAACGCCCCGGAAGTAACGACCCAGCTGGGTGCAAACTGAGGGAAAGAAATCCCAGAGTCATATCACTAGTAACCACAAGAGGGAGCCAAAAAGTCTAATTCACAACACCAAACACAGTCTAAGCTGGACAAGAAAAAACAATGAATAGTACTGAATTGTAAAGCACACCGCATGTGTGCAGCAGAAACAAAACCAGACACTTATCTTGGCTGATTTGGCAGCAGGGCAGGAGGAACCAGACAGAGATGCATAACCTCAAAGAACAATGGACAATTGGCAAGGGCTAATGAATCCTGCAAACCTAAATACCCCAGTCAGAGCTGCAATCAGCAGGAACACCTGCCCAGGATTGCAACCCAGGGACAACTGCATTACCACCAGCAACCACCGGGGGGAACCCAAGAGCAGAATTCACAACAGCTCTGGCAGTGCTTCTCCTGTTCCTCCTTGCACAGAGGCAGAGGTAGCGGTCCTGCTGCTGGGTTGTTGCCCTCCTACGGCCCCCTCCACGTCTCCTGGTCGTTGCAGTATTGTCGCTCTTCCACCAGGGGGAGTGATGGTACGTCTGATGGCACTAAAGGAGTTCACCTGACCAGGTATCACAGTCACACACTACACTTCACACTCCAACCACCAGGGGGAGCAAAGGGTTCTATCTATTAGGCCACTCCTCACACTCGGGTAAAACTGGGGGTTGGATAGGAAGTTAGTCGGAGAACGCTACTGGGTTTGACCCAGGGAAGACCTGTCAGGCAGACAGGGGGAGAAGGAGGAACATCTGAGCTGCAGACAGAGGTCCCTGTCAGGGGTGGGATCCTGGCAGAGACTTAGCAAGAGATAGAACGTTACGGAGCTGCACCTGCACCCCATTGCGGCAGCATCCTAAGAAAGGACAAGAAGCGGAGTATATTGTGGAGAAGTGAGAAACGAGATCACAGCACAAGGAGATATTACCGGGAGGAGTTCTGCCTGAGGATCGGCAACATCCTTCTGAGGCGCGTAGCCGGTGGCCGGAACACCGAGGGAGTAATAGGCTCTACGCATTACTTCAAACTACGGCAGGACAGTTAATTCCAAGTTGGCTGCCCAACCTTTAACCTAATGAAGACAACGGAGGCAAATTGTGGGAGAGAGGCGTTTCTAGGGTCCCTATAAAATAGCTCCAGGCCTACCCCGTCATACGGGTCGTCCTATCCATACCATCTGGGGGACGGAGAGAGAGAATATCAGAAACATACACGACAGTTGTGAGGACTATCCCGTGGTGCTCAGCAGGGAGGTACTACAACACACAGGCGCAAGTAGGAAGGCTACTGATTTCCACCTGCAAAGGGAACTCTGGATGTGCCTTCGGACCGGCCGGATTCAGCCAGCCCTGTTAGCAGTGCTCTGGATTGTGGATGCTGAAGTCTTCAGTAAAAGGTAAAGAGACTGTAACCCTGTGTCCTCATTATTTACTGCGACCTACACCATCATCATCTACCTTACTGGGAAGCCCTGGGGACATACTTCACCTGTGGGAAGGTATACAATATAGCTGCCATTCCATCACCCCAGTGGACCCCTAGCAGCGTCGGTCATCCTGACCGAATAGCACAGGTGGCGTCACGAACACCGTACAAACAACTAACTACACCTTTAATTGGGCGCCCCTTAGCAGGGCCACGGACCGGGTCGGGCCACCGTGACATCCCCAGAACCGAGACAGAAGGGACCCGGTTCCGAGTACCCCACTGCCCTGCGCCTGGGGGCGATCCATTCTGGCCTGTCTTCTGGTAGCGCCTCCAGCCTCTGGACACTACGCTGACAGACACAGCAAACCATCTTGCCACAGCTCGCATTGATGTGCCATCCTGGATGAGCTGCACTACCTGAGCCACTTGTGTAGGTTGTAGAGTCTGTCTCATGCTACCACGAGTGTGAAAGCACAACCAACATTCAAATTGACCAAAACATCAGCCAGAAAGCATTGGTACTGAGATGTGGTCTGTGGTCCCCACCTGCAAAACCACTCCTGTATTGAGGGGGTCTTGATAATTGCCAACAATTTCCATCTGTTGTCTATTCTATGGGCACAACAGCATGTGAAATTGATTGTCAATCAGTGTTGCTTCCTAAGTGGACAGTTTGATTTCACACAAGTTTGATTTACTTGGAGTTATATTCTGTTGTTTAATTGTTCCCGTTATTTTTTTGAGCAGTATATATATATATATATATATATATATATATATATATATATATGTGTGTATGTGTGTGTGTGTGTGTCTGTGTAGCTTTGTCGCCTTAAAAGGAGGGGGGCCCAGACACATTTACTGCACAGAGGCCCCAAGGTGTCTGTGTCCGCCCCTGCCTAATAGAATTACATGATGGATAGGTATCTGCCTGTATTTTTCAGCATTGGGGACACCCAAAAATGTAGAGGACCATAGACACAGTCAGGGCTAGCGTCACCACCTGGCACACCCAGGCTAGTTACGGGGTCCTGGACGAACAGGGGGGCGCAATTGCTATGGGGACATTGGTAAGCAATGGTGCCTGTGAGTCGGGGGAGCTCGGTGCCAGCTCCGATCCACTCAAATACCTCTACCCATTCCCCACAGCTCCGGTATCTTCAACACTGTGCTACTAGGATTCGCCGATTTCTGAGCTATTGTAGAATTTACAATAGATATAATTTGTGTAATGTAAGAAGCAAGTGAAATCTTTGGCATTGTACTATACCTATATTTCTTATCTGTGCATCATAAATCATGGTTTATTATGCAAATTGTCTCTTCAGAGAGGAAGAGGACTAGAACTCTAGCGCCACCTATCGGAAGGTAGCAATTCTACAAGTCAATGTTGACCCTTTAACGAGCCTTGTCACATGACTTACGATAATAGCCAAACCAGAATCTCAATTTGCAGACACTGTGTTTCGGGGTACTGCCCCTCGTCAGTACAAAGCAGAGATCTGGTTTGGCTGTGTGAGAGGCGTCAGACCGTTATCCAAGTAGTATCGTTTTTCCTTGCAGAGATTGACATGCTAAGCATGCCGCGATGAGGAGACTTAAAGCCGCAAAGCTCCTCTGGGTAATATGGTAATTATGCAAATTGTCTCTTCAGAGAGGAAATTATGGTTTGTGTTAAAGGGGCCCTAAGAGACTCTTTTGCCCAGGGCCCACGAAAAACTGGAGTTGGCCCTGGGCACAGCGGTCTACCAAGGAAACTTAATGCAGCAGATAAAAGACATATAGGAGTTACTTCTCGTTGAAATCAGAAGATGTCCAGCAGTGCCATCGGTTCAGAAGTGGCAAAAAATAGAAGTTGGCATGTTTAGGAGGGCTGCACTGCGGGAGTGAAGAGCATTAGGATTCCAAAATGGTTTTTATTAATGCCAACGGGTTTCTGCACCAGAGCGGCACCTTTCTCACGGTATAAAAAAAAAATGGGCAGGGTACAACGACTGGAGGCTTTAAATAAGAAAAAATGTCTCCAAAAACACGAGAAATGCACTTAAAGGGGAGGGGGAGGAAGTCATAGAAAGAAAAAAGTTGTTCACACAGAAAGGGTGGAGTGGTTACTAAAAAAAAAGGAGAGTGAAAGGAAAGGGGATCATGGAAGAAAGTTAAAACATGATCGAGCATATAAATATGTAATATGTAGAGAAGTGTGATAGAACGATGTGAATGTTAAGAATTGTGAAGGGATATAAATGTAAAAAATAATTGAAAAAAAGATGAAAAAGATAATAGAAGAAGAAAAAAAGGAAAGTTAGACAAGCAAGATTATAACTTGTCTCAAGGTGGGATTGATTTACCCAAAGTCAGGAGATTCATGTGTGTGGCTGAGCGAGGTCGTAATTTTATTTTCTACACAAGTGTTTTAAAATCTCTCTCCATTCATTTTTTCTCTTTTTTCTTTTCTTTTTTTTTTTCTCTTCTTCACTTCATTCTGGATTCTCATATAGCCACACACATGAATCTCCTGACTTTGGTTAAATCAACCAATAAGTCGTTTTTTCCTGTGGATAGTTAAATGCACACCCCCTAAAAACTGGGATACAAGTCTGTGCAGCCTCCAACCATCAGGCTAGCACTGCTCAGTTGGTCACTGTGCGGAAGGCCCTATTATAGTGGGCTCTGTTTGGTAGGATCTGTGTGGCTAATGCTTTTATGGTGAGCTCCGTATAACTGGTCCTGCTATGGTGGATCCTGTATGGCTCTTGATAATAATAATAATAATAATCTTTATTTATATAGCGCCAACATATTCCGCAGCGCTTTACAGCTTAACAGTTTCAAATACAACAGTCATAAGTAACAACGTTAACAATACAATAATTAAAGCACAATAAGACGACCCTGCTCGTGAGAGCTTACAATCTACAATGAGGTGGGGGAGATACAAAGTACAGGTGTGTATTTGCAGCGCCCCCACTGCCGCAGGGCCGAGGGGTACCCGGTACCGGGCCTCTGAGTCTCTGTTCTGGGGTTGTCACGGTGGCTAGACCCGGTCCGTGACCCTGCTGAGGGGCGCCCAATGATAGGTGTGCGGGATGGTGGTGATGTTGTAGTGTGGTGCAGTAAATAACGAGGACACCAGGTTGCAGTTTCTTTACCTCTTTACTGACGGCTTCAGGATCCTCAATCCGGAATACGGTTAACCGGGCTGCGCAAGCCTGGTCGGTCCGATGGCACATCCAGAGTTCCCTTTGCAGGTGGAAATCTGTGCCTACCTGCTAGCGCTTGTGTGTTGTAGTCCTTCCCTGCTGAGCACCACGGGATAGTCCTCACAACTGTTGTGTCTGTTTCTCGTGTTCCCTCACAACTCGATTCTGATGTTCTTCCACGTCCCCCAGATCTTATGTTTAGGACGCACCCGTATGACGAGGAGGCTCGGAGCTCTTCCGGGACTCTAGCGTCGCCTGTTATGACCCCAATGGCAGAGGGTCTCAAAAGTACATACCAAGTCTGCAAACACAAAAAAACAGCTCATAGGGCAGTGGTAACTGGGCTGACCATATATCTAATCCTAGCACCACAAATAGCAGCAGCCGGGGAACGTGCCTACGTTGGTTCTAGACGTCTCGCGCCAGCCGGAGAACTAACTAACCCTAGAAGGGAAAAGATAGACCTTTCTTGCCTCCAGAGAAAAGACCCCAAAAGTTGGATACAAGCCCCCAACAAATAATAACGGTGAGGTAAGGAGAAAAGACAAACGTAATAATGAACTAGATATTTAGCAAAGAGAGGCCCACTGACTAATAGCAGAATATAGTAAGATGACTTATATGGTCAGCAAAAACCCTATCAAAATTTCCACGCTGGATATTCAAGAACCCCCGAACCGTCTAACGGCCCGGGGGGAGAACACCAGCCCCCTAGGGCTTCCAGCAAAATCAGGAATCACATTTAGTACAAGCTGGACAAAAAATAAGAGCAAAGCAAATAACCAAAAAACAAAGAAGCAGGACTTAGCTTAATTTTGCAAGATCCAAGACCAGCAGACAGGAGCAAACAGAAAGGAACTGATTACAACGATGCCAGGCACAGGACTGAGAAACCAGGAAGTTTATATAGCAACACCCCTGGACTAACGACCCAGGTGGGTGCCAAACTGAGGAAAGACAATCCCAGAGTCATATCACTAGTGACCACAAGAGGGAGCCAAAAAAGTCTAATTCACAACAGTCGCCCCACTCCTGTTGTTACCCCCCTGTGTCTTCCTAGGTCAATTGGGTGAGACAGCCCGCCTATAACTGACTGTCCTGCCGTAGGTTTGAAGTTTGGCTTGGAGCTCTATACTTCCTCGGCGTTCCGGCCACCGGTTATGCGCCTCAGTAGGATGTTGCCTCATCTTACAGCACGACTCCTACTGGTATTCCCCTTGTTGCGTTGATCTCGTTTCTCACTCAGCACAATATACCTCGCTTCTTGTCCTTTCTTAGGGTACCGCCGCTATATCGTGCAGGCGCGGTCCCGTAACGTTCTCTCTGGTTGCTAGGCCTCTGTCAGGATCCCACCCCTGACAGGGACCCCTCTGAATCTTCCCCTACAACACCCTCTGCCACAAGGTGTTGCCTGGTTCCAACCCAGTCAGCTCTCTTCCTAACTTCCTGCCTAACCCCCAGTTTTACCAGATTGTGAGGAGTGGCCTAATAAATAGAACCCTTAGCTCCCCCTGGAGGCCAGACTGTGAAATGTATTGGTGTCTGTGATACCTGGTCAGATGAACTCCTTCAGTGCCATCAGACGTACCATAGCCCCCCTTAGTGGCGGAGCTACAGTACTGCAACGACTAGGACTCTGGGGCGCTGCATATTTACAATTATGTATTTACAATGATGGTCCAGCCATCTTCAGGGAGTGGGGGGGTAGATGGAGATAGTGAATGGGCTACACGCAAACATAAAATGACTGATTAGGGAACGTGATAGGCCGCTCTGAACAAATGTGTTTTGAGGGAGCGCCTAAAACTATGCAAATTGTGGATGGTCCTAATATCTTGGGGTAGAGCATTCCAGAGGATTGGTGCAGCACTGGAGAAGTCTTGGAGTCGGGAGTGGGAGGTACGGATTAGTGCAGAGGTTAGTCGTAAGTCATTTGCAGAGCGCAGAGGTCGGTTGGGCCTATAGACAGAAATGAGGGAGGAGATGTAAGGGGGTGCCGCACTGTGGAGAGCTTTGTGGGTGAGAACAAGTACTTTGAATTGGATTCTATAATGAATGGGCAGCCAGTGTAACGACTGGCGAAGAGCGGACACGTCCACGTAACGATTAGCTAGATAGACAACCCTGGCTGCTGCATTAAAGATAGACTGGAGAGGGGAAAGTCGAGTGAGGAGGAGGCCAATTAATAGAGCGTTGCAGTAGTCCAGGCGGGAGTGGATCAGGGCGACAGTGAGGGTTTTTGTTGCTTCCTTAGTGAGTGCTATTATTCGAGTCATTATGTGGCTGGCCCTGTTATGGTGTTCATTCTACTGCCCTGTTATCAGGGTCGCCATCGGGGCATTACTACCCTTACTAGTGTATGGGGCCCGGTGAGCAGAAGCAAAAAGAGGTGGTCTGGGCCCCCCTCTTTTGCTTCTCCTCACAGTGCCCCAGTGTCATGTCGGACGCTGTTCACACTAGGGCGTCCGACAGACAGCAGTAATTCCACTTTCGTCCACTACACGCTCAGTGGCGTCGGCTAGATTTTATACAGCTTGCTCGGGGTTAATCTAGCTGGTAATCAGGTTGGAGACTGGGTCACGCCCATGGCCTTTAAATAGTCGCGCTGGACTTTGGGCGTCGCCGATTATAGCTTGTGCTTTATGCCTGGTGATCTCGGTCTGGAGTGGTGGTCTTGTTGTGGGAATATCGTATCTGGTGGTGTATAATCCTTTGTCATATTCCTCCTTCCTATTTGTATTTGTTTTGCCCTGTGCACATTATAGTGTATTCCTGTGTGACTGCGGCGTGGTGCGTTTTTCAGTTTTCCCTGTCTGTGCTTTCTGTAGGGATTGGTGTGTGGTCTCATCACTGGGTGGTGGGTGGTGGTTTCAGCTTAGGGCTGAAACAGGAGTCAGGGTCAGGCCTGGAGGCCCAGACATGCACACCTTTAGTGTAACTTCTGGGAAAGGGACAGACAGGGTTTCCCTAGCCAGAGGGATATCGCAGGGGCTCGGGTAACCAACCTTGTTAGTTACAGAGGCAGGGGTGGATTGCGGCACACATCTCGATGAACAGAGCTTTCCTAAAGCTCCTGGGCCATCAAAACAGTATGACAGTGCAGCTTGAGGGGAACTCCTTCCACCTTTTTTGTGACGTGGTGCTGATGGCGCCTATGCTATTACATCATCGCTCAGGCGCCGGCATGTACGCGTGCTAGATACCAGAAGTAAAGCTGCAGGGCATCGTATGAGATGTACTTGTAAGTATGAAAACATTTTATTTTCAATAAAATGAATTAAATGGGTGTGGGGGGGGGGACAAATGATACTGTATTGAGGGTGGAGGATGGGTGACAGAAGTTGTGAAAAAAGTGGGGAATGTGATTTGGAAGCAGAGCTCTTGATAACTGTGTATTATTTTGTGCAGAGACGGATCCTGGCTGGAAGATTTTATAGTGATGTGCGTTGAATGAATAAGAAAAGTGAAGATAAAGGACTTCAACAAGAGATGTCACTGGTGAGTCAGTTTGTTAGGCCGGGGTCACACTAAACGTATGGAAAATCGGTCCGAGTCTCCCTGCCGAGAGTCGAACAAGGGTTCTCTGTATGGTCAGCCGTGTGTAATGCGTTTGCAATGCGATGATTCGATTTTCTTGCACCTATGTATCCTTATGACATGCGTATGGCTTTACATTTCTCACTGATTTTCCTTATTGAATTTAATAGCTCAATGGGCTGAAATCAGAAAAATGTGTGTGTATTTCTCGCAAGTCACACTGATGGTCCGTGTGGTGTTCGATTTTTTTCTCGCACCCATAGACTTGCATTGGTGAGACTCGGGCAATATACGCGTACAATCGCAGCATGCTGCAATTTCACTTGCACGTTGAATACGCTCGGAAAAAAAACAGTGATGTGAGCTGCCCGATAGATTAATAGTGGTCCGAGTGCTATGCGATGTTTTCTCACATAGCACTTGTTCGTATTCTACGCTAGTGTGACCCCAGCCTTACCTGTACACTTACACTATACACTATATACGTATATATAGAAAGATCCTGTGTATAATGTCACTGGTGAGTCCCTGTATTACCTGTACACTGACACTATATACAGAGATCCTGTGTATAATATCACTAGTGATCACTGTATTACCTGTACACTGACACTATATACAGAGCTCCTGTGTATAAGGTCACGGGTGATCACTGTATTACCTGTACATCGACACTATATACAGAGCTCCTGTGTATAATGTCACTAGTGATCACTGTATTACCTGTACACTATATACAGAGGAGCTCCTGTGTATATTATCACTAGTGATCACTGTATTACCTGTACACTGACACTATATACAGAGCTCCTGTGTATAATGTCACTAGTGATCACTGTATTGCCTGTACACTGACACTATATACAGAGCTCCTGTGTATAATATCACTAGTGATCACTGTATTACCTGTACACTATATACAGAGCTCCTGTGTATAATATCACTAGTGATCACTGTATTACCTGTACACTGACACTATATACAGAGCTCCTGTGTATAAGGTCACAGGTGATCACTGTATTACCTGTACACCGACACTATATACAGAGCTCCTGTGTATAATGTCACTAGTGATCACTGTATTACCTGTACACTGACACTATATACAGAGCTCCTGTGTATAATATCACTAGTGATCACTGTATTACCTGTACACTATATACAGAGCTCCTGTGTATATTATCACTAGTGATCACTGTATTACCTGTACACTGACACTATATACAGAGCTCCTGTGTATAATGTCACCGGTGATCACTGTATTACCTGTACACTGACATTATATACAGAGCTCCTTTGTATAATGTCACTTGGGATCACTGTATTACCTGTACACTATACACTATATACAGAGCTCCTGTGCATAATATCACTGGTGATCACTGTATTACCTGTACACTATACACTATAGAAAAAAAGAAGAATTTGGCACTCCAAAGATCAAATGCAAATAGTTTTTTTTATAAGGTTAGTCCATAATAGTGCAAAAACAATTTGTAGTTCTATATTAACGTTTATTAACGTAATGGCCTTCCTCAGAACAAGGTGCTGATAATCAGAGTGTAAAGCTGGTGACAGCGCAAGAAAAAGACTTATGATAGGATAGCACTGTTCAGTGCACGGTTGTGCCTTTCTCCTAAGTGCCGATACGGATTCTTTGTGCTGTCTTTTTCTTGTGCTGTCACCAGCTTTACACTGTGATTATAATCTGTTATGTTGTTCCCTGTGTGACTGGCCCTGTTATATTGGTCCCTGTGTAGTTAGGCCTGTTATGTTAGTAGCTGTGTGTCTGGCCCTGTTATATTGGTCCCTGTGTGGCTGGCTCTATTATATTGGTCCCTGTATGGCTAGCCCTGTTATGTTAGTCCCTGTGTAGTTAGGCCTGTTATGTTGGCCCCTGTATTGCTGACCCTGTTATGTTAGTCCCTGTATGGCTGGTGCTGTTATCTTGGCCCCTGTATGGCTGACCCTGTTATGTTGGTCCCTGTATGGCTGGCCCTGTTATGTTGGCCGCTGTATGGTTGGCCCTGTTATGTTATGGGGAGAACTGTAGAAAATGATTAGCTCTAATTTAAGTACAGCTCTGGCAAAAATTAAGAGACCACCACATCAAAACCCTGTCATGGGCCGCCCAATCTCCAGACCTGAACCCCATTGAAATCCTTTGAAATGTAATCAAGAGGATGATGGATAGTCACAAGCTATCAAACAAAGAAGAACTGCTTACATTTTTGTGCCAGAAGCAGTGTGAAAGACTGGTGGAAAGCATGCCAAGACGCATGAAAGCTGTGATTAAAAATCATGGTTATTCCACAAAATATTGATTTCTGAACTCTGGCCCTGTTATATTGGCCCCTGTATTGCTGACCCTGTTAAGTTGGCCGCTGTATGGCTGGCCCTGTTATGCTAGTCCTTGTATGTTTGGCCCTGTTATGTTGGCCCCTGTATGGCTGGCCCTGTTATGTTGTTACCTCTATGGCTGGCCCTGTTATGCTAGTCCCTGTATGGCTGGCCCTGTTATGTTAGTCCCTGTATGGCTGGCCCTGTTATGTTGGTCCCTGTGTGGCTGGCCCTGTTATGTTGGTCCCTGTGTGGCTGGCCCTGTTATGTTAGTCCCTGTATGGCTGGCCCTGTTATGTTGGCCCCTGTATGGCTGGCCCTGTTATGTTGTTACCTCTATGGCTGGCCCTGTTATGCTAGTCCCTGTATGGCTGGCCCTGTTATGTTAGTCCCTGTATGGCTGGCCCTTTTATGTTGGCCCCTGTATGGCTGGCCCTGTTATGTTGGTCCCTGTGTGGCTGGCCCTGTTATGTTAGTCCCTGTATGGCTGACCCTGTTATGTTGGTCCCTGTATGGCTGGCTCTGTTATGTTAGTCCGGGTATGGCTGGCCCTGTTATGTTGGTCCCTGTGTGGCTGGCCCTGTTATGTTAGTCCCTGTATGGCTGGCCCTGTTATGTTGGTCCCTGTATGGCTGGCCCTGTTATGTTGGTCCCTGTGTGGCTGGCCCTGTTATGTTGGTCCCTGTATGACTGGCCCTGTTATGTTGGTCCCTGTATGGCTGGCCCTGTTATGTTGGTCCCTGTGTGGCTGGCCCTGTTATGTTGGTCCCTGTATGGCTGGCCCTGTTATGTTAGTCCCTGTATGGCTGGCCCTGTTATGTTGGTCCCTGTGTGGCTGGCCCTGTTATGTTAGTCCCTGTATGGCTGGCCCTGTTATGTTGGTCCCTGTATGGCTGGCCCTGTTATGTTGGTCCCTGTATGGCTGGCCCTGTTATGTTGGTCCCTGTGTGGCTGGCCCTGTTATGTTGGTCCCTGTATGGCTGGCCCTGTTATGCTAGTCCCTGTATGGCTGGCCCTGTTATGTTGGTCCCTGTGTGGCTGGCCCTGTTATGTTGGCCCCTGTATGGCTGGCCCTGTTATGTTGTTACCTCTATGGCTGGCCCTGTAATGCTAGTCCCTGTATGGCTGGCCCTGTTATGTTGGTCCCTGTGTGGCTGGCCCTGTTATGTTGGTCCCTGTGTGGCTGGCCCTGTTATGTTGGTCCCTGTTTGGCTGGCCCTGTTATGTTGGTCCCTGTGTGGCTGGCCCTGTTATGTTGGTCCCTGTGTGGCTGGCCCTGTTATGTTGGTCCCTGTATGGCTGGCCCTGTTATGTTGGTCCCTGTGTGGCTGGCCCTGTTATGTTGGTCCCTGTATGGCTGGCCCTGTTATGTTGGTCCCTGTGTGGCTGGCCCTGTTATGTTGGTCCCTGTATGGCTGGCCCTGTTATGTTGGTCCCTGTGTGGCTGGCCCTGTTATGTTGGTCCCTGTATGGCTGGCCCTGTTATGTTGGTCCCTGTGTGGCTGGCCCTGTTATGTTAGTCCCTGTATGGCTGGCCCTGTTATGTTGGTCCCTGTGTGGCTGGCCCTGTTATGTTGGTCCCTGTGTGGCTGGCCCTGTTATGTTGGTCCCTGTATGGCTGGCCCTGTTATGTTGGTCCCTGTGTGGCTGGCCCTGTTATATTGGTCCCTGTGTGGCTGGCCCTGTTATGTTATGGGGGAGAACTGTAGAAAATGATTAGCTCTAATTTAAGTACAGCTCTGGCAAAAATTAAGAGACCACCACATCAAAACCCTGTCATGGGCAGCCCAATCTCCAGACCTGAACCCCATTGAAATCCTCTGGAATGCAATCAAGAGGATGATGGATAGTCACAAGCCATCAAACAAAGAAGAACTGCTTACATTTTTGTGCCAGAAGCAGTGTGAAAGACTGCTGGAAAGCATGCCAAGACGCCTGAAAGCTGTGATTAAAAATCATGGTTATTCCACAAAATATTGATTTCTGAACTCTTCCTGAGTTATGACATTAGTATTGTTGTTTCTAAATGATTATGAACTTGTTTTCTTTGCATTATTTGAGGTCTGAAAGCACTGGTTTTTTTTTTGTTATTTTGACCATTTCTCCTTTTCAGAAAATAAATACAAAATGTATTGCTTGGAACTTCGGAGACATGTTGTCAGTAATTTATAGAATAAAAGAACAATTTACATTTTACTCAAAAATATACCTATAAAGAGGAAAATCAGACAAACTGAACATTTTGCAGTGGCCTCTTCATTTTTGCCAGAACTGTATAACTGCTCAAATCCGATACTGTTACATCCTCTGCAGTCTGGACTGATGCCTGGTTTTCACCCTGGACCAGAAGCCAAAACCAGAAAGGCTATGTGCACACGTTGCGGATTTGGCTGCGGATCTGCAGCTGTTTTCCATGCACTGTACAGTAGCATGTAAAGCTATGGAAAACCAAATCCACTGTGCACATGCTGCGGAAAAATTCCGCGCAGATTTGCTGCGGTTTATTTTCTACAGCATGTCAATTCTTTGTGCGGATTCTGCAGCGTTTTACACCTATTCTTTAAAAGGAATCCGCAGGTGTAAAAACGCAGGTGAAATCCGCACAAAAATCACGGTAAATCCGCAGGGCGTTTTACCTGCGGATTTTTCTGATTCTGCGCGGAAAAATCCACACACGAATCCACAACGTATGCACATACCCTAACAGTTAACACTTCTTTCATTATAACACTTGCTAACGAGGTGCTGGTACTTTCAACATTACACAACAGCAATACTGTTCCCCTAATATATGCAATCTCTGCGCTGTCCACTTTCGGAAGCTTTCGTCACAGTGATGCTGATCCTTCAGGCCTTCGCTTCATACACTGGATTTTTCACCACTTTCATTGGTGGTCCCACACTTCAGACCTCTCTGCCATTACTGGGCCTTCTCTCTGTTTCTTCGGTGAGGCTAATTCTCACTTCAAACATTATTGTGGGACTTCACGTCAAAACTCACTCTCTCATCCTCACTGTACCTTGCACAGTACCTTGCACGATCACAGGGTCATCTTCTGGACAACCACGCCGCTCTAACTTTACAGGCCTCTTTTACATGACACTGTCCACTCTTCTCTTGCAGCTGGCTACCCTTCACCAGAATTTGGCCTCCAAGACGAGCTTTAAACATAGGAAAAGTGTTAATATCTCAAGACATTTTAAAAAGCAGTAAATTGCAAAAGTGCTTATTTTTACAAGCACTTTCCGACAATATCAATCTATGAAAATAACAATAACCCGTAAAGTGAAATTTTCTATACAAGACGTGGATGGCATATTCATAGACTATACTATACACATCTGAAGCATTAATCAGTCCTTATTTTTCTTTAATCCTCATAATTTGCCATTTTAGTTGTTTTATTCTCAAGATACAATATTACAAAACTTGCAAAAGTCATCCAAGAATGAATTCAGATTAGAACGTGTGCTGTGTACTTGATACAGTATATCACATCACTTGCTAATTCTATTTCTACCACTAGATGGCGGCAGAGGAAATATTTTAATTTTTTTTCAAAAATATTCACTATTGATTGTCCTCAGTGGTTGGTACACTAACTGAAAAGACAGTAAAAAATAGCGTTCCAGACTGCTCTGGTCTCTCCATCGGGTTCAGTATAACACTAAATCTGAAGAACAACATAGTGACCACAACAGGTTTCCTATGGGGGACCAAAATGTGGCATATTATATGTATGTTATATATATATATATTATATATATATACCCACATTGGGTATTCTAGAATATGTATGTATGTATATAGCAGCCACATAGTATACAGCACACCCCACGTAACACAGACAGCCACGTAGTATATAGCACAGCCATGTAGTATATAGGAGCCACGTAGTATATAGCACAGCCCACGTAGTATATAACACAGCCACGTAGTATATAGCAGCCACGTAGTATATAGCACAGCCACGTAGTATATAGCAGCCACGTAGTATATAGCACAGCCACGTAGTATATAGCACAGCTACGTAGTATATTACACAGCCCACGTAGTATATATCAGCCACGTAGTATATAGCACAGCCACGTAGTATATAGCACAGCCACGTAGTATATAGCAGCCATGTAGTATATAGCAGCCACATAGTATATAGCACAGCCACGTAGTATATAACACAGCCCACTTAATATATAGCAGCCACGTAGTATATAACAGACCCACGTAGTATATAGCACAGCCACGTAGTATATAGCAGCCACGTAGTATATAGCAGCCACGTAGTATATAGCAGCCACATAGTATATAGCAGCCACATAGTATATAGCAGCCACGCAGTATATAGGAGCCACGTAGTATATAGCACAGCCCACGTAATATATAGCACAGCCCACACAGTATATAACACAGGCAACGCAGTATATAATACAGGCAACGCAGTATATAATACAGGCAACGCAGTATATAACACAGCCCACGTAGTATATAGCACCGCCCATGTAGTATATAACACAGACAAAAAAATATATAACACAGCCCACGTAGTATATAGCACCGCCCATGTAGTATATAACACAGCCCACGTAATATATAACACAGCCCATGCAGTATATAACAGCCCACGTAGTATATAGCAGTGTGGGCACCATATCCCTGTTAAAAAAAAAATTAAAAAATATAGTTATATACTCACCCTCCTGCGTCCACTGAAGCTGTGCTGATGTGCGCGATGCTGCCGCCAGCTTCCGTTCCCAGTGATGCATTGCGAAATTACCCAGATGACTTAGCGGTCTCGCGAGACCGCTAAGTCATCTGGGTAATTTTGCAATGCATCTCTGGGAACGGAAGCTGGCGGCAGCATCGCGCGCATCGGTGGACGTCGGAAGGTGAGAATATAATGATTTTTTTTATTATTATTATTTTTAACATTATAACTTTTTACTATTGATGCTGCATAGGCAGCATCAATAGTAAAAAGTTGGTCACACAGGGTTAATAGCAGCGTTAACGGAGTGCGTTACACCGTGGCATAACGCGGTCCGTTAACGCTGCCATTAACCCTGTGTGAGCGCTGACTGGAGGGGCGTATGGAGGCACTGACTGCACGGTCGTAGGGAGGGGCGAATTCGCAGCCGGACTGCGCCCTTCGCTAATTGGTCGCGGCCGGCCGGCCGCGACCAATCAGCGACGCAGGATTTCCGTTCCAGACAGACAGACAGACGGAAGTACCCCTTAGACAATTATATAGATAGATCAGGGCTAATGTAGCTTATTTGTTCATACCTGTACATAATCTATACTGTTTAGATCGGACTGTGTACATAATACTTTTTTGTCACAGATTATGCAGTTGTGTTCGGTTTGTTCGTTCACTGTATGACTGAGCCGGACACAACTAATGCAAATTTTGGCACTTAGTGTCCCTTGTCCATTGCTATTTACTGGTCCTGCTTTAGGACCAGTCTAGAACCAACAGCTGATCCTAGATGACAATGATTGATTTCAGATAAATCTACGGGATCAGTTCTGGCACAAATCGAATCAGAGAGGGGAAAAAAAAAAACATTAAATGACCTGAGAAATGAAATCAAGGCCTCACGTAAGGTTGCTGCAACTTGTTAGAGGGATGAAAAAGATTTTGCCCCAATCTTACAAACCATGGCTATGTGAGCCCCCCATTAGTATCTGTTGAACTATCCCAGACTGTGCTAATGCCATGTATAAGGAACCTGTTAACAGTTTTAGCCGGTATAAGATGCAGCCATCACCTTTCAGGGCTTACATACAGCATTCTATAATGCTGTATATCTGCCCCCAACCCGACCAGGAAGAACTGAAAAATAAGTTTTATTATACTCACCTACTTGGCGGTCCGGTCCAATGGGTGTCACAGATCTTGGTCTGGCTCCTCTCATCTTCTATGATCGCCCCCTCATGCTTGCTTCTTGTGGGTGACGCGTCCCTGCATCATGCACACAGGCTCCCCGGAATTGCGCTCCTGTGCAGGCATACTTATCTGCCCTGTGGAGGGCATAGAAATAAGGCTGTGCAGGAGCGCGATGCCAGGGAACCTTCGTGGATGATGCAGGGTCGCGGTCATCCATAAGAAGCAAGTACCTTTGCCGTCACCACCGATTATTGTTGATGGTAATTTGGAGTTTCAGGTGGCAAGAATTGTGGATTCTCATATGGTTCTGTCACGGGTTTACCGCAACGGAGGGGAGCCAGAAAGCCACAGAGTCTGATTTCTCCTACTGCTGCACTGTTTAAAAGGACTTCACCTTGATATTAAACGGTGCAGGTTTCTTTTAGCAGTGCCGGTTGAGAGCTATTTCTAAGCTTTCCTGCATTAAGGCTCTCAGCTGTTCACTGTTAGCCACTCCCATCTCCTATATAATCTGGGCACTGGCCAGCACTCATTGCCAGAGGTAACTTATGCTGCATGTTTAGGAGATGGTGGTTTGTGGTTGTGGTTTGAGAATGTGTTTGGTGGATTTATCTGAGACTGTTGCTAGGTTTTGGATGTGTGCTAATTCCCCTCATTCTCCTACTTTGGTTTTGCACCATCCTCCACTCCCCAGTATTTACCTCTGCAGTTTGTGTGAGTATATTTGTATGATTGGTATTTTCCTTTATCACTATTTGTATTACTTTGTTAGTCTGGCTAGTGAATTACGGTACCCTACTACTCCCCTCTTCCCTGAGTGGGGGAAGGGTACAGACTGAAGGCGGATTCAGGAACTAAGGCAAGGTACGTGGCCCCAACGTCTTCACCATCAAAAGTAATCCAGGGAAAAGGGTGGGCTAGGGTGACCCTAGCGTTAGGGACATAGAAGGAGACCCTTGTCCCGGGACACCCAACAACAGAGTTGTAAGAGGTTCGCTGCTCTTTACAATACTTGGAGCACTGGTAGGGGTATGGTCTTGAGTAAAGGATGAGGTTAATGTAGGTAAACTAATTCGGTCCCTCCATGCCTCCCATTTGGATAAACCCAGTCCCGAGGGTCCAGTAGCGTCTCGTAGAAGGGGGTTACTATCATGAGGGTGTCACCCCCCTGGAAGACTTGGAGTTAAATTGTCACGTCGTGTAACGAATCACAGTCCTCTTGGTGTGATCCATGCCCTAATTTAAATGGATTTTCCTTTCAGTGCTTAGAGGGTTAAGAACTCTTTCCATGCTGGCTGAGACCATACAGCCTGGTTGCTTTAAGGTGCAACTCCTTACCCTTTACTCCTTCTATATATACAGGGTCTGGGCATGTAGTCCTTGCCGGTGAAAGATTCATCTTCCTGTGCTGTGTGCTAAAGCTAAGTAGTTGAATTTTGGAGTTGGAGTTGTGGTGTTCTGTAGTTTACTGTTGTATGTGTGTGTTTATCTCTTGTTCCCTTTTCCCATTCAGTTTATTCCTCCCTGTCCCTATCCTCCTCCATATTGTTGGTTAGTGCTTTTGTAGGATAGAGGTTTTCGGTTATCCCTGTTTTGTCTTTGTGTCTGGTTTACCTTTCATTTCTGTCACATGCCTCATGGGTTGGGAGAGGGGACAGATTAGGGTTTTTACAGGAGCATAGTAAGGTCAAAGACACGGGCCTCTCTTACTTTAAGAGTAACCCTGGGACAGGGATAGGTAGGGTCCCAGCTCCAGGGACAGTTTGAGGCCCCTCTTCCTTACTGAAGACCGTCACAGAGTGCATCTTTTGTCTTAAGGGGCAGGAATAGTCCACATCCCTACACCACCACGCTATCAAAAAATGTGATATTTATAATTGCTTTGTAATTAATGATATATTGTCCATAATAATATTTTAAATGTGACTTTCATATACACAGTTTTCTTAATCACATTTTTAAGGACTCGCCAAGTACCAGATTTAAATGTTGTTTGTTGTCCATTTCAGATGTATTCTGGTTATTAGTCATGCCCATAAGTCATACATTTTTTTATTTGAGGATTGTTTTTTACATCATTACTTTGCAATATTTGTACAGACTAAAAAGGAAATTCTGTTTTATTTCTGGAAAACAATACAGAATCGAAATAGCCCTGTAAACAGTTTATACTTTGGCATGGAAACGATGTAAGCAAAGACAAAAAAAAGTCAAATAGATAAATAAGCAAAAGAAAAGTCATTTTCCCTGGGATTTGGAAGAGTGGAAAAAGTTTAATTTAAGATTCTAGTACCGGCTCATCCATGAAGAAAGAAGCGGGGTGCTAAAATTTGAAAAAATAAAACCCTTAAGTTTTATTCACCTCCCTTCTTCCCTATTCAAAAATAAAGCAACTTTAAAAATAAAAAGCATGTTTTGTATCACTGCATCCTTAACGGTCAGAATATTACATTATGTAACCCATTTGGTAAATGCTGTTAAAAAAATGAAAACAACAGAATTGCTGTTTACAGTTGTTGCACCTGCCCTGAAAATGCAATTAAAATAGTAAAAAAAAAATAGTCTTGGATTAGCTTTTTATGGTGATATTAAACTAGGTTTTTGCATTATTTTAGTGTTTAAACAAATTCTGAAGTTTGGTTAGAGTCTCTATTTTCTGAGACCAGCAGCTTTTTTTATTTTTCCGGCGATGAAGCTGAGAGCTTTTTTTTTTGTGTTCTGAACTGTAGGTTTTGTTTGGGGCTGCATAAGATGTTTTAATTAAAACCTAGTTTGGTACCACATTAAAAGGCTAATACAAGACTATATTTTTTACTATTGGTCTAAAAACTACCTACCTGTCTGTTGTGTCCGGCGCCAATCTCTGCCGGCAAAAAGTGGCCACAGATTGATCCTGTTGATGATTCGGTGGCTTCTTTTCTGCTCTGCTCTGTTGATGGTGAGTGACTACTGACATCATGCTGATTGGCAGGCAGCTCCCCGCTGCATAACTGTGGGGAGCCAGGTGTCCATCAGCATGACGTCGGCAGTCACACTCCATCGACAGAGCAGCCCGGAAAAAAAAAAAGCTGCTTTGTTGACGTTCATGATAACCAAACAAGTTTCATAATACTAGGGGGGTGAAGTACCCTTGGTAGCTAAAACACCCCCTCAAAAACTGCACCCACTCTATATAATATTAGCATATCGGAGAAAAGAGAGTATCAAGTGGTAAAGTTACAAATATTGAATTCTATTAAATATCACAATAGAAAGAGCCACAGTAACACACATAAATAGGAACACCCAGGACAGTACACGATAGGTAAGGGTCACCTTTCTACTAGTAGCAAAAGATAAAGTGCCAGTGCATAATACCACATTCACTAGTAGCCAAACCATATTAGCAACCACCCATAGGAATCGAATATGCCATACAATGTCTAACAATAAATGAGGAATGGCTTACCAGGAGAGTGAGAACCAACTGGTGGTGACCCCTAATAGGATGTGGACCCCGACGCGCGTTTTCACTCGCTGAAACGCCACTTTATCAAGGAGACGTTGACGTTCAGCAGGTAAATTGCCGGAAGGAGCGGTCAGTGACTGCTCTGAGGAGGAGCTGGGTAGAAAAGACAAGCAGTTAAAGAAGCTCTGCTCCTCCCATCAAAGTTTTTATCCTATTAATATATTGCACATATCTGTTGTGAATTAGACTTTTTTGGCTCCCTCTAGTGGTTACTAGTGATATGACTCTGGGATTTCCTTCCCTCTGTCTGCACCCAGCTGGGTCGTTACTTCAGGGGTGTTGCTATATAAACCTCCTGGAACCTTAGTCCAGTGCCTGGCATCGGTGTTATCAGACACATTCTGTTTGCTCCTGTTTGCTGGTCCTGGTTCATGCTAAATTAAGCTAAGTCTTGCTTCTTTGTTTTTTTGGGTTATTTGTTTGCTATCATTTTTTGTCCAGCTTGTACTAAATGTGATTCCTGACCTTGCTGGTAGCTCTAGGGGGCTGGTATTCTCCCCCCGGGCCAGTAGACGGTTCGGGGGTTCTTGAATTTCCAGTGTGGATATTTTTGATAGGATTTTTTGCTGACCATATAAGTTATCTTTCTATATTCTGCTATTAGCTAGTGGGCCTCTCTTTGCTAAATTCCTAGCTCATTCTTATGTTTGTCTTTTCCTCTTACCTCACCGTTATTATTTGTGGGGGGCTTCTATCCAACTTTTTGGGGTATTTCCTCTGGAGGCAAGAAAGGTCTTTCTTTTCCCTTCTAGGGGTAGTTAGCTCTCCGGCTGGCGCGAGACGTCTAGGATCAACGTAGGAAAGTTCCCCGGCTGCTGGTATTTGTGGTGCTAGGATTAGTTATATGGTCAGCCCAGTTACCACTGTCCTATGAGCTGGTTTTCTGAATTTACTGACTTAGCATTATTCCTGAGACCCTCTGCCATTGGGGTCATAACAGTATGCCAGGCCAATATTGAATGTTTAAAGCATTGCAGAAGTGGGATAATAAGAAAGGAAATTCTGAGTTTTTTTTTTTCCTTCCTTCTCTTCCTCCCCTTTACCTTTGAGTGGCGTGTGCTTGCTGAAGACATGAATGTGCAGACCTTGATTACAAGTGTTGACCAGCTGGCAGCTCGTGTGCAGGGTATACAAGATTTTGTTACCAGTAGTCCTATGTCTGAACCTAAAATACCTATTCCGGAATTGTTTTCTGGAGATCGATTTAGGTTTAGGAATTTCAAGAATAATTGTAAATTGTATCTTTCTCTGAGACCCCGTTCATCTGGAGATTCTGCTCAGCAAGTTAAAATTGTTATTTCTTTTTTACGGGGCGACCCTCAGGATTGGGCTTTCTCGCTAGCGCCAGGAGATCCGGCATTGGCGAATATTGATGCGTTTTTTCTGGCGCTCGGATTGCTTTACGAGGAACCCAATCTTGAAATTCAGGCAGAAAAAGCCTTGTTGGCTATTTCTCAGGGTCAGGATGAAGCTGAAGTGTATTGCCAAAAATTTCGGAAATGGTCCGTGCTTACTCAGTGGAATGAGTGTGCTCTGGCCGCAAATTTCAGAAATGGCCTTTCTGAAGCCATTAAGAATGTGATGGTGGGTTTCCCCATTCCTACAAGTCTGAATGATTCTATGGCGCTTGCTATTCAAATTGACCGGCGTTTGCGGGAGCGCAAAACCGCTAATCCTCTGGTGGTGTTGTCTGAACAAACACCTGATTTAATGCAATGTGATAGAATTCAGACTAGAAATGAACGGAAAAATCATAGACGTCAGAATGGGTTGTGTTTTTACTGTGGTGATTCTACACATGTTATATCAGCATGCTCTAAACGCCTAACAAGGGTTGTTAGTCCTGTCGCCATTGGTAATTTGCAACCTAAATTTATTTTGTCTGTGACTTTAATTTGCTCTTTGTCTTCTTACCCTGTTATGGCGTTTGTGGATTCAGGTGCCGCCCTGAGTCTTATGGATCTGTCATTTGCCAAGCGCTGTGGTTTTGTTCTTGAACCGTTAGTAAATCCTATTCCTCTTAGAGGTATTGATGCTACGCCATTGGCGGAAAATAAACCGCAGTTTTGGACGCAGGTGACCATGTGCATGACTCCTGAACATCGGGAGGTGATTCGTTTTCTTGTTCTGCATAAAATGCATGATTTGGTCGTTTTGGGTCTGCCATGGTTACAGACCCACAATCCAGTCCTGGATTGGAAGGCAATGTCTGTGTCAAGTTGGGGCTGTCAGGGAATTCATGCTGATTCCCCGCCGGTGTCTATTGCTTCCTCTACTCCTTCGGAAGTTCCTGAGTATTTGTCTGATTATCAGGATGTATTCAGTGAGTCCAGATCCAGTGCTCTGCCTCCTCATAGGGACTGTGACTGCGCCATAGATTTGATTCCAGGTAGTAAATTTCCTAAGGGAAGATTATTTAATCTGTCAGTACCTGAGCATGCCGCAATGTGTTCATATATCAAGGAGTCTCTGGAGAAGGGGCATATCCGTCCATCCTCTTCCCCTCTTGGTGCGGGATTCTTTTTTGTGGCTAAGAAGGACGGATCTTTGAGACCTTGTATTGACTATCGGCTACTGAATAAAATCACTGTAAAATTTCAGTATCCTTTGCCTCTCTTGTCGGACTTGTTTGCCCGGATTAAGGGTGCCAAGTGGTTCACCAAGATAGATCTTCGTGGTGCATACAACCTTGTGCGCATTAAGCAAGGTGATGAATGGAAGACTGCATTTAATACGCACGAAGGTCATTTTGAGTACTTGGTGATGCCTTTTGGGCTTTCTAATGCTCCCTCAGTATTTCAGTCCTTTATGCATGATATTTTCCGGAAGTATCTGGATAAATTTATGATTGTTTATCTGGACGATATTCTGGTTTTCTCTGAAGATTGGGACTCACATGTGGAGCAGGTCAGGATGGTGTTTCAGGTTTTGCGTGAGAATGCCTTGTTTGTTAAAGGCTCAAAGTGTCTCTTTGGAGTACAGAAAGTTCCCTTTTTGGGGTTTATTTTTTCCCCTTCTGCTGTGGAGATGGACCCAGTCAAGGTCCGAGCTATTCATGAGTGGACTCAACCCACGTCGGTTAAGAGTCTTCAGAAGTTCTTGGGTTTTGCTAACTTCTACCGTCGTTTTATCGCTAATTTTCCTAGCGTTGTTAAACCTTTGACGGATATGACCAAGAAAGGTTCTGATGTTGCTAACTGGGCTCCTGCAGCCGTGGAGGCGTTCCAGGAGTTGAAGCGCCGGTTTACTTCGGCGCCTGTTTTGTGCCAGCCTGATGTCTCACTTCCCTTTCAGGTCGAGGTGGATGCTTCTGAGATTGGGGCAGGGGCCGTTTTGTCACAGAGAGGCCCTGGTTGCTCGGTAATGAGACCATGTGCTTTCTTCTCTAGGAAGTTTTCGCCTGCTGAGCGGAATTATGATGTGGGCAATCGGGAATTACTGGCCATGAAGTGGGCATTTGAGGAGTGGCGTCATTGGCTCGAGGGTGCTAAGCATCGTGTGGTGGTCTTGACTGATCACAAAAATTTGATGTATCTCGAGTCTGCTAAACGCTTGAATCCTAGACAGGCCCGCTGGTCATTGTTTTTCTCCCGTTTTGACTTTGTGGTCTCGTATTTACCAGGTTCAAAGAATGTGAAAGCTGATGCTCTTTCAAGGAGCTTTGTGCCTGACTCTCCTGGAGTCACAGAACCTGTTGGTATTCTTAAAGAAGGAGTTATTTTGTCAGCCATTTCTCCTGATTTGCGTCGTGTGTTGCAGAGATTTCAAGCTGGTAGACCTGACTCTTGTCCACCTGACAGACTGTTTGTTCCTGATAAGTGGACCAGCAGAGTCATTTCCGAGGTTCATTCCTCGGTGTTGGCAGGTCATCCGGGAATTTTTGGCACCAGAGATCTGGTGGCTAGGTCATTTTGGTGGCCTTCCTTGTCACGGGATGTACGGTCATTTGTGCAGTCCTGTGGGACTTGTGCTCGAGCTAAGCCTTGCTGTTCCCGTGCCAGCGGGTTGCTCTTGCCCTTGCCTGTCCCGAAGAGGCCTTGGACACATATTTCCATGGATTTCATTTCTGATCTCCCGGTATCTCGGGGTATGTCTGTCATCTGGGTGGTATGTGATCGCTTTTCAAAAATGGTCCATTTGGTGCCTTTGCCTAAGCTGCCTTCCTCTTCCGATCTGGTTCCTGTGTTCCTTCAGAATGTGGTTCGTTTACACGGCATTCCTGAGAATATTGTGTCTGACAGAGGATCCCAGTTTGTTTCCAGGTTCTGGCGATCCTTTTGTGCTAGGATGGGCATTGATTTATCGTTCTCGTCTGCCTTTCATCCTCAGACTAATGGACAAACTGAGCGAACTAATCAGACTCTGGAAGCTTACTTGAGGTGTTTTGTTTCGGCAGATCAGGATGATTGGGTGACCTTCTTGCCGTTGGCTGAGTTTGCCCTAAATAATCGGGCTAGTTCCGCTACTTTGGTTTCGCCATTTTTCTGCAACTCTGGTTTCCATCCTCGTTTTTCCTCGGGACATGTGGAGCCTTCTGACTGTCCTGGAGTAGATTCTGTGGTGGATAGGTTGCAGCAGATCTGGAATCATGTGGTGGACAACTTGAAGTTGTCACAGGAGAAGGCTCAGCGTTTTGCCAACCGCCGCCGCGGTGTGGGTCCCCGACTTCGTGTTGGGGATTTGGTGTGGCTGTCTTCTCGATTTGTTCCTATGAAGGTCTCCTCTCCTAAATTTAAGCCTCGCTTCATCGGTCCTTACAAGATATTGGAAATCCTTAATCCTGTGTCCTTTCGCTTGGATCTTCCGGTTTCGTTTGCCATTCACAACGTGTTCCATAGGTCTTTGTTACGACGCTACATTGTGCCTGTGGTTCCTTCTGCTGAGCCTCCTGCTCCGGTGTTGGTTGAGGGCGAGTTGGAGTACGTGGTGGAGAAGATCTTGGATTCTCGTCTCTCCAGGCGGAGGCTTCAGTATTTGGTCAAGTGGAAGGGTTATGGTCAGGAGGATAATTCCTGGGTGGTTGCCTCTGATGTGCATGCGGCCGATTTGGTTCATGCCTTTCACGCTGCTCATCCTGATCGCCCTGGTGGTCTTGGTGAGGGTTCGGTGACCCCTCCTTAAGGGGGGGGTACTGTTGTGAATTAGACTTTTTTGGCTCCCTCTAGTGGTTACTAGTGATATGACTCTGGGATTTCCTTCCCTCTGTCTGCACCCAGCTGGGTCGTTACTTCAGGGGTGTTGCTATATAAACCTCCTGGAACCTTAGTCTAGTGCCTGGCATCGGTGTTATCAGACACATTCTGTTTGCTCCTGTTTGCTGGTCCTGGTTCGTGCTAAATTAAGCTAAGTCTTGCTTCTTTGTTTTTTTGGGTTATTTCTTTGCTATCATTTTTTGTCCAGCTTGTACTAAATGTGATTCCTGACCTTGCTGGTAGCTCTAGGGGGCTGGTGTTCTCCCCCCGGGCCGTTAGACGGTTCGGGGGTTCTTGAATTTCCAGTGTGGATATTTTTGATAGGATTTTTTGCTGACCATATAAGTTATCTTTCTATATTCTGCTATTAGCTAGTGGGCCTCTCTTTGCTAAATTCCTAGCTCATTCTTATGTTTGTCTTTTCCTCTTACCTCACCGTTATTATTTGTGGGGGGCTTCTATCCAACTTTTTGGGGTATTTCCTCTGGAGGCAAGAAAGGTCTTTCTTTTCCCTTCTAGGGGTAGTTAGCTCTCCGGCTGGCGCGAGACGTCTAGGATCAACGTAGGAACGTTCCCCGGCTGCTGGTATTTGTGGTGCTAGGATTAGTTATATGGTCAGCCCAGTTACCACTGCCCTATGAGCTGGTTTTCTGAATTTACTGACTTAGCATTATTCCTGAGACCCTCTGCCATTGGGGTCATAACAGATATCATATCATACAGCACTGTGTACTTACAATGGCTAATTTTGCCTTTCTACCTAGTTAAATCTTATCTTTTCTCTGCTCCATGTAGAAACAGGAAGTCTCTTGTCCCTCCAGAAATCATTCCCCCTCCTCAACTCCTGACCCAACTGCTCCCTCCTCCCCCCCTGCCATTGATTTTGCAGGGACTGATGACTCATACAGGTTAAATTGACCTTGAAGTATCATGTTTAATGCACAATGAAAGATGTAAAAATTAAATCCAAAAAAAACATTGTATTGCGATATTTTTTACCGTTTCACCAGGCTTGGAATTTTTTTTTCTCCCAAAATTTGCAGTCCATTCTATTCTAAACTGAATGGTGTCGTTAAAAACTACAGCTTGTCAAGATTGGCCAACGAAAAACAAATTATTTTTTGAGTATGTTGACAGAGAAGTAGAAAAGTTATTGCTCTATGAAGACTCTGAAGAGGAGGAAAAAAGACATTGCAAAAACAAGAATTGTCTGCATCATTTAGGGGATAAGGAAAGGAATACATGGCGACTGTGTACATGACATCTGTAGCGCCACCAAAGTTAGCTTTATTGCGCTTCAACGCAGCGCGACACAACTGGAAGGGGTTGCAAGAAGTCAAAGTTCATTGGATTTTTTGCAACTTGCTTGTCGCAGTACCGCGAGATTCTGTGCCCCAATTCACTTGCATTGCACTGCGAAGCTTGGTCACACGATAGGTCTCGGGGCCAGTCGCCATGTAGCCCTAGTCTAGTGACATGAATGAGATTGCAAAATGCAATGGATTACGAGAACATACCCTTGAAACAGATTTTTTTTGGTTTTGTTAGTTTTTCACTGCATCTAAAAAAAAAGTTGCAAGTTAGCAGAAAAGATTTGATCAAAAGTCTCCTACTGTTTTGAGTATAAAATGTATCTCATTGGATCAGAATTATTACCTGAAGTTCAGAATAGAAAATGTCTATCAAGATAATCCATTGTTTTGGACGGCCTGCGTTTCACAGAAAATATACTGTATAGATGTAAATAGTCCAGTGCAATGCTTTGTTTTACCTGTGGTGGCGCTGCAGGGAAATGAAACACCCACAAGTTACAGCAGATCGCTGGAGATCACAGCAGGGAGATATCTTAAAGGGGTTTGTTTGGTTCAAATCGATAAGTGTGCAGTCACTGTGTGACCGCGGACTTATGAATCCATCAGCGCAGGCACTGTGCACTGCAGGGATTGGCTGGTTTTTGATCCGGAACCACAGGGTATGTATGCGTTATACATACTCCCCTCCACGGCCCGTCTAGTGGATGTGGCCTTGCTCCATACATTTGTATTGCGCCGACTAGTGTCGCGGCCGTCCAGTGGCCATGGCTGACTAGAAGTATGATATACAAATATCAAAAGACTGAGAGTCACTTCCTGAACAGAAAACAGGTGTGAACAGGTGCTTGCTAAGGGTACGTTCACACAGGACTTTTTTGCTGCTTTTTTTTGCTGCTTTTTTTTATGCTAATTTTCAGCTGCTTTTTACAGTACCAGTAAAACCTATGAGATTTCAGAAATCTCATGCACACACGTTGGTTTTTTGTTTGATCAGTTTTTTCTGCTTTGCTGCTTTTTTTGGACATAGGGCATGTCACTTCTTTCAGCGTTTTTGCAGCGTTTTTGCAGCGTTTTTTCACCCATTGACTTGAATGGGTGATGAAAAAAACGCTGCAAAAACGCTGAAAAAACGCATGTAGCATTATTTGCTGCGTTTTTTGTGCAGAAAATCATGGCCAGCAGGAAGGGATCTCACAGCCAAGAGCTTAGGGGTGTGGTTAGTGAGGTGTGAAGAGCCATTGTGAGCCATTGTGAGGTGTGAAGAGCCATTGTGAGGTGTCCTGTTTGTGATCTATTGTGAGGGAGTTCCTGGTAGTGAGGTGTGAAGAGCCATTGTGAGCCATTGTGAGGTGTGAAGAGCCATTGTGAGGTGTCCTGATTGTGATCTATTGTGAGGGAGTTCCTGGTAGTAAGGTGTGAAGAGCCATTGCCAGGTGTCCTAGCAGCTGAAAATTGGCATAAAAAAAGCAGCAAAAATCTGCAGCAAAAATCTGCAGCAAAAAAGTCCTGTGTGAACGTACCCAAAAAACGCACCAAAAACGCACCAAAAAAACGCACCTAAATTACCATAAAAAAAAGCAGCAAAAAAAAGCAGCAAAAAAGTCCTGTGTGAACGTACCCTTAGAGTAGCCTTCTCCATATATAACCAACAAATACAGTAGTATTCTGTAGCGCTATAGCATGCAAACATGAAATATATGAAATTTGAATTTCATTACAATTGGAAAAATTGACAATACTTAGCACATAAATTGGCCAATTCATGTGTTCCCGGCAGCCATGATAAGGCGATTCTCATTGCTGGGATCAAGCAATGTGTACCTGATATTTATGTACATAGGCTTTCTGACTGAGCACTTCACCTGTCAGCCTCAGGAATTTTTAATTACAGCAGGATCCTACCTTCCCATATAAATGTAGGCTTACGCCTAAGAGAGGATTCAGATTAGGCAGGTTCCCAGCAATGAGAATAGCCTTTTCATGGCTGCTGGGTACACATTAATTGTCCAATTTATGGGCTAAGTATTCTTAATTTTTCATATTTTCTAGAGCAGTTCAATTTCATATATTTTATGTTTTCATGCTATAGCGCTGCAGAGTGCAGCTTTTTTGGTTATATATGGAGATGGCTGCTCTTGGTAAGACCTGTTCACACCTGTTTTCTGTTTAGGAAGTGACGGTCAGTCTTCTAATATTTATGCTGCAGAGGTGACGTTGTGCCTTCGGTAGGGCTCAGGTGAGATTACTACTGCTTCTTCTGCATTTCCTAAAGCTATTTCCCAACCCACACTTCAATTTGTATTTTAATATCTAGCATGTTATGTTTTAGTAAACTCATTATTATTAATTTATATGACATTCAAAGCTTCAAAACTGGAAAGTTAAGACACTCGCATGACATCCAGACCATAACAATCTGATTTATGAATCCTTTTATTGGCCTTGAGTATACAGTGATAATGAGTGTGAGGATAATTGCACCTTTCTACAGAAGTGGAATATAAGAATGTTTACTTACACCTCCACCATAATCATAGCCAATACTTTCTATAGGGAAAGCTCACAAGTTCACCATTCAAAAGTGACAACTAATGTGGTGTCTCTTCTTGCCATGTTTGCCAAAAAAAGTTTTCTTAAAAGATCGAGCTCATTTCGTTACCCACGTGACATAAAAAAGCGCTACGTGTCACACAAAATGATGCAACGGATGCAACCTGTCGTATGCCCTTTCTGAAAGAAAAAGGGTCCTTGAATCTATTCTCCAAACTATAAGGACCTCCCAAGTGTCAGCAATAAGTGGCTTCACTTTACTAAAGTTTAGAGAGAATGATCCATGGTCTGACATCTACTTAACCTGCTGCTAAAGCATGGCCAGAGCGCGAAGGTTTATGTTTCGGTTCCACTTTTCTGCATTTAAAGAACAACTGTACTTTCAAGTAACTTTATAGAATAAGCTGTTGTGTGTGTACACGATGAATAACAATATTTCTGGCCACTATATGACTTGTGAAATCAATAATGAAGTCACTGGACGAGGTCTTCAAGTCGAGGAACATTTCAATGGTGATGAAGACACGGCTCCTACATAATCTGGTCTTTTCTGTAGTAACATATGGATGCAAAACCTCGACGATAAAGAAACAAGACAGAAGGAGAAACAACGCCTTCGAAATGTGGTGATGTAGAAGGATGTTATCGATACCATGGATGGCAAGAAGAACAAATAAATCAATTTTGGAACAAATCAAACCAAACATGTCACTGGAAGCAAGGATCACCAAGCTACTACTTGTCTACTGTAGAGACATCATACGAAGAGAGCAATCAATGGAGAAGGATATCATGGTCGGAAGAATAGAAGGAACAAGGCGAAGAGGAAGACCATCAACCCAATGACTTGATACTATTGAAATAACGGAGCAGAAGACCCGGCATTTTCACCTGTTTTGCCTTCTGCAGGCTCTATCTAATAATTTGCAATTGACTCTGGCCATGTTTTTTCCCATACACAGCCCAGCACACAGTGATGAATACTTCCTTTTTATTACTTAGTTAGCACACAGACAGAAACAGCAGTAGCGTAGAAATTGTATACTTAGCTGTGTGGATGTGAATCCTGCAATGGTGTGAGATAAAGAAAAAACTTATTAGAAAGTTCAGCACAATCTTTCTGTGTCTCCCTCTGTCTCCTCACTCTTCTCTTCATTTCTCTTCATCCCACCTTCTTGTATAGAGTAAAATAGACTTTGTAACCTGACATCTTGATGAGCAGGAAGCCCATCTTGTTTTGAAAAAGACGGAGTTGAGTTGTTTTTTTTTTTCAGATAAGAGGGTGAGTTCAGGAAGTAAGCAGGATTTAGCAGATGCTAAAACATTTCCAACAAGTGCACACTTACCAGCATTTCAATTCCAAATGGTCACAGATTTAAGCCCCTATTCTGTTCAGGAAGTCCCCCAAAACTATACAGAAATGCCACTTTTAAAGGGAGTGTTCCATCTGTACAGCACCATGGAATCAATGGTGCTATATAAATAAATAATAATAATAATAATCTGGGACATTTATATCATCATGGAGATCTGCATTTAACTTGAAAATGGGCCCCAATTGTGCCTTGTCAAGAAGGAATGCTGGTACACAAAGGCGACACTCTCCATTAAATTCCACAACAGCTCCAAAAAAAAACCCCCAAAAAACCCTCTAATTGGTTTAATTAGATTAAAGGGAATCTGTCAGCATGTTTTTGCTGTGTGATCTGAGAGCAGAAACATATAGGGCAAGAGAACCTGATTCCAACGATGTATCACTTACTGGACGGCTTCGTGCAGTTTTGATAGAATCCCTATTTTATCTGTTGTGGATGTAGCAGCGCTATGAATGATGAGCTGGGTATAACCCCGCCCACACCCCTGATTGGCAGCTTTCTGTGTGCACTGTCAGCCAGCTGCCAATCAGTGGTGGGGGCGGGGTTACGTAGATTAGCCTGACTGCAGTACAAGTGAGACCTAGTCAGGCAGTGATAATTTAATGCTGATAAAACACTGATTGAATTGAAACTACAGCACACGGCCTAATAAGTGACACATCGCTGGAATCAGGCTCTCTTGCTCCATATGATGCTGCTCTCAGATTACATAGCAAAAAAATGCTGACAGATTCCCTTTAATACATTACACCAGGGGTGACTCATTTTGTAGAAACCGCCATCCTCCTTGTCTAATAGGAATGGGAACAAAGAAATTCCATAATCCTCTTTCAAGAAGTCCTGACCCTTGTCTTCTATGTACGCCGCTGACCTAATGTCTTCATTTTTGGATTGTTACATGGCTGGACGGTAATCCGTGTGTAATTGTACAGTGACAATAACTGTAATTGTGTGTATATTACAGTACTGTATGTTGGCATGACAGCAATTTGGCAGAACAATAAAGACATTCCTTCCTCGCAGACCTCGGATACATGTCTTCCTAACTTCCAACTATTTATTATACGAGTCGTTTATTATTTTTTTATATTGTCTCATCCAAAAAAATGTCTTTCGCCCTAAGATGGACCAGAGTAAGTCGTCATTCTGCCTGGGATCTGGCGTCTTCTCGAACTTTATGTCACGGTGTAAAGCATCAGATTCATTGCACACCAGTATGAGAGGAGACACGGATGACACTTCAAAGGAGCGGGCTTTCTGTAGGTTTTGTTTGGTTAATTAAAATAGTAAGGCATTATAGTAGGACGTTGTAATATTGGAAACCTTGTGCATTGTGTAAAGGAGAATGTAATAATCCCGGGGCTGGAACTATGGAGGCTTTTAAGATCATAGAATAAGAAATATGAGCCGGCTATGTCCTCGCGTTGGACGCCTGCCCCACTCCCTATTGATTTCAGTGGGAACCAGTCATTGCCTATTCATTTTCCAATAGGTAAAATCATCCATTGTGCTTCTTACCTGGCTGAGGTCCGCTGAGGCTTTCATACGTTTCGCTGTACAACTTAGTGTTATTACTTTCTAAACATCAAGATTTTGGCACCATGGCTGTCATGGTGCACCAAAAATGTAAACTTTGTCAAACTTTACAGTATTAGCAGCCTGTATAACTTGTCCAGGAAAACAGGATTTTTTTTTTTAACACTCCCTTTTTACAGAGCTCAAGCCCCATTCGTTCTCCTTTTGAATGCCCACCTGGACACCAGGGTGTAGGATCATCTTACCTTTTTAGGTGGACCCTCGAAGATGTTGGTCCAGAGGGGCATTTGATCTGCAGCACGGATAGATGACGTTGGTGCAGCAGTGGGATCCAGAGTGAACAATGGAAGCTATGGTGGAAGAATGCAGCAAACTGGATTTACAGGATCAGATGAAGCAGAGTTGAGAAAACGGAAACAGATGTGACAGGGAAGCAGAGAAAGCTCAGCATTGAGTAACTGGTTTGTAACCAAGCTGAGTAACCCCAGAGGATGTATGACAGGTCTGGACTAGAGGTGTAACAGATGATGTAGCAGAGCTGACAGCGGAATGGCAGAGTTGACTCAATGATACAGCAGAGCTCACTTTGTTATGTAGTCCAGAGCAGATCTGGCAACGGCACTGAAGAGTTGACCCAACAATTTACCAGAGTTGAGTTTGTAACAAACAGGATAGTAGGGCTGGTTAGCAGTTTATTTGAGTAGCCAGTGATGTAGCAGTGCTGGGTTTGTCAAGTGATCAAGGAATCCAGAAATGAAGCAGTTGGATGTAAACTACTTGCATACTCAGGCGCTAAACTGTCACCTGAGCCAGCCTATGAGGTCTGTGTGCATGATGATACAGAAGTAGAGAAGTGTGCTGTGCTGACGTCAAATAAAAAAGAATGGAAAATGGAGGGGACACCAAGTGCAATAGGGAGGAATATAGTGTTAGGTGAGCAGTGCCATGTTTTTATCTATCGGGTTGTATTAACTTACAATGAGGAATCAAGAATAAGATGAATGAGCTGCTGCACCATCTACAGAACGGAAATCCCATCGTAATGAACAGTTGGTAGGAGAATGAGGGTGATATTCTGTGCTTCTAACGTAGAAGGTAAGAAACCAGCATAGTGTGGTCCTCCTGAGGATGAACTTAGTTTAACTTCAAAATGCGTAGAGAATAAGCCGCATGAACCTCTCATTGCTGTTTCCTGGTTTCTTGCCTTCTAAGTCAGCAGTGCGGACTATCACTCTCATTTGCCTATCAAAAGAAAAAACGGTGGAGGGAGGAAGACCAAGAAACTGGCGTTAGGCAAAGAAAATGTTGGTGCTGATTTATGGAAGGTTGGTACGCTACACCCCCCCCCCACACACACACACAAAAAGGAAAAAAAAGAAGAGGAAAGACATATACAAAAAAGTTTGCATTTCCTGAATTAAAGCAATGTATAAGAGACAAAGAAAGCTAGAGAAGACAAAATAAAAAAAATGCCATCGAGCCAGAACCTGTTTCCTAGGCCAAAAACTGGCACTAGGATACAACCCATATGACTGGCATGATATCCAGAAGAGCCATGTGATTTCCTGAATATTTAAATTAGGTACAGTATGAATAGATACTTCTCTTCTCGAATAGTATTCACTAAAGAAAAAACGTGCAGATAATATATAAATAATGTAATACCAAAGGAATGTAAAAGCAGTAAGCAGTAACCAGGATCATATGGGAATGAGGATCCCAAGGGTATCACCACAGGGGGCAGCTTCCTCAGGGGTCAACTATGTGGAAAGTTCCTTAACTTTGCACCTGGGAAGAAAAAGAGCAATAAACAAAGACATTCTGTGTGAAGGAGTACATAGCCTTTATATTGTTCTAACATGATAAAATGTTGGCTGACTGCAGCCTTACTTATTGCAAATTCTCTGATTGGATTTAATTTTTGATTTTGACCAATTGTGTACCAGATTCAGAAGGAATTTCAGGACCATAAATATTCACTCTAAAATGTGGCTTCCTTACAGATGTTTGAATTTCTGCTTTTAGGAGAATGGACTAGAATTAACAACCCAAGGAGCAGAAAACACATAATACATAATAAAACCACATACATATTAATACATTGCAAACATCGAAGCATGCTGCGAGTAGCTTCACAAATCAGATCACGCGCATCCATTAAAGTCTATGGGTGCATGTGAAACATTGGACTGCACTCAGATGTCATCTAACTGCAGTCCGACATCCGCGGACGCAGAGAGCGGAGAAGATGGAGAAATTAAGTTCTCAGTCTTCTCCACACCTGTGATACAATTCTCTCATACGTGAGCAAGCCCTTAAAATGAATCAGCTGGTTCGGGCAGCATGAATAAGACACCTGCCCTTTTATTTCAGCAATGTATGTCTTACTATGAATAACGGGTGACTAGTCCAAGAGGTGGGTCCCCGGTGGATTTTCCCCACCCTACTCCCCTTGAGTGATAGGTCTCTCCCTGAGTATAGAGCCAGAAGCCTGTCACTCAATGTGAACGGTGCCAGGAGAAGCCTTCGGGAACCTGATTCTGGGACTCGTCCCCAAGCCACATGGTCCCATAGTCACATATGTCTTCTCTGAAGGGTAAGATATACCTGTCTGATATGCAGAGCCAGACTTTGATTCATCAGGGGGTGCAGTTTGGGATGTTAGAGGCAGCTGTCAAGTTGCCTTTAAGATTTGTCTTCTCTTCATTGCACATTGGTAATGAAATGCAGGGTTTTTGATCTAAGCTGCATAAGACCTATAAATCCTTGTTATTCCAAACAGGGAATTATCGTAATAACCTCCTAAGGGAAATGAGGCAATGGTGATGGTGATCTGTCATCACACTCGGTATAAATGTAATATCCATAAACATCCAGATCTAATGTCAGAAGCGAATGTCTATAGATGGCATCTGGAAGCTTCATCCAAGGCTAACAGAACAAGGTGTTATATGAGCATGCTCGTGTCCTAATCAAGTATTTTTGGGGTGCTTGAAAAAGATGCTCGAATCACCGCGACTGCATGTCTCGCAGCCACAACACATGCAGGGATGGCCTGTTTGCTAGGGGGTCCCTGCCAGTGTTGCGGCTGTCAAACAGGGCTTGTTCTTTTTGTTTTTTTCAAAGACTAGTCGATTTCTTGATTGACAACATTTATTTTAATAAATAATATATTGAATAACGGAAAAAAACAGGTTCCCTTTAAGGCAGTAAACCATTTCAAGCTCTTCTGCATGGCTTTTTTCTTCAAATTTAGCAATGTGGAACTCAAAACAGAGTCCAATATTCAGTTCCATCCTGAATGTGTATTCTGTGGAAAGAAGGAAGTGAGAATGCTCTGTGACTTTTTAGTGAGCATGTGCTGTGACTTTTTAGTGAGCATGCTCTGTGACTTTTTAGGGAGCATGCTCTGTGACTTTTTAGGGAGCATGCTCTGTGACCTTTTAGTGAGCATGCTCTGTGACTTTTTAGTGAGCATGCTCTGTGACTTTTTAGTGAGCATGCTCTGTGACTTTTTAGTGAGCATGCTCTGTGACCTTTTAGTGAGCATGCTCTGTGACTTTTTAGTGAGCATGCTCTGTGACTTTTTAGTGAGCATGCTCTGTGATTTTGCAGTGTACATTGTGTTGCGAAAGGGAAACAGGAGGGGAAGATGACCTGTTACCATACCCTGAGTTACCTGCCTTATATTATAGGGGTTACATTTCATTTTAATCCAACCCTTTTAGGACAGGGTCAGCAGTGATCTCATTATCATCAGTGTATGCAAGTTTTAGCCCATTGTAGGTGTGTCGATGATGGGTGTGGGCACACTGCGCCACTAGCCAGGCTTACCCTGGAGGAGTGTAATTAAAGGGAACCTATCACCCCGTTTTTTTCGGTATGAGATAAAAATACTGTTAAATAGGGCCTGAGCTGTGCATTACAATAGTGTAGTTTGTGGACCCCGATTCCCCACCTATGCTGCCGAAATACGTTACCAAAGTAGTCATTTTCGCCTGTCAATCAGGCTGGTCAGGTCGGATGGGCGTGGCTTCTTCCCCCAGATATTGCGTAGTTTTCCGTTGGTGGCGTAGTGGTGTGCGCATGTCCAACGTCCCCAATCCTGCACGGGGGGGTGAAAATAGCAGCGATGTCCGTTATTCCATTGGTGGTCGGTGGGCGCGGCCATCTTCCTTTGGCCGCGCGTGCGCAGAAGCGGCGCTCTGCTGGCCGCGGCTTCAGGAAAATGGCCGCCGCGATCTCCATCTGCGCACGCGCGGCATCCCGCGGCCATTTTCCTGAAGCCGCGGCCAGCAGAGCGCCGCTTCTGCGCACGCGCGGCCAAAGGAAGATGGCCGCGCCCACCGACCACCAATGGAATAACGGACATCGCTGCTATTTTCACCCCCCCGTGCAGGATTGGGGACGTTGGACATGCGCACACCACTACGCCACCAACGGAAAACTACGCAATATCTGGGGGAAGAAGCCACACCCATCCGACCTGACCAGCCTGATTGACAGGCGAAAATGACTACTTTGGTAACGTATTTCGGCAGCATAGGTGGGGAATCGGGGTCCACAAACTACACTATTGTAATGCACAGCTCAGGCCATATTTAACAGTATTTTTATCTCATACCGAAAAAAACGGGGTGATAGGTTCCCTTTAAGTGACTACCTGGTCTTAACTAGGGCCTCTGATGGTGAGGATAGGCTTGGACCCTTTGGGTAGTCACCAGATGCCACTCCAGTTGAGTCCCTGCAGCAGCTGACCGAAGGGTCAGAGGTAAAACACAAAGTGCCGAGGGCAAAGACAGAGATGTGATCAGACAGTTCAAGGTCAGGGAGTACAGCGCAGAATTAGAATATGAAGTCGGGGTCAGGAGCGGAGACGTCAGACAAAATGAGTGACCAAGCCAGGTCAGTAACATGAGAGTCAAAACAAACATGCACCTTGACAGATTACTAGAGATGGAACCTAGGAACCTGAAACTAGGAACCTAAGTACAGGCAAGGTGAGGAGAGAGGCGTTGCCTAATATATCCCCTGCTGGCAAGGGAAAGGCCAGGGAAGCAAAACTCTGCAAGACACAAAGGGTTAGATTCCTGCAGAGTCCGGCGGCTCCTCCCTATAGCCAGGTGAAGACCCTCCAGCCACATGAGGATGCAGCAGTGCTGTAAGAGGCAGTTTAGCAAGATGGCCTGCCACCGGGAGCAGCAGAGCGGTGAACACAGTGAGTAGGCCTGCGCCGAGAAGGTGTCCAAGTTACTGGCATGACAGTAGGGTCTCTCTAAAGAGTGTGAAAACTGCAAATTTCAGAATTTATTTAAAACAATGAAAGAAAATCAACCAAAAAGAAAAAACACAAACAAATGAATAAATTATGTAAATCATAAAACAGTCATAAATAATAGGTCATTCTCAGAGGACTGGTTCCCTTTATTAATTATAATAAATTCCTTAATTGCTCAGATTTGGTTAGCTCCTCTTATCATTATGCAATCACATTCGCATAATACATACACACGGTATTAATTACCATTAATTATACTCCACTGCAATGAGGACCTGAGCCAGGAAGCAACATGAGTTAGGCATGCTGTCATAGTAGGAACAATGCCATAATTGTGTTTCATTTCGAGCCCGAGCTGACAAATAAATAGACACACCTTGTTTAACAGTCTGGTAACTTTCATGTTCTAAAACCGCAAGTTTAGATGAAGCAAAATAAATACAAGTCAAGTGAACCATGAATTACCAATACTTCCCAAATTTACATGAACGCTCCGGGCAAAACTGTGTGTGATGCCTGGTGCGGTGCCTGGGGGGACAGGGCATGACACAGGATTATTGCTCAGCTGATCCTTGCAACTGTGTGTCAGGCTCCTCCATTTATAGCCCTGTACCAAGCATAACACATACATTTTAGTGCCTTTAATGCATATGAATGAGAACAATAACTGCCAACCTAACAAAGCATTTTTCAGAAAGTATTAGTAAGACTGTTTTAAAGAGATAGGACAGGGCTTTTATATTGATTGCTTTTTCATAGGGCACAGTCAGATAGACCTATAAATTGGACGGAGATCGGAAGGCAATGCTCGGACTGGCTGGCGGCTCTCCCGACCTGAAAGTGACCCCAAATGCGTCAGGTGTTTTTTTTAATCCTTTAACATTGCTTAAATATGGCTAAATAATTTTTTTTGCATTTTACCCAGATGGTGTGCCGATACACACTTTGGTTGTGTTCACCAGCGAGACCAGCACCCACCTGTGGATTCATTAACTCGAGCATCAGTCGGATCCAATTTTTACTACATGGAAGCTCCCTGACCCTACCCCTAAATAATTTGTGTTTTTCATCTTCCCCAGGTCCAGCGCTGAGTCTCCGCTGCTGCTCTTGGTGTCTGTTATAGTCTGCAGCGCTGACATCCAGCGCTGACTGCGCTCCGCCTGTGTAGACAGCACGAGCCGCTGAGCTCACTGCTCGGATGGCCATGCTGAAGTGACGTCAGTTCTGCAGACAATAACGGACACAAACAGACTCAGCGCTGGACCCGGGGAGGGGGAGTAAAGAACAGTTTTCTTTTCTAAAAGGGGACATCCTTTTAAGAAGCACCAACAGAGAGATCATTCCCATGGCTTTCTCCTGGACTGATATGTTGGATACAAGTTTCTCACGGATGAGAGAATATATGTTCGCGTGACCCCGGCCTAAAGTTTCCCCATCAGTCGCTTTGCGCCCAATCTCCTCCTTTTATTAAGAGCCGCCGGGGGACAGTCAGGCTGTCTCCTCATCTGAAGACAGTCATCAGTCAGTGACTGCGAGGACTCGGCCTCGTCACAGCCTCTCAAAATCTACAATCTAAACGTTTTTCGTTTTTTTTTTCCTTTTCGCTTCTGTGAAACACTTGAAATTCATGCGTTAGGGGCTGTCGCGCTGCCAGCAAGTTTCCTCGCCTTCTGCTTGTATCTACCATACAGACACCCACGTGAGGGAACAGATTAAGTTTATCTCCATAACACCGGGAGCCCCGTCTTCTCCACCCACATCCTGCACAAAGGAGGGGACCCAGTGACGAAATTGCAGCCACACAGATGGAATTCTGCTTTGGCTTTTTGCCTTTATTCTCCGCCAAAGTTCTGGAAATCAAAACTCCTTTCATGGAGTTGTCACTGGCTCTCACCGATCACCACGCAGCAGCGGCAGCCTTGATTTTTTACGTATTTGTGAATGAACAGGCTACATTACTCATGTTGTGACGATGCTCAATATTCAGGCTGTAGAAAAAGAATCCCAGCGTTCCCCGACTGCCGCAGGTGAACATTGCTTCCATCTCATAGAATATTCCTATAATACTGCCATGATGTTACTAAAACACCTGCCCCTTAGACACACAGAAAAATGAACTGTTGTTTATATCTATTTTTTATGGTAAACATATTTTTCAAGAATTTTTGGTGGTATTTTACAAGCGGCTTTAAGATCTTGAAAACTTGCAGTTTTCACTCTGCCCACTGAGCCCCATAATAAAGATAGACTGACACGTCATGATCTGTAGAGATCACCTCTCCGCAGTCATCTCATTATCATCACAGCCAGGTTTACAATTAAAGGTATAACATACACACGTGGTCAAAATTGTTGGTACCCCTCGTTTAATGACAGAAGAACCCACAAGGGTCACAGAAATAACTTGAATCTGACAAATGTAATAATAAATAAAAGATCTATAAAAATGAACAAATGAAAGTCAGACATTGCTTTTCAACCACGCTTCTGTAAGCAGGTTGCGGGATGCGGTGAAGGACAGGAGGCAGAGCAAGGGTTAACAAGATTAATAAAAGGGGAATACTCCACGCAGGGAGGTAAAAGGTTAAACAGTATAATGGGGAAAAGGATGTTGGGAGGTAACGGGTTAAACAGGGGATTCAACAGTTTAGATGGCAAAGGATATTGTAAGTAGAAGATCGACGGTTCAGATAACGGCAGTTCTTGTGAAGCGCTTGTGTCAGGAGTTCCGCCAACTGTAACTCCTGCTGAGAACTCAATGGCGCCGGCAACGGTTGGCGCTGTGTCTTTTCCAGAAAAGTCCTGTGGGCATCAATGACCCGTCTTCTGGTGGCAGTGGTCGGTCTCCGGTACCTTCCACTGGGCCTAGTCCATAAACTGTCATGGCTGACAAGGGTACGAGCCACAATACTGTACGAGCCCAACGTGGCTCTGCAACTTTATTCCAGGTGAAGTCAGGTCACAAGTGTCTGGGCAAATATCAAAGTCAGGGCACAAGAGTCAGTCTTGTATGCGGTCCCTCTTATGTGGCACTGTCACGCTCACGCCCTGACTGGTAGGCGTGAGCTCGGGGGGTTTGTGGCCCCACTGTGCCACAAACCAGACTACCCTGGAAGGGGCGTGACTATGACAGCTGCCTGGGTTTTCACTGGAGCCTCTGATGGTGAGGTCAGGCTTGTGCAGCAGGCAGCTGCCAGGTGCTACTCCAGGGCGGTGTCTGGCTGTGGCTGCTGATCCCACTTGGGAGACAGGAATACCAGGATTGGTGCGGGCATCAGGCAGGACTGGCAGAAGAGCACGGCTGAAACTCAGACGAGTAGGCTGGCACGGCTGAGACAGGGCTGGCAGAGACACAGCAGAGATCACAGGGCTGGCAGAGACACGGCAGGGAACACAGGGCTGTCAGAGACACGGCAGAGAACACAGGGCTGGCAGGAACACAGGACTGGCAGGGACGGCAGGAAATACAGGACTGGAAGGCACGGCAGGAACGGTAGGACTGGCAGGAACACGGGATTGGCAGGAACACTGGATTGGCAGGCACGGCAGAGAACACAGGACTGGTTGATGTGGTGTAAGAAGGAACAGGTAGGGACCTGTTCACACTAGAGGTGCAGGTACGGATATGTAGTTAGGAGGAACAGGTAGGGACCTGTTCACACAGGTGGTGCGGGAACGGATATGAAATATGAAGGAACGGGTAGGACCTGTTCACACAGGAGATGTAGGTATGGAAATAAACCACAAGGAAGGGAGAATGAAGGAACAGGTTGAGACCTGTTCACACAGGAAGAGAACCGCAAGGCTGCGGATAGGAAAAGTAGAGCAGCTAGAGATAGCGCAGCAATAAAAGCAAAGCAGAGCAGAACCACAAGGAATGTGGAGAAGAGCTGCAGCAAGAGATTCTTACAGCAACGGGAGCGGAGCAGAGATGAACGGAGCAGAACCGCAAGGAATGCGGAGAGGAGCTGCAGAAAGATTCTTACAGCAATGGGAGCGGAGCAGAGATGAATGGAGCAGAACCGCAAGGAATGCGGAGAGGAGCTGCAGAAAGAGATCCTTACAGCAACGGGAGCGGAGCAGAGATGAACGGAGCAGAACCGCAAGGAATGCGGAGGGGAGCTGCAGAAAGAGATCTTACAGCAACGGGAGCGGAGCAGAGAAGAACGGAGCAGAACCGCAAGGAATGCAGAGAGGAGCTGCAGAAAGATTCTTACAGCAACGGGAGCGGAGCAGAGAAGAACGGAGCAGAACCGCAAGGAATGCGGAGAGGAGCTGCAGAAAGAGATTCTTACAGCAACGGGAGCGGAGCAGAGAAGAACGGAGCAGAACCGCAGGAGTGCGGATCAGAGGTAAAAGCCACAAAGGTACAGAGCAGGCAGAGCTGCAAGAGTGCAGAGTGAAAGCAGACTGAGAACACAAGGAAAGACACAGCAGGGAAGGAAGCCACAGACAAGGAGACAGAGATAAGACTAAGTACAGACAAGGCAATGGAACAAGACACAAGGACAAAGACACAGGGACCAGGATATTCTGCCTCCTGGAGGGCGGACAACAAGACCAAGGCAAAAATACAGAGAAAAGCCTCCAGAGAGGGAGTAACTCACAGCAAGGCCTGGCAAACTCAGAAGCTAAACACTAACTGAGCTAACACATTGCACAGGACCAGAACACTGGGTGGAGCTGCACTATATACTGGAGGCCTCTTGGTAATTGGTCAGGAACCGATTAGACAGATGCACCTGATTGCTATAAGAACCAGAGAATTCAGGCGCCGCCCCCCTATACACAAAGCCATGAAGTATGCAGAGAGCAGAGACACAGAACATGGAGCTGGCATAAAACAGAAACCACATCATGGCCTGGAGCAGTGGGTAAGATAGTGTGAGAGATGTGAGGCCATGCCGTGATGCCAGCAGAGTTGTTACAGTACCCCCCCCTTTACGGCCCCTCTTCTTCAAGCCCGCCAGAATAACTTGTAGAAGAAGGATAGGAGCACACATAGTCCTGGCCAACATGACATCTTCAGAGTAGAATAAGGCAGGCGGGCCACCAGGAATCTCAGAAAACAAAGTCTCTTTGTGCTCTGCAGGGTTAGCTTCATCAGAAATCTTGGATAGCAAAGTCTCATTGTACCCAATGGGGTTAGCTTTCTCAATGGACTGGACCATTTCCTCAGGGTAGACAAGAAGCAGGGACTTGGAAGCTACCGACTTGTTATCTTCACCAGCCGGCCACATGGAAGCCGAAGGAATACTCACAGGATACACCTTCTGCCCGATATCCAGAGACAAACTTTCAGGTAGCAGAGATGTTCTGGAGTACTGAATACAGGAAAAGTCATTAGAGAAGAGTGTGGAGAGCATCAGCTCCACCGGGTCAGAGAAAAATTGAGGTGAACAAACTTCTGTTTTGAAGTCTTCACCAGCCGGCCACAAGGACGCTGAACGTATAAACATAGGAACCATCTTCTGCCCGTTATCCAGAAGAAATCGTCCAAACGGCAGGGATGTTCCCAGGAACGGATTACAAGTAGAGTCGTAGGAGATGTGAGGAGAGATCGTCACCGCTTTCCCATCTTCGGTGACATTAGCACACCTTGACTTGACGACTAACTGTTTACTGGTATAGTCGCTGGAGATGTGTGGAGACATCCTCACCGTTTCCCCATCTTCGGTGACGTCAGCACACCTTGACTCCTCGACTAGCAGACCAGCGGAAGAAGATGTCACTGCTGAGTGTCTTTGATGCATGGGAACCAGACACTTCTCAAGACTGGGTAAGTTCAAACGAAGCACTTTACTGGAACTTTTGACCAGAGCGGGCGGTAGAGTCCTTGGCTCAGAATGACCCATGGGCATAACAGACAGCATACGGAAAACAAACTTCTTCGTATATAAGGCTCCAACTTGGAGCTGTAGTTGTCCTTGCAGGACTAGACTGCTCTTTAGCAGGGCTCGGCTATTATCAGGCAACGCCCACACCGGGTTCTGGAGCTGTAAAACGGAGACCATACACCGACTCCGTATGATAGGCGGCTTAAACACACCAAAGCTCCCGGAAGGCAGTGAAACAGTCATTAACTTAGATGGAGAGGAAGTACTCTCGCCAGGGGCAGCCTCTCCTACTGGCCCAGGGCTTTGGAGCTTTACATCCCCTGGACTGAGGCCATCTAGGTGTTCCTCACAACAGCAGCGACATTGCATGCCCTTCTTATGGCTGATTTCGGGCTGCTGCTTTGCCAGCCCACTCTCATCAACCTTCTTAGGCTTCACACGGGTAGCTGCATTAACGGGTAGAGGAACTGGAGGGTCACAAACGGTCATGGCTTGACGTGGGGGTTTCTTCACGGGTTTCGCTCGTCTGGAGCGCCTCTCGGATCTAGATGGGGAAGACTTCACAGGAGTAGCAGGACGAGGCTTGTCAAAGACTCTACGGAAGGCCACCAGGAAGGCCCCTAGGTTCATGACGATAGGATCCCCTGCTTCCCAGAGGGGAGTTATCCATATTAGAGCATCTTCGGCCAGGTAGGACATGATGTAACCCACCTTGACCCAGTCAGAGGGAAAACAAGCTGCATTCTGCAGGATGTAGCGTAAGCACTGTTTCAGGAACCCCTGGCATTCTTCAGGATTCCCATAGAACATAGGTGGGTCAGCTGGGTAGTGCTCCTCCTCATAGGCCTGAAGTTGCTTGAAGAGAGCATTAGAGACTATAATTGGGTCAGAGGTCTCTTCAATCTGAACCACCCTTGGTGGAACAAATTTTTCAGGTTGCTCATACGGGCAAGAAAAAAGTTCATCATGTTCTGCGAGCGGTAGGACATGGGATACAGCGGAGGCCATGGCCTGTGCAAACTGTCACGCTCACGCCCTGACTGGTAGGCGTGAGCTCGGGGGGTTTGTGGCCCCACTGTGCCACAAACCAGACTACCCTGGAAGGGGCGTGACTATGACAGCTGCCTGGGTTTTCACTGGAGCCCCTGATGGTGAGGTCAGGCTTGTGCAGCAGGCAGCTGCCAGGTGCTACTCCAGGGCGGTGTCTGGCTGTGGCTGCTGATCCCACTTGGGAGACAGGAATACCAGGATTGGTGCGGGCATCAGGCAGGACTGGCAGAAGAGCACGGCTGAAACTCAGACGAGTAGGCTGGCACGGCTGAGACAGGGCTGGCAGAGACACAGCAGAGATCACAGGGCTGGCAGAGACACGGCAGGGAACACAGGGCTGGCAGAGACACGGCAGAGAACACAGGGCTGGCAGGAACACAGGACTGGCAGGGACGGCAGGAAATACAGGACTGGAAGGCACGGCAGGAACGGTAGGACTGGCAGGAACACGGGATTGGCAGGAACACTGGATTGGCAGGCACGGCAGAGAACACAGGACTGGTTGATGTGGTGTAAGAAGGAACAGGTAGGGACCTGTTCACACTAGAGGTGCAGGTACGGATATGTAGTTAGGAGGAACAGGTAGGGACCTGTTCACACAGGTGGTGCGGGAACGGATATGAAATATGAAGGAACGGGTAGGACCTGTTCACACAGGAGATGTAGGTATGGAAATAAACCAGAAGGAAGGGAGAATGAAGGAACAAGTTGAGACCTGTTCACACAGGAAGAGAACCGCAAGGCTGCGGATAGGAAAGGTAGAGCAGCTAGAGATAGCGCAGCAATAAAAGCAAAGCAGAGCAGAACCACAAGGAATGTGGAGAAGAGCTGCAGCAAGAGATTCTTACAGCAACGGGAGCGGAGCAGAGATGAACGGAGCAGAACCGCAAGGAATGCGGAGAGGAGCTGCAGAAAGAGATTCTTACAGCAACGGGAGCGGAGCAGAGAAGAACGGAGCAGAACCGCAAGGAATGCGGAGAGGAGCTGCAGAAAGAGATTCTTACAGCAACGGGAGCGGAGCAGAGAAGAACGGAGCAGAACCACAGGAGTGCGGATCAGAGGTAAAAGCCACAAAGGTACAGAGCTGCAAGAGTGCAGAGTGAAAGCAGACTGAGAACACAAGGAAAGACACAGCAGGGAAGGAAGCCACAGACAAGGAGACAGAGATAAGACTAAGTACAGACAAGGCAATGGAACAAGACACAAGGACAAAGACACAGGGACCAGGACATTCTGCCTCCTGGAGGGCGGACAACAAGACCAAGGCAAAAATACAGAGAAAAGCCTCCAGAGAGGGAGTAACTCACAGCAAGGCCTGGCAAACTCAGAAGCTAAACACTAACTGAGCTAACACATTGCACAGGACCAGAACACTGGGTGGAGCTGCACTAAATACTGGAGGCCTCTTGGTAATTGGTCAGGAACAGATTGGACAGATGCACCTGATTGCTATAAGAACCAGAGAGTTCAGGCGCCGCCCCCCTATACACAAAGCCATGAAGCATGCAGAGAGCAGAGACACAGAACATGGAGCTGGCATAAAACAGAAACCACATCATGGCCTGGAGCAGTGGGTAAGATAGTGTGAGAGATGTGAGGCCATGCCGTGATGCCAGCAGAGTTGTTACAGGCACGTGTGCAGTACTCACGGACACTTGGCGTGCGGCGCCTTTCTCCTGATAAGCCATCGGGCACACACTGCTCGTCCCTCTCACTCTCTGGTCCCGGTGGGGCTGCTGTACGGACGCAGGCCTGTGTGATGCTGATGCTCCCGGGACGGAGCACTTCTCTTCCTGGCTGCTGCTGCGCACCCCTGACTCTGCACCCTCTGCAGCGGTCCCTATCTCTTGATTGCTGCTGGGCTCATTGCTTCTCACCTGTCCTTCTGCTGCAGCACTACCTGTCGCAGCACCGGTACTCTGTGTCGGGACGGGGAGTGCAACGCACCGCTTACATGATGTGCGCTGCCCTTAGTTCGTGCCAAATTGCTCTGCTGCGCGCGCTTCTTTTTCCTCTTTCTCTGCCCCCCTCGGTCAGCAGGAAGGTGCTCCTCACCAGCGCTTCCCTCAGGCAGCAGTGGAAGGTTTGCCTTACTAACGCTTCCCCCCCGGGAACAGTGGATGCAGCCTCTCTAGTTCTGGACCCGGCACGTAGGTACCTGCTGTCTCCTCGTCCCCCTTACACTTCCACAGAATAAAAAAAAAAAAAACTTATGAAATAGGCCTGGACAGAAATGATGAAACTCCTGAAAATAATGTGTCAAAAGGGACATGTTAAATTGCGGTGTGTCCACTAACTAGCATCACAGGGGTCTACAATCCTGGAATCAGTGAGTGGCCTGTATATAGGGCTACAGATCCTCACTGTGCTGTTTGGTGACATGGTGTGTATCACACTAAACATGGACCAGAGGAAGCGAAGGAAAGACTTGTCTCAGGAGATTAGAAAGAAAATTCTAGACAAACATATTAAAGGTAAAGTTATGAGACCATCTCCAAGCAGCTTGATGTTCCTGTAGTCACTGACTACAGTTACACATATTATTTCAGAAATTTAAGATCTATGGGTCTGTAGCTAACCTCTCTGGATGTGGCCGCAGGAGGAAAATTGATGACAAATCAAAGAGACGGATACGAATGGTAAAAAAAGAGCCCAGAAAAACTTCTAAACAGATTAAAGGTGAACTTCAAGCTCAAGGAACATCAGTGTCAGATCGCACCATCCGTCATTGTATGAGCCAAAGTGGACTTCATGGGAGACGACCAAGGAGGACACCATTGTTGAAAAAAAAAAAAAAAAGCCAGACTGGAATTTGCCAAACTACATTTTGACAAGCCACAAAGCTTCTGGGAGAATGTCCTATGGACAGATGAGACAAAAATGGAACTTTTTGGCAAGGCACATCAGCTCTATGTTCACAGAAGGAAAAATTAAGCATATCAAGAAAAGAACACTGTCCCTACTGTGAAACATGGAGGAAGCTGTTATGTTCTGGGGCTGTTTGGCTGCATCTGACACAGGGTGTCTAGAATCTGTGCAGGGTGCAATGACATCTCAAGACTATCAAGGGATTCTAGAGAGAAATGTGCTGCCCAGTGTCAGAAAGCTTGGTCTCAGTCGCAGGTCATGGGTCTTGCAACAGGATAATGACCCAAAACACACAGGTAAAAACAACCAAGAATGGCTAAGAGGAAAACATTGGACTATTCTTAAGTGGCCTTCTATGAGCCCTGACCTAAATCCTACTGAGCATCTTTGGAAAGAGCTGAAGCATGACGTCTGGAAAAGGCAACCTTCAAACACGAGACAACTGGAGCAGTTTGCTCTTGAGGAGCGGCCAAAATACCTTTTGAGAGGTGCAGAAGTCTCATTGACAGTTACAGGAATCGTTAGATTACAGGGATCGCCTCAAAAGGTCGTGCAACAAAATGTTAAGTTAAGGGAACCATCATTTCTGTCCAGGCCTATTTCCTGAGGGTTTTTTTTTTTAAATTCTGTAGAAGCATCGTTGAAAAGCAATGTCTGACGTTCATTTGTTCGTTGTCATAGATCTTTTATTTTATATTACTTTTGTCAGATTCAAGTTATTTCTGTGACCATTGTGGGTTTTTCTGTCATTAAACGAGGGCTACCAACAATTTTGACCACGTGTGTATACTTGTGTATAGGTAACGCATTCACTATAGGTGATGTCACAGCTCACCTCCTCCTCCCGTATAATGACTGATAACATCTCTATATACAGTAGATAACACAGGATCCATCATTCACAATAGGTGATGTCACAGCTCACCTTCTCCTCCTGTACAATGAGTGATAACACCTCTATATACAGTAGATAACACAGGATCCACCATTCACAATAGGTGATGTCACAGCTCACCTCCTCCTCCTGTACAATGACTGATACCACCTCTATATACAGTAGATAACACAGGATTCACCATTCACAATAGGTGATGTCACAGCTCACCTTCTCCTCCTGTACAATAACTGATAACACCTCTATATACAGTAGATAACACAGGATCCACCATTCACAATAGGTGATGTCACTGCTCACCTCCTCCTGTACAATGACTGATAACACCTCTATATACAGTAGATAACACAGGATCCACCATTCACAATAGGTGATGTCACTGCTCACCTCCTCCTCCTGTACAATGACTGATAACACCTCTATATACAGTAGATAACACAGGATCCACCATTCACAATAGGTGATGTCACAGCTCACCTCCTCCTGTACAATGACTGATAACACCTCTATATACAGTAGATAACACAGGATCCACCATTCACAATAGGTGATGTCACTGCTCACCTCCTCCTGTACAATGACTGATAACACATCTATATACAGTAGATAACACAGGATCCACCATTCACAATAGGTGATGTCACTGCTCACCTCCTCCTGTACAATGACTGATAGCATCTCTATACAGTATACAGTAGATAACACAGGATCCGCCATTCACAATAGGTGATGTAACAGCTCACCTCCTCCTCCTGTACAATGACTGATAACACCTCTATATACAGTAGATAACACAGGATCCACCTTTCACAATAGGTGATGTCACAGCTCACCTCCTCCTGTACAATGACTGATAACACCTCTATATACAGTAGATAACACAGGATCCACCATTCACAATAGGTGATGTCACTGCTCACCTCCTCCTCCTGTACAATGACTGATAACACATCTATATACAGTAGATAACACAGGATCCACCATTCACAATAGGTGATATCACAGTTCACCTCCTCCTCCTGTACAATGGCTGATAACACCTCTATATACAGTAGATAACACAGGATCCGCCATTCACAATAGGTGATGTCACAGCTCACCTCCTCCTCCTGTACAATGGCTGATAACACCTCTATATACAGTAGATAACACAGGATCCGCCATTCACAATAGGTGATGTCACAGCTCACCTCCTCCTCCTGTACAATGGCTGATAACACCTCTATATACAGTAGATAACACAGGATCCACCATTCACAATAGGTGATGTCACAGCTCACCTCCTCCTGTACAATGACTGATAACACCTCTATATACAGTAGATAACACAGGATCCACCATTCACAATAGATGATGTCACTGCTCACCTCCTCCTGTACAATGACTGATAGCATCTCTATACAGTATACAGTAGATAACACAGGATCCGCCATTCACAATAGGTGATGTCACAGCTCACCTCCTCCTCCTGTACAATGACTGATAACACCTCTATATACAGTAGATAACACAGGATCCACCATTCACAATAGGTGATGTCACTGCTCACCTCCTCCTCCTGTACAATGACTGATAGCATCTCTATACAGTATACAGTAGATAACACAGGATCCGCCATTCACAATAGGTGATGTCACTGCTCACCTCCTCCTCCTGTACAATGACTGATAGCATCTCTATACAGTATACAGTAGATAACACAGGATCCGCCATTCACAATAGGTGATGTCACAGCTCACCTCCTCCTCCTGTACAATGACTGATATCACCTCTATATACAGTAGATAACACAGGATCCACCATACACAATAGGTGATGTCACAGCTCACCTCCTCCTCCTGTACAATGACTGATAACACCTCTATATACAGTAGATAACACAGGATCTACCACTTACAATATGTGATAGCACAGCTCACCTCCTCCCCTTCCTGTACATTGACCTTTGCACAGGACTTAGAGTATGACCACAACCTTTCCATTGAACTCACAGAGTTATTTCCAGTGTACTGGCTCCAGTTCCTCTTGTAGCTGCTGTAAAGGATTTCTCTAAATGTTTTTACCTACAGCTCAGTTAAGATGGTCGCCTATTAATCATGTACAGAAAATAAAACAATGATCTACCATCTGAAAATATAAACAGCTGAAATTAAAATGTGCATCAATATCTGGTTTAAATTATTTTAAAAAATCCATATGGACCTTTCTCCTGAAGGGATTTGATTCAAGTTTTCAATTCATCCAGTATCCATATGATGGTGGGACACAATGCTGGGACCAAATGCTGATGCTTCCACACCATTCATTCTCTATAGGCGACTCTGCCGTCACTCCAATCTTCAGCGGCTTTCGGCGCCTCCCCCTCCGCGCTGTTTTCTCTTCAAAACCGGCGCCTGCGCTGTGTGTAAGCTCTGGCCGTGTGACGTCCCAGCCAGGCTTGCAGACTGCGCCGGTGCCGGCATTGCGGCCACCCACCTTGGGAATCCCAGCCCCGCAGTGTGTTATGCATTATGCACAGTGCGGGGCTAGGATTCCTGGGCATGCGCACTGCGTGTGTCAGCCTGTCACCCAGGTCCCCCGCCTTACAGCGTCTGTATATACAGCTGATCGTGCATCCTCCTAGCAATCACTGGGAAAGCTGTATATACAGACGCTGTAAGGCGGGGGACCTGGGTGACAGGCTGACACACGCAGTGCGCATGCCCAGGAATCCTAGCCCCGCACTCTGCATAACACACTGCGGGGCTGGGATTCCCAAGGTGGGTGGCCGCAATGCCTGCACAGGCGCAGTCTGCAAGCCTGGCTGGGACGTCACACGGCCAGAGCTTACACACAGCGCAGGCGCCGGTTTTGAAGAGAAAACAGAGCGGAGTGGGTGGCGCCGAAAGCCGCTGAAGATTGGAGTGATGGCAGAGTAGTGGTTGAAGCTGGGGAGTGAGGACCCGCCTCCCTGGCTAGAGACAGGTATTTTGGCTAAGTTTCAAAGCGCTTTATTTTCGGAATACTTGAACCAAAAACTAAAAGAGCCACTTTGTTAGAATGCAGCATTACTGCTGCACAAGGTGGCTCTTTTAGTTTATAACGGCTGGAGGGGTGACAGTGGCCCTTTAAATGTTTATGTGAAATTCTGTTCTAACTACAGGATATAAGATACAATTTAAAGCAAACAAAAAAATACAACTACTAGAAATGGGCGATCCCGAAAAGTAAAGTTCGGGGTCCGTACCGAACACCTAGTGTTCGTGCACGGACCCCGTACACGAACTTCTCCAGCAATTCCAGGTTATTTTTCGGATTTGGCACCCCAAATAGCGGGTGTTTCCCATGCCGTCATGTGCATGCCAGGGCAAGAAACACTGGCAGCTCTCATCGGCGGTAAGATCACTACCACCAGTTAGAGAGTTGGATTTCCTACCCCGAAGTCACTGATAACAGCGAGAGCAGGTGCCGCTGATGGGAGTATTCACCAGCCGCCACCTGTGCTATAAATAAATAAATAAATTAAAAAAAAGAAGTGGTGTCTCTTCTATTTTTGATAACCAGCGCAGGCAAAACTGACAGCTGCTCAAAATAATTTAAAAAAATGGTGAGGGAGCCCTCTCATTTTTGACAACCAGCCAAGCTAAGGCAAACAGCTGGCGACTTGGTATTCTCAGACTGGTAAGGGGCCATAGACATTGCCCCCTCAGTCTAAAAATAGCAGCCTGCAGCCACCCCAGAAAAGGCGCATCTATTAGATGTGCTAATTCTGGGACTTTGCCCAGAATCTTCTGCAGTGACAGTCAGGTCAGAGGACGCGATGACGTAGTGCGAGCCCTCTGCCTGAACGTCAGTGCAGAAGACGCTGAAGACGGAGCGACGCCGGAATGAAGTCAGGTGAATATTGAAAGTGCCGGGGCCTGAGCGACGAGAGGTGAGTATGTGATTTTTTTTTTTTATCGAAGCAACAGCAAATGGGGCAAGTGTCTGTATAGAGCATCTTATGGGGACATAACGTTTGTGCAGCACTATATGGGGCAAATATCTTTATGGAGCATCTTATGGGGCCATAATTAACGTTTGTGCAGCATTGTATGGTGCAAATGTCTGTATGGAGTATCTTATGGGGCCATAATCAAGGTTTGTGCAGCATTATATGGGGCAAATATCTTTATGGAGCATCTTATGGGGCCATAATCAACATTTGTGCAGCATTAACTTGGGCAAATGTGTCTATGGAGCATCTTATGGGGCCATTATTAACCTTTATGCAGGATTATATGGGGAATATTTTAATATGGAGCATCTTATGGGGCCATCATAAACTTTATGGAGCATTATATGGGGCTCCTGATTCAATATGGATATTCAAAAACACTTAACCTACTGATGTCTCAGTTACTTTTACTTTTATTGGTATCTATCTTTACTTTTGACATTTACCGGTAGCTGCTGCATTTCCCACCCTAGGCTTATACTTGAGTCATTAAGTTTTCCCAGTTTTTTTGTGGCAAAATTAGGGGGGTCGGCTTATACTCGGGTCGGCTTATACTCGAGTATATACTGTAACTACTATAATACTGCCCCTATGTACAAGAATATAACTACTATAATACTGCTCCTATGTATAAGAATATAACTACTATAATACTGCCCCTATGTACAAGAATATAACTACTATAATACTGCCCCTATGTACAAGAATATAACTACTATAATACTGCCCCTATGTACAAGAATATAACTACTATAATACTGCCCCTATGTACAAGAATATAACTACTATAATACTGCTCCTATGTATAAGAATATAACTACTATAATACTGCTCCTATGTACAAGACTATAACTACTATAATACTGCTCCCTATGTACAAGAATATAACTACTATAATACTGCCCCTATGTATAAGAATATAACTACTATAATACTGCCCCTATGTACAAGAATATAACTACTATAATACTGCCCCTATGTACAAGAATATAACTACTATAATACTGCTCCTATGTATAAGAATATAACTACTATAATACTGCTCCTATGTACAAGACTATAACTACTATAATACTGCTCCCTATGTACAAGAATATAACTACTATAATACTGCTCCTATGTATAAGAATATAACTACTATAATACTGCCCCTATGTACAAGAATATAACTACTATAATACTGCCCCTATGTACAAGAATATAACTACTATAATACTGCCCCTATGTACAAGAATATAACTACTATAATACTGCCCCTATGTACAAGAATATAACTACTATAATACTGCTCCTATGTATAAGAATATAACTACTATAATACTGCTCCTATGTACAAGACTATAACTACTATAATACTGCCCCCTATGTACAAGAATATACAGTAACTACTATAATACTGCCCCTATGTACAAGAATATAACTACTATAATACTGCCCCTATGTACAAGAATATAACTACTATAATACTGCCCCTATGTACAAGAATATAACTACTATAATACTGCTCCTATGTATAAGAATATAACTACTATAATACTGCTCCTATGTATAAGAATATAACTACTATAATACTGCCCCCTATGTACAAGAATATACAGTAACTACTATAATACTGCTCCTATGTACAAGAATATAATTATTATAATACTGCCCCTATGTACAAGAATATAACTACTATAAGAATGTCTCCCGTGTACAAGAATATAACTACTATAATATTGCCTCATCTATACAAGAATATAACTACTGTAATACTGCTCCTATGTGCAATAATATAACTACTATGATACTGACTCCTATTTTCAAGAATATACAGTTGTACTCAAAAGTTTACATAAACCGGCAGAATTTTTGCTTTCTTGACCTTTTTTCAGAGAACATGAATGATAACACCAAATCTTTTCCTCCACTCATTGTTAGTGGTTGGGTGAAGCCATTTATTTTCAAACTACTGTGTTTTCTCTTTTTAAATCATAATGACCACCCAAAACATTCAAATGACCCTGATCAAAAGTTTACATACCCTGGAGATTTGGGCCTGACAACATGCACAGAAGTTGACACAAATGGGTTTGAATGGCTACTAAAGGTAACATCATCACCTGTGACCTGTGACAAATGCCAGGAAAATTGTTTGGGATGCAAAGAAATACCCACAAATAACATCAGCTGAAATACTGGACTCTCTAAAAACTAGCGGTGTGGCTGTTTTGAGATGCACAATAAGGAGGCACTTGGAAGAAAAATGGGCTGCATGGTCGAGTCGTCAGAAAAAAGCCAAATGACCCTGATCAAAAGTTTACATACCCCATTTATTAATACCGTGTATTGCCCCCTCTAACATCAATGACAGCTTGAAGTCTTTTTTGGTTGTTGTGGATGCGGTTCTTTATTTTCTCAGATAGTAAAGCTGCCCACTCAGCTTGGCAAAAAGCCTCCAGTTCCTGTAAATTCCTGGGCTGTCTATCATGAACTGCGCGCTTGAGATCTCCCCAGAGTGGCTCAATGATATTGAGGTCAGGAGACTGAGATGGCCACTCCAGAATCTTCACTTTGTTCTGCTGTAGCCAATGGCAGGTTGACTTGGCTTTGTGTTTTGGATCGTTGTCATGTTGGAATGTCCAAGAATGTCCCATGCGCAGCTTCCGGACTGATGATTGCAAATATGCCTCCAGTATTTTCTGATAGAAGGCCATATTCCATTCATCTCCATGGCATTTTCAGGTCAGGTTTTATGTCCCGGTCCCCTCCCGAAGTTTGAGTTTTGTGAAGACTCTGGACCTATTGAGACGATCAAACAGCTCCGAAATGAGAGGCAGAGGATATTTATTTTTTATCGTAATTTGGTTGAGTCCCCTATAATCGATACAATGTTGAAGACAACCATTCCTTTTTCTTCACAAAAAAGAATTCTGCTGCAGCCGGGGAAGAAGACTTCTGGATCAATCCCCTGGCAAGATTTTCTTTAATATACTCATGGCTCAAGTATCAGCCTGCGACAAAAGGTAGATTCGATCTTGTGGAGGAGATGCACCAGGAAGTAGATTGATAGGGCAGTCATATGGCCTATCAGGTGGTAGCATCTCAGCCTCCTTTCTGTCGAAGACGTCAGCGTATGTCCAGTATGCAGCAAGCAAGCCAGGTAAATTAGATGGAGAGCCCGGAGGTCGAGCAGGATGAAGGGGAATAGACAAGTCTCATGGCACTCCTTTCCCCAACGGAGTATTTCTCCAGATTTCCAGTCCAAGACAGGCTCGTGTCTCCACATCCATGGCAGACCTAGCAGCAGAGGGTGAGATAGACCCAACAGCACGTAGAGAGAAATCTTCTCTGAGTGTTGTATTACCTCTCGAAGTTCCACAGGCTTGGTAACGAAAAGTATGGTCTTGGAGAGAGGTTTTCCATCTACCGATGATTTTGAAACCACCAACGAATCTTGTAGACATTGTATACCACTCCACAATGGCCTGCTGCATGAAAGTACCTGTGGAACCAGGGTCCAGGTAGGCCAACTAGACAAAAACGGATGTTGCCACAGAAAATGGATACCATCAGAGACAGTAATGGAGAGGAGTTACTCTCGCCCAGGCTGACCACTCCAACTGACCATAAGCACTGGAATTTCATGGTTTCTCAAGACAGAAGCGTATTACATGCTCAGGATTGCCACAATAGAAGCACCATCCCTTGGCCCCACAGGCCACGTGACGATACTTGGCCATCTTCACCTGGTAAATTTGCATGGGCTCCGGGGAGGATGCTGAAGCTTAGACTTGCTGTATGATCTGCCTTTGAAAGGTAGGAGCCAGGCATGCAGATCTTCTCTCGATGGTCACCTACTTCGAACACTCCTGAACCCTGATGTCGATCCGAGTTGCCAGATACAGCAGATCATCCAGTGAGGTGGGTATATCATGACCGGCCAGCTCATCCTTGACTCGCCCAGAAAAGCCCTCCCAGAAGGTAGCCACCAGAGCCTCATTATACCAGGGGAGTTCAGATGACAATGTATGGAAACGAACAGCGTACTGGCCCACTGTGAGGTTTCTCTGGTGCAGTCTGAGGAGAGAAGATGCTGTGGAGGAGTGACGTCCAGGCTCATCGAAGACCTTATGTAAGGCATCAGGAAATGACTGGACGTTTGAAACAAGAGGATCCCCTGAACAAACTGTAACGGAGGTGGTGGAACCACTATGCAGTGGTCCGAGGAGAGAATGGAGGGGCTTGACTAGGTGAACACCTGACTTTTTACTACAGCCCCTGATGGTGGGGTTAGGCTTGTCTCCCGATGGATACCAGGTGCTACTCCAGGACAGACCTCAGCTGACCCCCAAGGGACAGGATATACACACTGATATACACACAGGCGTGGCAGATGGAGGCAGGTCCAGCTGATATACAGACTGGCATGGCAGGAGCAGCCGGATCCGGCTGTAAAACAGACTGACAATGCAAGTACTAGCAAGAAGGTTAGGGATAGACAGACACTAGCGGATAGGGATCCGGGAACTAGCAAGCATGTTTGGGATCAAACTAACGATGTTGAACAGGCACCTCCATGCAGGTGGAGGTGCCTTAAATAATAAGTGTCTCCCAGCCAGGGGCTGGGGACACTTCAGGATGGCGCATGTGGCCAATTTAAGAAGGAGGGAGAGCGCGCCATAGGCACAGTGCCCAGAGATCTGCGCACAGTGACCGCACCCCGGGCTGCAGCAGACAAAGGTCGCAGCAGTGAGTGGAGTGCCAGAGGAGAGGGGCAGCATGCAGGGATGCTGGCACTACATACATTAACTTATAATGATCTCCATCCTAGGCCCCTTCCTTGTATAATGACCCCCCATTCTGGGCCCTTCTTGTTACTACTATATGTATATATACATGAATTTAACCTTCACTCCTTTAGTATTTCTTCTTTACATTCCCACCTTGCATGATGGATATGGTATAGCCATCTGTTTATTTACCCGAGTATAATCAAAACTATTGACTAAAGAGTTTCATTTTTTTTAAATATAGCAACAGTTTAATTGAAAATAAGAAACGCTAATGCTATGTGCACACGTTGCGGAATGGGGTGCAGAATTTTCTGCACACAATCCGCATCTCCTGGCAGAATCTGCAGGTGCAGATTTGCCGCGGATTTTGTGCGGTTTTTATGCGGAATTGATGCGGATTTTGTGCGCATTTTCTGCGTTTTTTACCACTGCGGATTTCAATAATGGAAGGGTGCAGAAACGCTGCAGATCCGCGGATTTTTCCGCACCATCTGCACAGCTTTTTTTTTTTCCAGATTGATTTACATTGTACTGTGCGGATCCGCAGTGTTTCTGTGTGGAAAAATCCGCTGCGAATCCGCACTAAATCCGCATCGTGTGCACATATAGCTTATTACGTCTTATTATAGAAATATATCTATTTACCCACTAATAAGACTCCACTTTTCTAGCTGTACTGATCAAATGAAGTGGAGACAGGTTTTCTGCTGGATTACAGTTGCTGCCTATAAAAGTCTATGGAGGAGAAAGAAGCTTCGGAGAGAAAAGTCTACAAACATGTGGACTACAAGGCTTATAATAATCTTATTCCTCATGTACACACAGAAGACAGTTTAGCACTTGAAACGGCAGTTATACTTTTTAAGCTATGGTTGTCTATCTCCAATACTAACCATGCTAGCTGCTGGACTTATGTACATGGTAAAAACCCAACAGGACTACACTGGCGGACACAGTGTAAGAACAATATTTGGGCCCTTTTCATTCCAATATAGTCCCATTGCAGTCCTTGGAGGAGGAATTGGGCTTCGTTACCTCTTGGACCCCTGTGCAGCTTCACAAGTAGCCCCTGGGAATATGGTGAATTTCAGATTCACAGTCATTGCCCACCAGTTCTATTTTCTATCAACGCACCGATAGGGACACACGCCCCCCAGTAACATTGATCCTTGGTGCCTACTGTTCAAAATTAATCTGACCCTATTACAAAAATGTACTTCTGCTTCTATGTAATATTAATTTGGCTAGCTTGTTTAATGAATGATTCGATGACACCGATTTCTGCAAATTGTGAATCAAGTGTAATATCACTACTCGTTAGCACTCCTTCAGAGCGGCCCACCGGAGGATTCTCCTGTCTTCCAGCCGGCCAGTCCGAGCTTGGACATACACATGGGACAACATACGACTTGTATTTTAGCAACTGTGAATGTGGTCACTTCCTTTGTCTAATGTCTACACAGGAAAGCTGATATTAGAATAAGGTGTCTCATTCCAATTAAACCTCAGCAGATATAGCCACACCTTATAATTAGATGCATTTATTTGGTGCCAACCCATCCATCCTACATCACAATGGAGCGGAAGACAAGGCACGAAGTTACCTAATAATCCCACAAGCCTTCCCTGCACAGTGCCACTTCCCCAATGAGCAGAGCTGCTGCTTTACCCTGCCCAGTGTGCTACTCCTGGCTAATCCCAGCCACTCGTTCCCCCCTGTGTTCTCCTCTCTTAGCTGTTGTTTTGGCAGCTCTGCAGTCAGCCAGGCGAACAACCAGTCCTGCAAATGAAAGGTGATCTGATGGCCATGTCTGTGCACACATAGAGAGGCTGCTTTGTGTGCTTGCAAGCCATGTAGGGCAGGGACTGGCTCTTTAAGAACAGGACATATTTTTTTTTCCTGTCTCTCTCTCTCCTCTTCTCATATGTATTCCTTCCAGTGTGGAGCTGCTTCAAAGGATGAATAATGACCTCCTCTGTCTGCATCCCAGGGTTATTATTACTGCAAAGGAAAGCCTCCATGGGACTGTGCTGCTGCTCTGCAAGCTGAAGACCTGGGCTGTTTATTACCCACACAGATGCACTGAGAGCTCCATCCTTGAGGAATCCCAGCAGCAGCAGCAGCAGCAGAAGCCAGGCCCTGGTGTCCTCTCCATCATCCAGAGCCACTACCAAGAGACACTGACCTCCTGTCAACTGGGATCTTCATGTAGAGGAGAGAAAAAAAGCTGAGTCCACCCACATGCAGGCACCGTTAAATAGGCAAGTCTCCTGTGCATCTGTCAGTGAGGCTGCAGCAGGCACAGGCTGAGCAAGGAGCAGCAGAGCTGATGGAAGAACCCAAGGGTGAGTGACTCTGCTACAGTAACCCCTGCTGCCCTGGAGCACTCCACATAGGAACTTTTCATGTGCATTTGATACATTGTTTCATTGAGTGCTACACCTTCTGTCTGCAGAGAGTTAGGGGATGGATTGTTACTGCTGCTTGGAAAAGTTTTCAATGAATTATGTATCACAACATGTAGTTTCATAGTAATTGTATAGGTCAGATAAGTGTATCATATACATGGTGGTGGGCAGGATCATTTACACCATGGGCTGTGCAGGATGTGGGATATTCTGTACTGTAGGGTGTATATAGGATTTATGGACCACATATCCTAATGTGACAGCGCTGTGCTTATAGTGTGTGTGTGTACTATATATATATATATATATATATATATATATATATATATATATATATATATATATATACATACATACATATATTGGAGTTTGTATTGTACCTATCCTAATATGACAGCACTGTTAGTATTACAGCTTTATATAGTGCATGTATATATATTATAATATTGGAGTTTGCATTGCACATGTCCTAATATGACAGCACTGATATATATATATATATATATATATATATATATATATATATATATATATATAATAGCAGTTTGCATTGTGTACATATTTATATATATATATATATATATATATATATATATATATATATATAACAGCGCTTTACTCATTACTACTGCTTTGTATAGTGTGCATGTATGATATATATATTATAATATAATATTGGATTTTGTATCATACATATCCTAATATGGCAGCACTGTTATTAATATTGCAGCTCTATTGTATAGGATATCTAAGATAATGATAGCACTATACTCATTATTGCAGATTTATATAATGTAGATATGTCAATATGTATCAGATCTTGTATAGTACATACAAGATAACGCTTATTATTACAGCTTCTACAGAACATACATTCATTTATATTGGAGTTTGCATCGCACGTATAATAATTAGACAGCGCTATGCTTCTTATTACAGCTTTATATAGTACTTATTTTCATTCCTATGAGTTTGTATTCTACAGCTAATAATATGACAGAGCTGCGCTTATTACATCTCCTGTAGGACATTATAGCAGGATGTACGCTACAATCACTTATATTTTGAGTTTGTATCGTACATATAGTAATTAGACCGAGCTAGGCTTATTATTACAGCTTTTTATACATATTATAGTAGAATGTGCACTATGTTCACTACTATTGGCGTGTCGTACCTATACTGATACAACAGCACTATGCTTATTATTACAGCTTTATATACATAATAGTAGGATGTACTCTGTTCGTTTATCTTGGAGCTCATATAGTACATATAGGAGTATGACCTGCACTTATGTGTTATAGTTTATTTACCACCACATATAATACATGTATTATTCACTACAGTATCCTTTCTGGCTAATAATATGACCTGCGCTATGTGTAATGTATTGGAGCTAGTATTACTATTAGGGCTCCGTCATTTTTCTATCGGGATGTGCACATGTCCAACTATCTTGTTGCTTGAACCGCGTCGATCCAAGGAAAAAAAATTGCAGCAATTTGCCTCCGATTATTAGATCGCGCTCTGCCATTCATGTCTATGGGTCCGTGGAAAACATCATGCTGCACTCAGATGACATCCGAGTGCAGTCCAATTTTTCATGGCTTTTCAGAATGCAGAAGACAGATAAACTTATATTTTTCTTCTTCATATCTGAGAAAATCGGATCACACTGTGATCAAACTTTGATCAATCTGAACAATTTTCTCGAATGAGCGGGAAACGGTCATGTGATCCTAGTCTTATAGTTTATTTAACACTGTACCCTATATATTATATGTAAAAATGGTCATTACAGCTTCTTTTTGTGGCTAATGTCATGTGCACCCCATAAGTTTTTTTTAGTGTTGTTTGTTCTTCGCACCTTGCACTTTTGTTTTGTTTGGTTCATTACTCTGAGTGAGTTTTTAGCATATTTAAGTAAAGGTTATATCTTAATCCAATACGTTAAATATTTAACACTGTACCCTATATATTATATGTAAAGGTCATTATAGGTTTCCTTTGTGGCTAATATAGTTTGACCTGCATCATGTTTATTCATTATTGGCTTGTATTTTGACTGTAATGTCCTTTATTTGGATATGACCTGGGGTTTGTACTGCTTTTGCTATATTGTTGCTACATTTACTTCAGTTGATAAGTTTCCAGATGAATTAGTACTACAATACTCAGCATTCTGGCATTATTTTTAATAGGTCCATTTATTAGTGAATTGATACTAGCAGTGCTACTTGTGATCTACTGAATTATCAATACTTACACTGTCCCAAGTTTTTATAAGGATGTGTCCGCTGTTGGGGAGACTTGGTGGATCCTATTACCCCTATAATAATGTTGTTTGGCGTTATATGATTGGTGCTTTAGTTAGAAGGGGTCAGTCTGGTTCTAGGTTCACATGAGTGTATATATATATATAAAAAAAAATCATCCAGAAAAAAATGGAAGATTGTGATCCGTGTGCAATCTGTATGGCATCCGTTCTGATACAACATCCGTTATTAAAATTTGCAAGAGCGCAGTTCCTTATGTTATAGAACTGTAATGTATCAGTTAAAATCAGATGCTATTATAAGGATCCAATTTTGTCGTACACCAATAGACTTGAATAGGCTGAAATCTTATGCATTGTGCGGTTTTATTATTTTTTATTAACGTGCAGATTTGGCGAAGAAGAAGAAGAAGAATTCTCATCTGAATAGCTTAATTAAATAACACTGGTCCTAGCGCTGTCCATATAATATCAGGTTTTATCACTGACAACATTGAGTTTGGAGCAAACAACAACAACGACAACAAAAAAGGCAGAAAACAACAAAAACTTAAACAGCCACAAATGCTCTAATTAATCTCTTCCAGGTCCTGACCCAGATCATATCCTTTCCATAATTCAATGATCCATTATAACAAGTAACTTTCATGCAGAAACTTCGGAATCTGCTGAATCTTGAATTTCTATTCTTGTAACTTTGTGCACAGAAGTTGTTGCTTTATGTTTTTAGTCGTCTTTTTCACATCAAGCGTCTGTTTGTTATTTTTTGTTTTATTTTTGTAGGAATTATGTACAAACATAACAGAACTTATTACAATGTTTGGCATTTCACCCTGGTGCATGAGTGACTTACACTTCTGAATGGTGAGTGGGGGAGGGTATCTGATCGTGAGCGCTGACATTTTGCTACAAGTTCTGTTTATCATCTTTTTTCAGAAAGATATGACCTTGCTGTGCAGTAAGATAACACTGGGTAGAGAACAGACCTGCCCATCACTGAGTTCTATAATGTCAATTAATTGGCCTCACAGTTCAAGTACCCCAAGAAGTCCTTGAGCTCCCAAATAAGCTCCCACAATCTTTCCTTCTTAGGGTAAGATCACACTAGGCGTTTTTTTTCAGCGTTTTTGTTTTCTGCAGCAAAATCTGGTCTCTTGGGAGGAAAAAAGCTGCAGAAAAAAGTTCAGGTTTTTAATCATGGCTTGACATGCCGGAATAAAGTTTTTGGATTTTACCTTACGGGTTTAGTGTGAATCCCCTTCCTTCTTTCTTGCAGAAAAAAGCAGGTTTTCCTTGTTTTTTTTCTTGCATTTTTTGTGCGTTTTTTTGCTGCGGTTTTGGCATGCCTCTTGTCTCTTTTGCATGCTGATAAAGTTTAGTGTTGGAAAAAAAAATAAAAATATTCTATAGAATCAGGTTTTGGTGCAAAAAAAATGAAACAAAACCTGATACCTGCGTTTGTCAGCTTTTTTTTTTTTCACCACCTATTCATTTCAAAAGGGGAAAATGCTGAAAAAAAACATGCTCCATTGCGCAAAAAAAACAAACATGCAAAGCACAAAATCCTGATCACAAAAATAAAACCAAGCTGTGTGCATGAGATTTCTGAAATATCATAGACTTTGATGGTACTGTAAAACACAGCTGAAAATTTGCATAAAATAATGCTGCAAAAATGCCCTGTGTGAACTTAGCCTAAAAGTTCTACCTGTTAAAGGGAACCTGTCAGGATGTATGGCCGATATATTTCAGGGCTTATATACAGCATTATACAATGCTGTATATAAGCCCTCAACCCGACCTGGAAGAACTGAAAAATAACTTTTATTATACTCACCTGCGGGGTGGTCCGGTCAGATAGGTGTTGCAGGTCTTGGTCCGGCACCTCCCTTCTTCTTATGATCGTCGCCCTCCTGCTTGCTTCTTGCGGATGATGCGACCTTGCAGTATCCACACAGGCTCGCCTGCATCGCACTCCTGCCCTCTTGAGGGCAGAGGAAAGTACTGCAGTGCACATGCACCGGAAAAGGTCTGAGAGCCCTGGCGCATGCGCTCTGCAGTACTTTCCTCTGCCCTCAAGAGGGCAGGAGTGCGATGCAGGCGAGCCTGTGTGGATGATGCAAGGTCGCGTCATCCACAAGAAGCAAGCAGGAGGGCGACGATCTTAAGAAGAAGGGAGGTGCCGGACCAAGACCTGCGACACCCATCGGACCGGACCACCCCACAGGTGAGTATAAGGAAACGTATTTTTACAGTTCTTCCAGGTCGGATTGGGGGCAGATATACAGCATTATAGAACGCTGTATATCAGCCCTGAAAGGTTATGGCCGTATCTTGTATCGGCCAAAACTGCTGACAGGTTCCCTTTAAGTGCACCAGTCTTTTTGACAGTTCTGCCATTCTATTCCTGAACCAGTTGGCTCAGAATAAAGAGCACTGTGCATACAAAGGAAATATATGAATTTGATAAATTGTGGCAATGATGCATGAATGTAGAATTGTTCCCCCTTATAAGCATAACTGTGACCTATTAAGACCTTAGAATAACTTTTTGTGGGATTCGTCAAGAACTGAATGAGTCACTGTGTGTTACTTACCGCAGGGCCGTTTTGTGGTAGGTCTTTGTGTTGAGCTGTAAGTGCTTTTATCTGTGTCTCTTCTAGTAAAGGTGAACCACATGGCTGACCAATATAAAAGATGATGAGTGTTACTTTATTTCCTGTAAGTGCGTCACACACAAGTGTACTGTCCAAGGCAGAAAATTCTTTTCTCTTTACCCAAAGTTAAAGCATGTGTCCGGTGAGAAGAAGTTCTCATCCATCGCCACCAATCGCCAGAACGTTTCAGCTTTGTCCATGTGAGTATGGAGTGCAGCCTTCTTTATGGGAAGCGTGCGCTCGCCTGTTTCCAGGAGTCGCCATACAGAATAAATGGAGGACGGTCAAGCATGTGTTCTAGAATAGAAGTGCCTCAATCCAGTGAACAGTGAGGGTCCAAGGAGCAGAAACCCACCCATATATAGGATAACATTTAATTATATAAATGAATTTTAATCAAATAATAAAGATTGGAAAAAATAAAAAATAATATCAATAAAGTAAGTTAAGATTAGATACACCAGTCATATGAACAGCATCTATCGTTAAATTGGACGGTTGTGCTGCTGTAAGGGACTGGAGTAGGGATGAGCGGAACCGTGGAAGTTTTGGATTCTGGTACGTAACCGGACTTTAGTCCAAAGTTCGGTTTGGGTACCAGAACTCTACCCGAATCTGAACCCAAACCCCATTAAAATCAACGGAGACCCAAACTTTGGAGCTGGCAAATCTCTATCTCTCTCCTCCCCAGACTCCTGAACTGAAAAACAGAATTCCGAGTTCCAGGAGAAGTTCGTGTTTGGAGTTCAGGGTCCAGTGCGGACCCCAAACTTTACAATTCGGGTTTACTCATCTCTCGGCTGGAGTGCCCTAAGTAGAGCTACAACACTTGCCGCAGATAATTACGGATTTCATGAAAAGTTTGCAAGAAAAAAGGAGTTATAGAGCTAGAATCTCACTAATTTAAGACAGATGCCCTTTAGGTAACAGAAGAATTTCATTTAAAGGGAACATGACAGCTGATTGATGCAGCCCGATCCACGGGCAGCCTGTATCTGACACTGGCTTTTGATTTCCGCCAGGCACATTTGGCTATGAAATGCTGCAGTGCAAGGAGAGACCTGTCACTCCAAGGCAGCAGGTGGGGAGAAGCCGCTGGAGATCCGCCTGTCCGACTTGTCTTCTGTGCCGCTCATCCCCAGTGGCTTTTAAAGTATATTTTTCTATAGCAAATGCTAAAATCATACAGCCAGTGCAGCCATGGATCGGGCACCATGTATCAGTTGTGAGGGTCCCTTTTATGGTTCATTTACACTGTACGTGAAACGAGCGCTGCTAGGAGAAAGTATTTACTAAACCACACTATAGAAAAGGAAGAAAGCGCACGGAGAGGACGTGAGAGTGCAGTATAGAAGCTGTGCTGTAGTGTGAGCTAATGACGACAGCAGCACCCTGGATACACGTACAACTCACATCCAGCCTGTATTACTGGGAGAGACACTCCCATAAGAGAAAGATCTGAAACTTGGATCTGGCTGCAAAACACTCCAACAAATAAGGGAGTCTGAAAATAAATGAAGATTGTAGAATGAAACTAAGTGCAATTTTATTAACCATAGGTAATAACTATCAAACACACACACAAAAAAAAATTTGTGCATACTCTTTAATGCACTTTTGGTGCATTTTTGATTATTTATTTATTTTTTAAAAATGTTGCATATCGTCAGTATGTTTTTCAAATATGTTTTCCGATCTGTTTCACCATTGGATAGGAAATTTCATTAAAAGCTCACATAAAAGATATAAAAATCCATGAGATTGCATGCAGTAGTCACATAACCTGTTTCCAAAGCATCCCTGTGGCCTCATCGTTCATCGCCCAGAATAGAGAGAGAGGACACACAGTGGTGCATAAAAGAACTCCCACTGTAAATTTGTAACAACTTTTCTTTATGTCAATATTTATTATTAAGCCATGTTTTTCTAGTTGATGCATAGAAAAGTATAGTGACACGTGAGCCGCCATGAGTAGAAGCGTTAGCCATATGATGAATATTCGAGTTGTTTTTGGAATCTGATTAAGAGCAACAATGTAACACAGCATTTGTTATATAATTACTGCAGATATGAGATTGCACATGGGAACACAACTCATCATTTACCAATGCTGATCATAGATTCTTGTGTCAATTTCCTCCATTCGTTATAAGAGGCGGCATTCCTTCTATATTACTCGTCAGCAGTGATTCACATTTGTTTCCTGCCTGTAGAAGTGATGAGATGACTGATGAGTTGAATGAACTAGTATTTCATGTATGGTCCCTTCTAGTAGTGATAAGTGAATGTGCTGGGATAAGGTGTTATCTGAGCATGCTCGGGTGCTAGCCGAGTGACTTTGGCGTGCTTGAATAATATGTAACAAACAGGTAATCCCTGCATGTTTTGTGGCTGTCGAACAGCCGCGAGAAATGCAGGCGCAGGGACTCGAACATATTTTTCAAGAACGCCGAAGATACTCAGTTAGCACCTGAGCATGCTCAGATAACACCTTATCCGAGCTCGTTCTCTCGTCACTAGTTACTAACTCTGAGTTCCATCTCTGGAGTCTTCGAGAAAAACAGCCTTTACTCCAGAGAGGACTATGCAGAGCTCCAGGACACTTTTGGTAGCTATGTAACTGTAGTCTATGGGGAGCGAGCACAGGCAGATCTGTTGTTTGAGCTCTTCTATCCCTTGGCTATTCGTTGCTTTCTCTGCAAACATTTCTCCAGGTGACTGTGCTACATGTACAAATGTGACCGTGGGTAACGTAAAAAAGTAGTTACTTGTTTATAAAGAGCTTGGATAGACCCTGAACCTGTTTTTAAGAGCCACCTTGTCAGAATGCAGCATTAGTGCTGCACAAGGTGGCTCTTTTAGTTACAAACGCCTGAGGGGGGTGACAGGTTCCCTTTAAGCAATAAAATAAAAATAAAATAGAATCAACATTATCAGCATAGTAAGCTGTATCCACGATGCAGACTTGGTAAATGAGTGCAATAAATGTAATCTAACATATAGTATAACATATTTATCATTTGCTGTAAATCTCTGTATAAAATTCTAGAAAGCATAAAAAGAAAAAACAAAACAGTTAAAGGAGTATTCACATCTCCAAGATCCTATTCCAATATGTAGTAGGGATAATAATAATAATAGCAAATACCTCTTATTAGAAATATAGTATAGTTCTTCTGATTAGATAAGTCTCTTATTTCATGTGCAGGGCATTGCAGTAGTTTAGGTATCCATGGTTACGACCTGTCATATAGTGACACTTAGCTGTTAGTGGTTGAAACCACGGATACCTAAGCTACAGCACATGCTGTAAGTGACATAGTGAATCAGAAGAACTATACTATATTTCTAATTGGAGGTATTTACTAATATTATTATTATTACACCTACGATACAGTACAGACCAAAAGTTGAGTGACCAAGAAGGAGAGTGATGGGGTGCTACACCAGATGACCTGGCCTCCACAGTCACCAGACCTGAACCCAATCGAGATGGTTTGGGGTGAGCTGGACCGCAGAGTGAAGGCAAAAGGGCCAACAAGTGCTAAGCATCTCTGGGAACTCCTAGATTGTTGGAAGACCATTCCTGGTGACTACCTCTTGAAGCTCATCAAGAGAATGCCAAGAGTGTGCAAAGCAGTCATCAAAGCAAAAGGTGGCTACTTTGAAGAACCTAGAATATAAGACATAATTTCAGTTGTTTCACACTTTTTTGTTAAGTATATAATTCCACATGTGTTAATTCATAGTTTTGATGCCTTCAGTGTGAATGTACAATTTTCATAGTCATGAAAATACAGAAAAATCTTTAAATGAGAAGGTGTGTCCACACTTTTGGTCTGTACTTATATTGGGATAGGATGCGGGAATACCCCTTTAAGCTAAACTTATAAAAAAAAAAAAAGCCATCATAAAAAGGGGCTTATAGAGTCAAAATTCCTTATTCACAGAAGCTCTGCTACCTTTTAATTATTCGTGCAGAGTTGACCTGGGTTATTTTTGAGGATGTAGCAGGTGGTTGAGACGAAAGGCCCTACAGTTTTCTTTTCCTCCTGATTGCAGGTCAAGCTTTTAGGGCTTGTTTCCACTTGCGAGATATACGTCCGTGTCTCGCATGTGAAAACCAAGCTCTGGAGCCGGCACTTAGGAGCGGAGCATGCAGCTCCATGTGTTGCTATGCAGCTGCACGCTCCGCTCCGGAGTGCCGGCTCCAGAGCTTGGTTTTCACATGCGAGACACGGACGTATATCTCGCAAGTGGAAACAAGCCCTTAGTTAAAGTGTTCCCCCCCCCCCAAAAAAAAAAAAAAAATCTAAAAATAAGTGACATTTGGGTCAAAATCGCCAATGCAAGTCTATGGGTCCGTGAAAAAAATTGGAACGCACTCTGTTAAGGACTGCCACATAGGAGAAGGTAGAAAAACTTTTTTTTTTCTCCATGTATGAGAAAAACTGATGACACTTGGACCAAACTCTGATCAAAGTCTGATTGAAAAAAAACAGGACGTGGACAATACGGCTGTGTGAATGAGGCCCTAGAGAGAGGAGGCCAGGAAGTAACACAGGGAAGAAGAAGTTCCACTTCTTTGACACGCCCCCTGTGCACCTCTTGCCTGATTTGCATATGGCTTCTACAGTTGATTTTTAATTATTGCCACATTGGATTTGCACAAAAAAAGTTATAATTTTTATAAGGGGACACGTGCCTATGCCAGTACCCCATATATGACAGGTTCCCTTTAAAATGTTGCTGTAGGGCATTCTGTGAAAGTGGGGTGGTTGTGTCCTGCAGTGATAACATCTGATCACAGAGGAAGGAAGGAGATCCCAGCAGCATGGGGAGATCTATATCTGTGCAGTTTGTCAAGAGGTCATGCAAAGTGCTTCAGTACCAGCTGGGTGTCCTCTGATGCTGCCTATGAGGTGCAAACATATCCTTCTGTGCTATATAAAATACATGCACATCAGTCCCCGAGATGCAGAAGAAAACAGCCGTCTTCCAGGAACCACATATGCAGCAAGAAACAAACCGCAGTGACGTCTGCCATTATATGTTACCCAGCACCTCGTGTAAGAAATAAAGATAATTGTGTGTTCTCCAGGGGTTTGCTGGGTTTCCTCCGGGTTCTCCGGTTTCCTCCCACACTCCAAAGACATACTGATAAGGAATCCAGATTGTGAGCCCCAGTGGGGACAGCGATGATGATAAATGTAAAGTGTTGTGGAATATGATGGCGCTATATAAGTGAGTAATATAAATAATTCATGAAATTAATCAGAAGGCTGAATCCAGGATCTGCATTTTTTATGTTATTATTTTACATTATATTGCTGAAATCATCATATATTATTACGTCCTTTATATGCACTTTATTATTTTATATAAACGTCCGATGGCCGCTGAGACATTGGCTGGTTAGTCACAGCCCAGACTCGTCTGTCTACATTCAGTCATTGGATGTTTAGTAAATTACTCTGCAATGTGAATGGTATTTGGCGGAACGTAGACGTGTGACACAAGGTGCGAAGGATACATAAGATCCACATCCTATCTGGGAACACCCGGGATCCAGGACATGGCACTGAAACACGTTGTTTCTAAGGGCTCTGTGGAGGGTGTAACGATGGAGCCTCTGGCCGCACAGGCTGACCGTCAGGCGGGTAATTAATACTTGTTCTATGTACAAGAACCTGTTGTCTAAGTTTCCGTATGATATTACTGATGGTTGTGACAGCTATTTCTTAAACTGAAATGAGGAACCCTGGAAAGGAAGTCGGGATGGCACAAGAGTCATTGCTACGTCCTCCTTCTGTTTTCTGAATAATGGTGTCAACATATTAATAGCACAACCTCAAAATTCTGCCCTAAATTCTGCCCTCTAGGGAGGGAACGGTCATCGTGTACTGGGTGGCTGCTCCAATAAGCGTTTTGCTTAGGCCCCTTTCACACCAGTTTTTTGCCATCAATCACAATCCGTCGAATTTTGAAAAAAAACGGATCCGGCGAATGATGCCACCAGATCTGTTTTTTTCTCATAGACTTGTATTGGCGACGGATTGCGGCGGATGGCCTCACGTTTCATCTGTCGTTCGCCCGATCCGTCGAAAATTGTTTATCTGGCAGCCGGAGAAAACGGACATAGTAACTTTTTGTGTCCGTCGAAAAAACGGACAGCGACGGATCCGTCTCCGTCTGTCGTTTGCTAGAATGGAAGCCTATGGGTGCTAGATCTGTCAAATGACGGAATCCGGTGACGGATTCCGTTTTTTTTAATTGAACATGCTTCGATTTTTCTTTTTTTTTTTTCTTTTAGGATCCAATTAGCTAAATCAGCTAGTCGGATCCGGTGAAAAAACGGATCCATCGCATCAGTTTTTCACAATCTTCGACTGATCCGTTTTTTTCAAAATTCGACGGATTGTGACTAATGGCAAAAAAGTGATGTGTGAAAGCAGCCTTTAAAGTAAGGCCTGATCTGCACCCGTAATAATGCAACTTATGGGCGATCATTCGATTGATCAGATCTCGATCCTTTGAGCTGACACCTCTAGAAATCGTAGTTTGTTGCGGGAAGCTACGACCAGCTGGGTAATTCCTCTGAAGATGCATGATGGCATTGCAACCGTCTGCAGGGGAAATACTATATGAGATCTGCTCTCTTTATTTATTTTACTCTCCATTAATTCTGCAGCGCTTTACAGACTTTTATCTCTTCTAGTTCATACAGGGGGATCCCAAGGGGCGGAATGTTAGGGTCATTGGTTGTGTCCTAACCTGGGCCTCCGGAGGATCCTCTATATCTCTATTGTACCAAAACAACCCGCTTTATAGTTTCATAGTAAAACACAATGTTTGCTTTTGCCAAATAATACCTTGTAAATGTAACAAGTTCTTACAGACACCTTTTAATTGACATTTCAAGTCCACATTCGTTTGGAATCTCTTGGCCAATCTAACATTTTCAATAAAAAGTAGTTTTTGCATTTTAAATTGTCTCTTCGGAGAGGACGAGGACTAGAACTCTAGTGCCACTCATATAGGTGCCACCCATATAGGTGCCACTCATGTACGTGCCACACCAGAGTTCTAGTCCTCTTCCTCTCTGAAGATACAATTTGCATAATTCCTAGAGGAGCATTGTGGCTTAAAAGTCTCCTCATCTTGGCATGTCAGGCTTAACATGTCACTCTCCACAAGGAGAAACGTTACCCCTTTGCATTTTAAGAAACTGTACCCCCGCTGCAGTAAGAGGCCATGCATTGAGTGATACTATTGAATTCTGCTTTGCATGGGACACCAAGAAATGTGGGGGCAGGGAAGTGACTTTCTAGTGATATATCTGGTTCTAGCTGTCACTTTTGGATCCACCCTGCCCTATTATGTGTTAATTAGCAAACTCGTAGAACATTAGAGTGTGGCAACAAAAGCTCACAAGAGGCTATGCAGATGAAAGATTCCACAAATGGGATGATCAGGATTTGGTCCAGGGGTCTTCTAAAGATGAGCTGATCCAGGCATCATCTGCTGCTGAGACTTACAGCGATCAGCTGCAATCTATGAGAAACCCAGGACTAATGTTGTTCGTTTTCCTGCAGTGCCCCCACAGGGCAAATGAAGCATTACACCGATTTCCTTGAAATCCGTGGCCAGTACATGTAATGCATAGACATATAGTGTCCTCCAAATGTAGAGACCCTCTTTACGGTCGGTCACTCGCTGCTCTAGCTGATAGATGATGTGGGGAGTGCGGGATCTCCCTCTATTAACTCCCCAACATGGTGTGTGAAATGTTTTTTTAAACCAGACATCTTCTTTCGCTTCGAAGATCTATCTTGCAATCGAGCCTCTTTTTAAACAAATTTAGAAATTGACCTCTAGTTCAAGTGCTTCTTCTGTAAAAGCGCAAAGTAGAACCATATCATGCTCCTTAGTGTGACACATGAAAGAAAAACAGGAAACTGTAAAGTTCCTTAAATAAACAATATAATACTACATTTCCAGGCGTAAAATGTTCTTATTATCTCGGCTATTTTCGGTGCACAAGGTAGTAAGCAAGGTAATTCTGTAACATGCGGAAGTTGCAAATGATTTGCATCATGCACTTTATTTTTTTTATGCTTTTTTGTTATCTTTTGACTGTTTAGTGTTCGTTAAAGAAAACTGCCTAGCAATGCTATTCCGTTGTGTAATGCCAGGTGCAGGGTCAGAGAGATGCTGCATGACACAGACATCATGACTTTGGTGTTATTGGAATCCCTTTGTCATGCAGCGCCCCCACACTAGGAGGAATAACGTTTTGTCTAAAGTTTAAAGTTTTTTTTTTAATGGAAACTGTCAGCAGGTTTTGCTATGCAATCTGAGGACAGCATGATGTAGGGGCAGAAACACAGATTTCAGGAATGTGTCGCTTTATTAGGCTGTATGCTATTGTTTCCGTACAATGAATGTTTTATCACCAGGAGATTACCACTGCCTGGACTAAAGCTCATGTGAGCCTTGGTCTGACCACGCCCCTGCCTGTGATAAGCAGCCTACTGTCAATATGCAGTGTTCACAGACAGCTGTGTTGTGGGCGGGGTTAGCTTTTGAGCTCTGCTAAATCTAAAAATTCAGATTGCGTCACAGCTGCTGCACCCAGTAAGCGAAGTGATACATCACTGGAATCATGGTCCCTTTTCCTACATCATGCTGTGCTCAGATGAGGTAGAAAACAACCTGGTGACAGATTCGCTTGAAATGTAAAGAGTGAAAAGGAGATGCTCTACTGTCCAACATGACATCAGGGCTGACAGATCCTCTATATATACTACACCACACAAGAGAACTGACAGATCCTCTTTACACTACACCACACAGGAGAGCTGACAGATCCTCTATATACTACACCATACAGGAGAGCTGACAGATCCTCTATATACTACATCATACAGGAGAGCTGACAGATCCTCTATATACTACACCACACAGGAGAGCTGACAGATCCTCTATATATACTACACCACACAGGAGAGCTGATGGATCCTCTATATACTACACCACACAGAAGAGCTGACAGATCCTCTATATACTACACCACACAAGAGAGCTGACAGATTCTCTATATACTACACTAGGGTTGAGCGAAACGGGTCGATCATTTTCAAAAGTCGCCGACTTTTGGCTAAGTCGGCGTCTCATGAAACCCGATCCGACCCCTGTGCTTGTCGGCCATGCGGTACGCGACTTTCGCGCCAAAGTCGCGTTTCAATGACGCGAAAAGCGCCATTTCTCAGCCAATGAAGGTGAACGCAGAGTGTGGGCAGCGTGATGACATAGATCCTGGTCCCCACCATCTTAGAGAAGGGCATTGCAGTGATTGGCTTGCTGTCTGCGGCGTCACAGGGGCTATAAAGGGGCGTTCCCGCCGACCGCCATCTTACTGCTGCTGATCTGAGCTTAGGGACAGGTTGCTGCCGCTTCATCAGAAGCAGGGAGAGCGTTAGGCAGGGTCCACTAACCACCAAACCGCTTGTGCTGCAGCGATTTCCACTGTCCAACACCACCTTCGGTGTGCAGGAACAGTGGAAGCTATTTTTTTTTTTTTTTCCCCTCAGCGCTGTAGCTCATTGGGCTGCCCTAGAAGGCTCCGTGATAGCTGTATTGCTGTGTGTACGCCACTGTGGAAACCAACTGCTTTTTTCAAAGCACATATCCTCTTGTTCCTTCCTTTCTGCACAGCTATCTTTTTTGTTTGTCCACACTTTTTATTTAATTTGTGCATCAGTCCACTCCTATTGCTGCCTGCCATACCTGGCTTACATTACTGCAGGGAGATAGTAATTGTAGGACAGTTTTTTTTTTTTTTTTGTTTTTTTTTTGGGGGAGATTAAGATTGGCATTTCTGCTACAGTGCCATCCCTGTGTGTGCCATCTCTCACTGAGTGGGCCATAGAAAGCCTATTTATTTTTTCCGTGATTTGTGTTCTAAAATCTACCTCAACACAGAAACACTACATCAATCAGTGGGAGAAAAATATTGGCCTCAGTCAGGGCTTGTGTGCCACTGCTGTGTGTGCGCTATCTCTCATTCAGTGGGCTATAGCAAGCCTATATTTTTTTTTTTTTTTTTTTTTTTAATATTATTTGGTTTCAAAAGTCTCCCTGAAAAAAAAAAAAAAACCTAAAAAAACAGTGGGAGAGTAATATTGCCCTTTCAGCTTGTGTGCCAGTCTTGACTCCTGGGTGTGCCACCTCTCTCTCTCTAATTGTGGGCCATAGAAAGCCTTTTTTTTTTTTTTTTTTAATATTATTTGGTTTCTAAAGTCTCCCTGAAAAAAACAAAAAAAACATAAAAAACAGTGGGAGAGTAATATTGCCCTTTCAGCTTGTGCGCCAGTCTTGACTCCTGGTTGTGCCACCTCTCTCTCTCTAATTGTGGGCCATAGAAAGCCTTTTTTTTTTTTTAAAATATTATTGGGTTTCTAAAGTCTCCCTGAAAAAACAAAAAATACATAAAAAAACAGTGGGAGAGTAATATTGCCCTTTCAGCTTGTGTGCCAGTCTTGACTCCTGGGTGTGCCACCTCTCTCCCTTTCATTCAGTGGGCCATAGAAAGCCTATTTATTTTTTTTTTTAAATATTATTGGGTTTCTAAAGTCTCCCTGAAAAAAACAAAAAATACATAAAAAAACAGTGGGAGAGTAATATTGCCCTTTCAGCTTGTGTGCCAGTCTTGACTCCTGGGTGTGCCACCTCTCTCCCTCTCATTCAGTGGGCCATAGAAAGCCTTTTTTTTTTTTGGTTTTTTTAATATTATTTGGTTTCTAAAGTCTCCCTGAAAAAAACAAAAAAAAACATAAAAAACAGTGGGAGAGTAATATTGCCCTTTCAGCTTGTGCGCCAGTCTTGACTCCTGGTTGTGCCACCTCTCTCTCTCTAATTGTGGGCCATAGAAAGCCTTTTTTTTTTTTTAAAATATTATTGGGTTTCTAAAGTCTCCCTGAAAAAACAAAAAATACATAAAAAAACAGTGGGAGAGTAATATTGCCCTTTCAGCTTGTGTGCCAGTCTTGACTCCTGGGTGTGCCACCTCTCTCCCTTTCATTCAGTGGGCCATAGAAAGCCTATTTATTTTTTCCGTGATTTGTGTTCTAAATTCTACCTCAACACAAAAACACTACATCAATCAGTGGGAGAAAAATATTGGCCTCAGTCAGGGCTTGTGTGCCACTGCTGTGTGTGCTATCTCTCATTCAGTGGGCCATAGAAAGCCTATTTTTTTTTTTTTTAATATTATTTGGTTTCTAATTCTCCCTGAAAAAAAAAAAAAAACCTAAAAAAACAGTGGGAGAGTAATATTGCCCTTTCAGCTTGTGTGCCAGTCTTGACTCCTGGGTGTGCCACCTCTCTCTCTCTAATTGTGGGCCATAGAAAGCCTTTTTTTTTTTTTTTTTTAATATTATTTGGTTTCTAAAGTCTCCCTGAAAAAAACAAAAAAAACATAAAAAACAGTGGGAGAGTAATATTGCCCTTTCAGCTTGTGCGCCAGTCTTGACTCCTGGTTGTGCCACCTCTCTCTCTCTAATTGTGGGCCATAGAAAGCCTTTTTTTTTTTTTTTTTTAATATTATTTGGTTTCTAAAGTCTCCCTGAGAAAAAAAAATAAATAAATTAGGTGGGAGATTAATATTGACATTAGTGCTTGAGTGACAGTCCTGCGTGTGTGTCATCTCTGTGATTTTGTGCCACAGAAAACAGAGTGTGTAACATTGTGCCTGATTTTCCTTGTGGTCTCACCAACCTGTTAAGGGATATTGAAATCATACTGAAGTTATAGCTCACCGTGTAAGTTGTTTGATAGCAACAAATAAAGTTACTTTGGTTAAGATTTTAAAACAATGAGGAAGTCTGGTGCAAGAGGTCGTCGTGGGCGTTCATTGTCAGCTGGTAATGATGGTAGTGGTAGTGGAGCATCAGGTGGTCGTGGGGATAAAAATATTCCACCTAAGTCTGGAGCTGTGGAGCCAGTTTCGTCGTCAGGCTACACAAGGCCTCGAACGCTCTCTTTTCTGGGAGTAGGAAAACCGCTTTTAAAGGCGGAGCAGCAACAGCAAGTTTTGGCTTACATTGCAGACTCAGCCTCTAGCTCTTTTGCCTCCTCTTCCGAAACTGGTAAATGTAAAAGCAGCGCGTCGCTTGTGGATGTTCACGGTCAGGGACAAGTCGCTTCCTTGTCCTCCTCAGCAAAAACTACAACAAGAGAGAAGGATGCAGCAGGCGACACAACGGGTCACTCCATGGAGCTCTTTACACATACCGTCCCTGGCTTAGAAAGTGAAACATTTAACAGGCCATGCCCATTACAAGTATATTCTGACATGGAGTGCACTGATGCACAGCCACAGCCAGAGTACTATGCTGCTCCTTTGACTCAGACCACCACATTGCCCTCTCAGGGTACAGATCCACAATCAGACCCTGATGAGACTATGTTGCCCCGCCACGAACGCTATACCACCGACCGACACAGTGACACAGACGAAGTTGCACACGAGCTCGAAGAGGAGGTAATAGATGACCCAGTTATTGACCCCGATTGGCAGCCATTGGGGGAACAGGGTGCAGGCGGCAGTAGTTCAGAAGCGGAGGTGGAGGAGGGGCCGCAGCAGGCATCAACATCGCAACAGGTTCCATCTGCCGGGCCCGTATCTGGACCAAAACGCGTGTCAAAGCCAAAACCTGTTGGAGCACAGCGTTGCCATCCGGTTAAAGCTCAGTCTGCAATCCCTGAAAAGGGATCAGAGTCTAGGAAGAGTGCAGTCTGGCATTTTTTTAAACAACATCCAACTGATCAGCGCAAAGTCATCTGTCAAAAATGTTCAACTAGCTTAAGCAGAGGTCAGAATCTGAAAAGTCTAAATACTAGTTGCATGCATAGACACTTAACCACCATGCATTCTCAAGCCTGGACTAACTACCAAACGTCCCTCAAGGTTGTAGCACCCTCGGCCAATGAAGCTAGTCAGCAACGCAACATCCCTTCCGTCACTGTAAGGCCACCATTTTCCGCACCACCGGCAGTATCTGTGCAGGTTTCTTTGCCAGCCAAAAGCAGTCAGGGTCAGGGAATCACCAGTTTTGTAGGAGGAAATATTGCATGTAGGGCACCGGCGGAAACAATACCGTCTCCAACCGTCTCTCAGTCTGCCATGTCCACCGGCACACCCGAAAGTTCCACGATCTACAGCTCTCCAGTCCAGCTCACCCTACATGAGACTCTGGTTAGAAAAAGGAAGTACTTATCCTCGCATCCGCGTACACAGGGTTTTAACGCCCACATAGCTAGACTAATCTCGTTAGAGATGATGCCCTACCGGTTAGTTGAAAGCGAAGCTTTCAAAGCCCTGATGGAGTACGCTGAACCACGATACGAGCTACCCAGTCGACACTTTTTTTCCAGAAAAGCCATCCCAGCCCTGCACCAGCATGTTAAACAGCGCATCGTCCATGCACTCAGGCAATCTGTGAGTACAAAGGTGCACCTGACTACAGATGCATGGACCAGTAGGCATGGCCAGGGACGTTATGTGTCCATCACGGCACACTGGGTGAATGTGGTGGATGCAGGGTCCACAGGCGACATCAATTTAGGGACAGTTGTGCCTAGCCCACGGTCTAGGAAACAGTTGGCTGTAGGCGTTCGCACCCCCTCCTCCTCCTCCTCGTCCTCCTGCAGAAGCTACAGCTCTTCCACAGAACGCAGTCGGCCAACCACTCCATCGGCAGATGACACTGTTGCACACCAGTTGTCCCATTATGGGCCAGCTACTGCCAAGCGTCAGCAGGCTGTATTGGCTATGAAGTGTTTGGGCGACAACAGACACACCGCGGAAGTTCTGTCCGAGTTCTTGCAACAAGAAACGCAGTCGTGGCTGGGCACAGTAGATCTTGAGGCAGGCAAGGTAGTGAGTGATAACGGAAGGAATTTCATGGCTGCCATCTCCCTTTCCCAACTGAAACACATTCCTTGCCTGGCTCACACCTTAAACCTGGTGGTGCAGTGCTTATTGAAAACTTATCCTGGGTTCTCCGACCTGCTCCTCAAAGTGCGTGCACTTTGCTCACATATCCGACGTTCGCCTGTACACGCCAGCCGTATGCAGACCTATCAGCGGTCTTTGAACCTTCCCCAGCATCGCCTAATCATAGACGTTGCAACAAGGTGGAACTCAACACTGCACATGCTTCAGAGACTGTGCGAACAGAGGCGTGCTGTTATTTATTTGTGGGAGGATACACGGGCAGGCAGTAGGATGGCAGACATGGAGTTGTCAGGTGTGCAGTGGTCGAAGATACAAGACATGTGTCAAGTCCTTCAGTGTTTTGAGGAATGCACACGGCTGGTTAGTGCAGACAACGCCGTAATAAGCATGAGCATCCCCCTAATGCGTCTGCTGATGCAAAGTTTGACGCACATAAAGGAGCAGGCGTCTGCACCAGAGGAAGAGGGAAGCCTTGATGACAGTCAGCCATTGTCTGGTCAGGGCAGTGTACAGGACGAGGTAGCGGGCGAAGAGGAGGTGGAGGACGAGGAGGATGATGGGGATGAGTATATTTTTAATGCGGAAACTTTCACGGGGGCACAGGAAATTGGTTGCGTGTCACGGCCGGGTTCTGGTTTTTTGAGGGACACAAGTGACGTAGATTTGCCTGCAACTGCCCCTCAACCAATCACAACCGGAGATTTGACAAGTGGAACTTTGGCCCACATGGCGGATTATGCCTTACGTATCCTACAAAGGGACACACGCATTACGAAAATGATGAACGATGACGATTACTGGTTGGCCTGCCTCCTTGATCCACGCTATAAAGGCAAATTGCAAAATGTTATGCCACATGAGAACTTGGAACTAATATTAGCAACCAAACAATCAACTCTTGTTGACCGTTTGCTTCAGGCATTCCCAGCACACAGCGCACGTGATCGTTCTCACACGAGCTCCAGGGGGCAGCAGACTAGGAGTGTTAGGGGTGCACACATCAGAAGTGGCGTTGGACAGAGGGGTTTTCTGACCAGGTTGTGGAGTGATTTTGCTATGACCGCAGACAGGACAGGTACTGCTGCATCAATTGAAAGTGACAGGAGACAACATTTGTCCAGTATGGTTACTAACTATTTTTCATCCCTTATCGATGTTCTCCCTCAACCGTCATTCCCATTTGATTACTGGGCCTCCAAATTAGACACCTGGCCAGAATTGGCAGAATATGCATTGCAGGAGCTTGCTTGCCCGGCAGCAAGTGTCCTATCAGAAAGAGTATTCAGTGCTGCAGGGTCAATATTAACCGAAAAAAGGACTCGTCTGGCTACCCAAAATGTTGACGATCTAACATTCATTAAAATGAACCACAACTGGATTTCAAAATCTTTTGCCCCACCTTGCCCGGCCGACACCTAGCTTTCCTATGAAAAGCTCTTGCCTGTGAATTACTTTTCTAATGTCTAATTTGCTGCTGCAGATTGTACAGCATACGACATGTTTACACCTCCCTAAATGGCCAAACTCCCCACACGGGGCCGTGGTATCGCGACTTGGCGCAAGCACCCGTGAGACTGCTGTTTGTCTGAAGAGGTGGGTGTGCTCGCTTTTGGTTGACGGCATTGCTACTGGGTCCCTCATAGTACAATGTAGTGTCTCTGGCGGTGGTGGTGCGCACCCAACGTCAGACACACCGTTGTAACATGAGTGGCCCTGGGGCGGTCCCGCCGGCCTCAAGAGAGTTCCCCCCTACCCCAGCTCAAACTGGGCTGTACTACGTGCAAAATTATGTCGCACAGCTCCACCAATCTTTAGTCTATTCGCTGACATCATTCAATGTCTGGCACTGACAATACAAATTTGTAGACATCTATGATGCAACTTAAAGTAGTCTGTGTCTGTGTCCTATATTGGCACCATTAAATAGTTACTGCCAAATTACTATGTCAGAAACACAGCAGATGAGCCCACCCCTGTACCTAAGTATGCCATCTTTTTTTTTGTTTTGGTTGTTTTGCGAGACATTAACATCTATTTATATTTTGGGAGTACTGGGACAGACACTCCTTGCACTACTCCTCCACTCAGCACCAAGCTGCCTGCCCGTGTATCCATGTAACCGCTGTAAAACTGCCATGAGCCTATTGTTTGTTATTTTAGGCCTTTGATAGCCTGTCTGCGGTCCCTACTCCTCCACTGACCACCAAGCTGCCTGCCCGTGTATCCATGTAACCGCTGTAAAACTGCCATGAGCCTATTGTTTGTTATTTTAGGCCTTTGAAGCCTTTCTGCGCTCCCTCCTTCCACTAGTCCTCCACTGACCAGACCACTGCTGCCCGTGTACCCCTGGAACCAATTTTAAAGTGCCTACAGCCAGCCCATTTTATTGTGTTAGGCCTTCGAAGCCTGTCTGCGGTCCATACTTCCACTAGGCCTCCACTGACCAGACCACTGCTGCCCGTGTACCCCTGGAACCAATTTTAAAGTGCCTACAGCCAGCCCATTTTATTGTGTTAGGCCTTCGAAGCCTGTCTGCGGTCCCTCCTTCCACTAGGCCTCCACTGACCAGACCACTGCTGCCCGTGTACCCCTGGAACCAATTTTAAAGTGCCTACAGCCAGCCCATTTTATTGTGTTAGGCCTTCGAAGCCTGTCTGCGGTCCCTCCTTCCACTAGGCCTCCACTGACCAGACCACTGCTGCCCGTGTACCCCTGGAACCAATTTTAAAGTGCCTACAGCCAGCCCATTTTATTGTGTTAGGCCTTCGAAGCCTGTCTGCGGTCCATACTTCCACTAGGCCTCCACTGACCAGACCACTGCTGCCCGTGTACCCCTGGAACCAATTTTAAAGTGCCTACAGCCAGCCCATTTTATTGTGTTAGGCCTTCGAAGCCTGTCTGCGGTCCATACTTCCACTAGGCCTCCACTGACCAGACCACTGCTGCCCGTGTACCCCTGGAACCAATTTTAAAGTGCCTACAGCCAGCCCATTTTATTGTGTTAGGCCTTCGAAGCCTGTCTGCGGTCCATACTTCCACTAGGCCTCCACTGACCAGACCACTGCTGCCCGTGTACCCCTGGAACCAATTTTAAAGTGCCTACAGCCAGCCCATTTTATTGTGTTAGGCCTTCGAAGCCTGTCTGCGGTCCCTCCTTCCACTAGGCCTCCACTGACCAGACCACTGCTGCCCGTGTACCCCTGGAACCAATTTTAAAGTGCCTACAGCCAGCCCATTTTATTGTGTTAGGCCTTCGAAGCCTGTCTGCGGTCCATACTTTAAATACTCCTCCACTCACCACCAAGCTGCCTGCCCGTGTATCCATGTAACCGCTGTAAAACTGCCATGAGCCTATTGTTTGTTATGTTAGGCCTTTGATAGCCTGTCTGCGGTCCTTACTTTAAATACTCCTCCACTCACCACCTAGCTGCCTGTGTATCCATGTAACCGATGTAAAACTGCCATGACTGCCTACTGTTTGTTATTTTAGGCCTTTGATAGCCTGTCTGCGGCCCCTACTTGCAATACTCCTCCACTGACCACAATGCTGCCTGGAGTGCCTGCCTGTGTATCCATGTAACCGATGTAAAACTGCCATGACTGCCTACTGTTTGTTATTTTAGGCCTTTGATAGCCTGTCTGCGGCCCCTACTTGCAATACTCCTCCACTGAGCACAATGCTGCCTGGAGTGCCTGCCTGTGTATCCATGTAACCGATGTAAAACTGCCATGACTGCCTACTGTTTGTTATTTTAGGCCTTTGATAGCCTGTCTGCAGCCCCTACTTGCAATACTCCTCCACTGACCACACCAATGCTGCCCGTGTACCCCTGGAACCTATTTAAAAGTTCATAGAGCCTAGTTATATATTTTATTTACTATTAATAAGGCCATGATGGACTACGCTGTACCACGCTACAAGCTAACCAGTCGACACTTCTTTTGCGAGAAAAGCCATCCCAACCCTCCACCAGCATGTAGAAGACCGCATTGTCCATGCACTCTGGCAATCTGTGAGTACAAAGGTGCACCTGACAACAGACGCATGGACCTGTAGGCATGGCCACGGAAGATTACGTGTCCATTACGGCGCAATGGGTTAATGTGGTGGATGCATGGTCCACAGGGGACAGCCTACTAAGTCTGTCTGCAGTCCCTAATTCAAATTGTCCTCCACTGTCTAAATCGGAACTTCCACCTTCTGGCTTTCGGCCTATAGTATCAGAAATTAAACTGCATTTGGCCTTCAACTTTGGTTAGGGCCTACTAACGGCTTCTGCCCCTCCCTGGTGTTGTCCTCAACTAAATAAAGCTGAGCTTCAACCTTCCGGCTCTCATTAAGTGGTTTTTAAAAAAAAAAAATTGGTGGTTAGGGCCTACTAACGGCTTCTGCCCCTCCCTGGTGTTGTCCTCAACTAAATAAAGCTGAGCTTCAACCTTCCGGCTCTCATTAAGTGGTTTTTAAAAAAAAATGGTGGTTAGGGCCTACTAACGGCTTCTGCCCCTCCCTGGTGTTGTCCTCAACTAAATAAAGCTGAGCTTCAACCTTCCGGCTCTCATTAAGTGGTTTTAAAAAAAAAAAAATTGGTGGTTAGGGCCTACTAACGGCTTCTGCCCCTCCCTGGTGTTGTCCTCAACTAAATAAAGCTGAGCTTCAACCTTCCGGCTCTCATTATGTGGTTTAAAAAAAAAAAATGGTGGTTAGGGCCTACTAACGGCTTCTGCCCCTCCCTGGTGTTGTCCTCAACTAAATAAAGCTGAGCTTCAACCTTCCGGCTCTCATTAAGTGGTTTTAAAAAAAAAATGGTGGTTAGGGCCTACTAACGGCTTCTGCCCCTCCCTGGTGTTGTCCTCAACTAAATAAAGCTGAGCTTCAACCTTCCGGCTCTCATTATGTGGTTTTAAAAAAAAAAAAAATGGTGGTTAGGGCCTACTAACGGCTTCTGCCCCTCCCTGGTGTTGTCCTCAACTAAATAAAGCTGAGCTTCAACCTTCCGGCTCTCATTAAGTGGTTTTAAAAAAAAAATGGTGGTTAGGGCCTACTAACGGCTTCTGCCCCTCCCTGGTGTTGTCCTCAACTAAATAAAGCTGAGCTTCAACCTTCCGGCTCTCATTATGTGGTTTTAAAAAAAAAATGGTGGTTAGGGCCTACTAACGGCTTCTGCCCCTCCCTGGTGTTGTCCTCAACTAAATAAAGCTGAGCTTCAACCTTCCGGCTCTCATTAAGTGGTTTTAAAAAAAAAAAAAATGGTGGTTAGGGCCTACTAACGGCTTCTGCCCCTCCCTGGTGTTGCCCTCAACTAAATAAAGCTGAGCTTCAACCTTCTGCTCCAAATTACCATTTTAAAAAATGCAATAGGCTTTTCCGGCCTACTAAAGGTGTCTGCCCCTCCCTGGTGTTGTCCTCAACTGAACAAAGCTGAGCTTCCACATTCTGGCTTTCGCCCTATACTATCAGATATTAAACTGCATTTGGCCTACTAGTGTGGTTAGGCCCTTGAAACAGTGTCTGCTGCTCTTGGGTTTGCTACTCCACTGAACAAAGCAATGCCGCCTGTTTAGTCCTGTTACCAATTTTGAACTGCATGTAGCCTACTTTATTCTTTGGCCCTATATCTGTTTCCTCCTCATCCTGCCCATTGCCCAGCCACTGCTAAATGAGTCTGCTGGTACATTGACCTAGACCACTACATTCCCCTTGTACTCTACACAGCCAGAATCTGACCCTGCTGAAAGTAAGGTTCCCCTTCCCGCATGTTATACCACCTTACACAGGGACAAAGAGGAAGGTGCAGATGAAAGTGCAGGTTCCTTCATCAGGTGGGGGGGCATACTCGTTGGCGACGTCACTGGCACAGGGCCCCTCAGAGTACGCAAAAGTGTCGCTGCTGGTGGGAGGCGCCCCCGCCATGCAAACACACCGCCGTACTTTGAGGGGCCCTGTGCCAGTGGCAATGCGAACGAGTGGGCCCCCCCTGCTTGCTCAGGATCACAGCACTTGCAACTTTTAAATACTTACCTTTCCCTGCAACACCGCCGTGACGTAGTCCGCATTTCCTGGGCCCACGAAAAACTTGAGCCAGCCCTACTCCCCCCACAACTTTCCCCCAATTCCCTATGCCCAACTATTATTATACAGTTAATTAAGATTGGCAAGCTTCAGAAACAAGAATGGATGTTTTTGGCATTAAAATGGGCACTGTAGGTGTTTTCCTGGCCTCCACTCACTGCCGACTATGCTTCCCCATTGACTTGCATTGGGTTTCGTGTTTCGGTCGATCCCCGACTTTTAGCGATAATCGGCCGACTGCACTCGACTCGACTCTGGACAAAATCGGGTTTCCCAAAACCCTACTCGATCTTAAAAAAATGAAAGTCGCTCAACCCTATACTACACCACACAGGAGAGATGACAGATCCTCTATATACTACACCACACAGGAGAGCTGACAGACCCTCTATATACTACACCACACAGGACAGCTGACTGATCCTCTATATACTACACCACAAAGGAGAACTGACAGATCCTCTATATACTACACCACACAGGAGAGCTGACAGATCCTCTATATATACTACACCACCCAGGAGAGCTGACAGATCCTCTATTTACTACACCACACAGGAGAGCTGACTGATCCTCTATATACTAGACCACAAAGGAGAACTGACAGATCCTCTATATACTACACAGGAGAGCTGACAGATCCTCTATATACTACACCACACAGAAGAGCTGACAGATCCTCTATATACTACACCACACAGGAGAGCTGACAGATCCTCTATATACTACACCACACAGGAGAGCTGACAGATCCTCTATATAGTATACCACACAGGAGAGCTGACTGATCCTCTATATACTACACCACAGGGGAGAGCCGACAGATCCTCTATATACTACACCACACAGGAGAGCTGACAGATCCACTATATACTACACCACAAAGGAGAACTGACAGATCCTCTATATACTACACCACACAGGAGAGCTGACAGATTCTCTATATACTACACTACACAGGAGAGCTGACAGATCCTCTATATACTACACCACAGGGGAGAGCTGACAGATCCTCTATATACTACACCACGCAGGAGAGCTGACAGATCCTCTATATACTACACTACACAGGAGAGCTGACAGATCCTCTATATACTACACCACAAAGGAGAACTGACAGATCCTCTATATACTACACCACACAGGAGAGCTGACAGATCCTCTATATACTACACCACACAGGAGAGATGACAGATCCTCTATATACACCACACAGGAGAGCTGACAGATCCTCTATATACTACACCACACAGGAGAGCTGACAGATCCTCTATATACTACACCACACAGGAGAGCGGACAGATACTCTATATACTACACCACACAGGAGAGCTGACAGATCCTCAATATACTACACCTCACAGGAGAGCTGATAGATCCTTTATATACCACACCACACAGCAGGGCTGACAGATCCTCTATATATACTACACCACACAGGAGAGCTGACAGATCCTCTATACATTACACCACACAGAAGAGCTGACAGATCCTCTATATACTACACCACACAGCAGGGCTGACAGATCCTCTATATATACTACACCACACAGGAGAGCCGACAGAACCTCTATATACTACACCACACAGGGGAGCTGACAGATCCTCTATATACTACACCACACAGAAGAGCTGACAGATCCTCTATATACTACACCACGCAGAAGAGCTGACAGATCCTCTATATACTACACCACACGGGAGAGCTGACAGATCCTCTATATATACTACACCACACAGCAGGGCTGACAGATCCTCTATATATACTACACCACACAGGAGAGCTGACAGATCCTCTATATACTACATCACACAGGAGAGCTGACAGATCCTCTATATACTACACCACACAGGAGAGCTGACAGATCCTCTATATACCACACCACACAGGAGAGATGACAGATCCTCTATATACTACACCACACAGGAGAGCTGACAGATCCTCTATATACTACACCACACAGGAGAACTGACAGATCCTCTATATACTACACCACACAGGAGAGCTGACAGATCCTCTATATACTACACCACACAGGAGAGCTGACAGATCCTCAATATACTACACCTCACAGGAGAGCTGATAGATCCTTTATATACCACACCACACAGCAGGGCTGACAGATCCTCTATATATACTACACCACACAGGAGAGCTGACAGATCCTCTATACATTACACCACACAGAAGAGCTGACAGATCCTCTATATACTACACCACACAGCAGGGCTGACAGATCCTCTATATATACTACACCACACAGGAGAGCCGACAGAACCTCTATATACTACACCACACAGGAGAGATGACAGATCCTCTATATACTACACCACACAGGGGAGCTGACAGATCCTCTATATACTACACCACACAGAAGAGCTGACAGATCCTCTATATACTACACCACACGGGAGAGCTGACAGATCCTCTATATACTACACCACATAGAAGAGCTGACAGATCCTCTATATACTACACCACACAGGAGAGCTGACAGATCCTCTATATACTACACCACACAGGAGAGCTGACAGATCCTCTATCCACTACACCACACAGGAGAGCTGACAGATCCTCTATATACTACACCACAGAGGAGAGCTGACAGATCCTCTATATACTACACCACACAGGAGAGCTGACAGATCCTCTATATACTGCACCACACAGTAGAGCTGACAGATCCTCTATATACTACACCACACAGGAGAGCTGACAGATCCTCTATATACTACACCACACAGGAGAGCTGATAGATCCTCTATCCACTACACCACACAGGAGAGCTGACAGATCCTCTATATACTAGACCACACAGGAGAGCTGACAGATCCTCTATATACTACACCACACAGGAGAGCTGACAGATCCTCTATATACTACACCACACAGGAGAGATGACAGATCCTCTATATACTACACCACACAGGAGAGCTGACAGATCCTCTATATACTATACCACACAGGAGAGCTGACAGATCCACTATATACTACACCACACAGGAGAGCTGACAGATCCTCTATATACTACACCACACAGGATTGCTGACAGATCCGCTATATACTACACCACACAGAAGAGCAGACAAATCCTCTATATACTACACCACACAGGAGAGCTGACAGATCCTCTATATATTACACCACACAGGAGAGCTGACAGATCCTCTATGTACTACACCACACAGGAGAGCTGACAGATCCTGTATACAGTACAGACCAAAAGTTTGGACACACCTTCTCATTTAAAGATTTTTCTGTATTTTTATGACTATGAAATTTGTACATTCACACTGAAGGCATCACTGTCATGCTCCCGCCCTGACTGGTGGGCATGAGCTCGGGGGTTTTGTGGCCCCACTGTGCCACGAACCAGACTACCCTGGAAGGGGCGTGACTATAACAGCTGCCTTGGTCTTCACTGGAGCCTCTGATGGTGAGGTCAGGCTTGTGCAGCAGGCAGCTGCCAGGTGCTACTCCAGGGCGGTGTCTGGCTATGGCTGCTGATCCCACTTGGAGAACAGGAACACTAGGACAGGTGCGGTCATCAGGCAGGACTGGCAGAAGAGCACGGCTGAAACTCAGACGAGTAGGCTGGCACGGCTGAGACAGCTGGCAGAGACACAGGACTGGCAGGAATGACAGAGACACAGGGCTGGCAGGTACGGCAGAGACACAGGGCTGGCAGGTACGGCAGAGACACAGGGCTGGTATGTATAATTCCACATGTGTTATTTCATAGTTTTGATGCCTTCAGTGTGAATGTACAATTTTCATAGTCATGAAAATACAGAAAAATCTTTAAATGAGAAGATGTGTCCAAATTTTTGGTCTGTACTGTATACTACACCACACAGGAGAGCTGACAGATCCTCTATATATTACACCACACAGTAGAGCTGACAGATCCTTTATATATTTGCCCATAGAAATAGCAAATTTACTTTGGAAATCCATGTTAGAATGGCTATATAATCCTGATAGAATACTCATATTACTATGAGTCCATTGTAGAATTAAATAGCTCAATCTCTGACCACCTAGCTTGATTGGCAGGTGCAGCTTATAGTGAGCAGTGTGAGATCTCAGCAGTGATGAGGGAGTTGTCGGGAATTGGGGAGTCTACACTCCACATGAGCAGAAAGAAGGGCACAGAGGAGCTGTCAATCAAGCTGGGTAGGTGGAACTTCAGTAGTAACATGGAGGAGGGACTCTGAAGAGCTTTTAATCAGACTAGGTGGGCAGAGAATGTGTTAAACTTTTATGAAGAATTATACAGCCATTCTGATATGGAGTTTCAAAGTAAGTATTCCAGCTTTATCAAGTCTAAGATTTATTTAGTAATGTATGTTGGTTGTATTGTGAAATTGGTGACAGATCCACTTTAATCCCCTGCAGTCTCACAAACTGTCTATATTTGACTGATTTTTTCACATGTTGAAGATGTGAACTTTGGCAGTCCAAAAATGAATAAGTAGCTGTGGTTTTCCTGTAATTTGTGGTGACTAACAAATTATATTCCACCACAACAAGGACATCCAAGAACTACAGACAAGTGCTAATAAGCTTATATGTGAACTTCATAGTCTCACTATGATGGCTCACAAAAGTTTCAAATTGAGTGTCAGAACCTGACCAAAATGTCATCCTCGAAATGGAAAAATACGTGTCACATGTTCTACAAACAGGTTATCGCTGGAGAAGTATAATACTTTATCATAAAACTAGTCTCTCAGTTCCTCTATACTAATGTTTCATTTGGTGGAGAGGCACACTGCTTTCAGACCTGACACAATGTGTTATGCCTCCTGGCTATTCTGCGTCACAGCATATTTCCTATTGTAGCCCCTCTGTTTTTCATTTACTAGCGCGGTTTGCATTTTTGTCCTCAGCCATGACCCAACCACTTTTGATCTTTAGATCCGTCAGATGCAATGACGTTCTCCCGTTGGATTTCCAGATACAACTTGGAATTTATTTCTTACAGAGTGATTGGGAATTGTTCAAGGTCTGAGGCATCAGAGGGAACCTTACTCACGTCTCCACCATGATGCACATCTGGGATGATGTTTGTGAGTGGATACGCAGCGTCTGTACTCTCCTGGGATAAACTTGTACACATTGACTGTAACGATTAAATTTGTATCCGTTCTCAGAATATTGTCTTGGTCAGGACCGGTTTTAGGCAAAGTGGGGCCCTAGGCAGCTGCCTAGTCTGCCTGCCCCTAACGCCGGCCTTGGTCTTGGTCGTGCTTTGAACCGTGCAGCTGGTATCTATCAAGCTTGAACTGAGATATTTTTCTATGGTAACACATCATGAATGTTTCCAAGGATGTTCATCTTTTTAACACTACGTTACTTTCTTGGGTCTGAAATTTTGCACTTTTTAACTAATTTTTTTTTTTTTGGGGGGGGGGGGGGTGTCACAGCTCATTTTTTTCTGATTTATAGTCAAGGTGGTTGTCCAGATAAAATAAATGGTTGTCAGAAGTGTTTCAATTAGTAAGTTTTGCATTAGGTTAAAAGAGTTGTCTCAAGTATGAAAGTTATCCTCTATCCATTAGGTAGGGGATAAAGTCCTGATCGCTGGGGGTCCGACTGCTGGGACCCCCATTGATTCCAAAAACTGAGTCTCTAAAGAGCACTTTGTCAATCATGCACATCCACAGTATTTATTCTTAATGGAACTGCCAAAGACCAGCACATAACTATTTCCCATGAAGAATGAATTGAGTGGATGTGCACATGATCGACCAGTGCTCCATTTACACAGGTCTTCTTGGAATGGGTGGGCGTACCTGCAGTCAGACCCCCAGCGATCGGGATGTTATTCACTTTCCTATTGATAGAAGAACTTATAAATTTGAGACCACTTCTTTAATACTCTATAGTTCATGGCTGAAAGATGTCCAAGCTCCAGTCTTGGGTGTATGAGAAGCCATACATCGATATATCTGGCTTTTCTACTTACACATCTTACATCCTTTTTTTTTTGCTGCACTTTGCTTCCATTGCAATCTGTTTTGTCTGACAAAGATTTCTGCATAGAAACAAGAACATTTTTTTGGATTGCACCAGTTCCATAACCAGACCTTGCTAACGGCAGGATCTAATAGGCTTTACGTAAATGTAATTAATACGAAATAACATATATTAGACCAGCGATCAAACTGTAAAATGTTCCGGTCCCGTAGTGAAACAAAGGAGTAAAAAGAAAATCAAAACAAAAAAATGTAAAAATCCATGAAAAACAGAAATTGCCCTTACTTGTCTCATAAGCCCTTTACTGATGGAAAAAGGAATTAAAAATAAATAAATATATACATATTTGGTATCACTGCATCTCTAATAACCCCCAACTATTAAACTAACATGCCACTTAACCCATTAGGTGGGCATGGTTAAAAAAAAAAATTGGAAAAAATAAAATTGCTGTTTTTTGGTCCTCTGTCCTCCCCAAAGTGGAATAAAAAGTGATCAAAAAGTAAAATATGATGTTTACGTGGAAATGAGCGATGGTTTATGTCAATTTTATTCGATTTCATTAACTGAAAGTCCATTTCAGCTATTTGCTTTTTAGTACGTTGATAAGATAACCAGTGAATAAATAATAATTTGCTGAATGTGAAGCAGCTGCTGCGTATCTGTATTTTCTGGTTATTGCAGCTTAGAAAACAATGAGAAAGGAATACATAATTGTGGGGTAATCAGTAATTGAAACTGATATGTTGCTTGCCATGTCCATAGAGCAGATAGCCAACATTTTAAAATGAATAATCACAAAATGAGCTATTGTTTTCATCAGACTTTAATGTTAAATGTATGAAATCTTTTTAAATATTGATCAATTTTTAATTGTTTAATATTATCTACTATATATTATGTATATTGTCATTTTTAATATAGCCTCTTATTTCCTGTTCTTCACATGGACATTAGCAGTAATAGACTAGGTCAGACCCTATTTATTTATACAGAAGTATTAACTGGGCATGCTCTAATCTGAACAAAGCTCATTCTGAAGGGAGAGGAAGGAGGTGAGCTGTGACATCACCTATTGCGAATGGCGGATCCTGTGTTATCTATTGTACTGTATATAGATGTGTTATCAGTCATTGAACAGGAGGAGGAGGTGAGCTGTGACATCACCTATTGTGAATGGTGGATCCTGTGTTATCTGCTGTATATAGAGATTTTATCAGTCATTGTACAGGAGGAGGAGGTGAGCTGTGACATCACCTATTGTGAATGGTGGATCCTGTGTTATCTGCTGTATATAGAGATGTTATCAGTCATTGTACAGGAGGAGGAGGAGGTGAGCTGTGATATCACCTATTGTGAATGGTGGATCCTGTGTTACCTACTGTATATAGAGGTGTTATCAGTCATTGTACAGGAGGAGGTGAGCTGTGACATCACCTATTGTGAATGGTGGATCCTGTGTTACCTACTGTATATAGAGGTGTTATCAGTCATTGTACAGGAGGAGGAGATGAGCTGTGACATTGTGAATGGTGGATCCTGTGTTATCTACTGTATATAGAGGTGTTATCAGTCATTGTACAGGAGGAGGAGGTGAGCTGTGACATCACCTATTGTGAATGGTGGATCCTGCGTTATCTACTGTACGTAGAGGAGTTATCAGTCATTGTACAGGAGGAGGAGGTGAGCTGTGACATCACCTATTGTGAATGGTGGATCCTGTGTTATCTACTGTATATAGAGGTGTTATCAGTCATTGTACAGGAGGAGGAGGTGAGCTGTGACATCACATATTGTGAATGGTGGATCCTGTGTTATCTACTGTATATAGAGGTGTTATCAGTCATTGTACAGGAGGGGGAGGAGGAGGTGAGCTGTGATATCACCTAATGTGAATGGTAGATTCTGTGTTATGTTTATATACAGGTGTCTTGGAATCTTGTCTGTAATGATAATGAGACTGATGAAAAGGCCTTGTGGGCAGTATGAAATCTTTGAATAGAACGGAGCTGGGTATGTTTGAACTTCACTCAATTCGCTGCCTATGATTGTGCCGCACTGCATGTTTTCTTTCTCTCCATCAGGAAAGATGTTTTGTACATTATTTCCCTTGACCATGTGCAAGAGAATATGTTTTTTTCAGTTATCAGTTGGCTGAAGCTTCACAAATAGTAGAGAGCTTTCTAGAAATGTCTGAACACCCCCGATCTAAAAAAGTCTATAAAGTGCATAAAATGGGGGATATGATAGTGTTTGTCATAGGCAATGCAGAGTATGCATCCATTATATCTCCATAGAATAATTTACTAAAATTCCAGAAGCATTGGATATTAACAGATAAGAATATTGCAGCTTGTTCTATTTTAACTAATGTGAATAAAACGGAAAAATCCTCCTGCTGTGGCTCCGTTTGCCTTGTCATCACTGTGTTAATTTATTGCACAAACCTAATTAAGTAAACTATGTGCTAGGGCTCAGTACTTCAGCTTTTGTTAATTGTTGTTTGGCTTTCTGTTGTTTGAAATGAGCCTTTTTCCCTTTAGAGAATCATCTGGTCGCCATTATTCAATCCCTGGATCTCATTATATGATCGTTACTCAATGTCTCATGTAGAAACAATTTCACGGAGACATTTGACGTGATGCATAAATACTTCTGCACATGTGGATTGTGTAATTTTATAATGCATGTGTTACATAATATTTTACTAAGTATTGGTCATTAAAAGTGGTTATTCACCCCTAGGGAGATATTTGGCAAAAGCGTGTCGAATCCTAACAATGTGGAATGTACACACCGTTAACAATCAGCTAAGAATCCTAACAGTGTGGAATGTACACACCATTAAGGATAGGATCCGCTCTGAATCCCAATGATGTGGAATGTACACACCATTAAGGATCCGCTCCGAATCCTATCGATGTAGAATGTACACACCATTAAGGATCCGCTCCGAATCCCAATGATGTGGAATGTACACACCATTAAAAATCAGCTCCGAATTCTAATAGTGTTCTGCAAGCGGCAGCGCTTGCCAAAAGATTTCACCAGGGGTTGGACATCTCTTTGCATTGGGAGCTAGTGTCAGAAGATGTATCGTAAAAGAGGCAGTAAGGTGCAGTCTGTAATGCTGGGAGTTCTACCACATGTATATGATAGTGCCATGTGCAGGGAGCTGTAGGCGCTCTGTGTGCATCGTATGGTGCTTCTGTGCAGCCCAATATTGCAGATATTCCTCCAGAAGGAAAATCCTTCTGTAACACAGCCAAGTTACAGATAAAGCCAAAAACTCTGTAGCTCCTTTAATTGAATCAATAAATCTGAACACATATGAGGCTTTCCTTCTCATCCTCAATGCAGGTCCCAACTTAGCAGGCAGTACAGGACCCCCATTTAGTACATTGGGGTGGGTCCTGTGGATATGCTTTAAACATGCTTTTAAAGGGACACTGTCAGCAGATTTTTACATATGGACATAGTGTCACTAGCGTACAATGGGCCCTAGTGCAAAATTTGGACCTGCCCCCCCCCCATGTTGGTCAGATGCATGGGCCTTCGTAGCATTTTAATTCCTATAGGGACATAAGTGTTGCCCCCTCCCTAGTAATGTCCCTCATACTGGGACGCTTCCAGGTGTATATGTCTCCAATTTTGGGACCTTTCCAATTATATATCCTTCCATCCTGGTATATTGTCCCCTTATCCTGGGCCTCTTCTGGTATATATATGTCCCCCATCCCGGGTTTCTTCCTGGTATATATATCCCCTATCCTGGGTTTCTTCCTGGCATATATATCCCCTATCTTGGGTTCCTTCCTGAATATATATATATATATATATATATATATATACAGTACAGACCAAAAGTTTGGACACACCTTCTCATTTAAAGATTTTTCTGTATTTTCATGACTATGAAAATTGTACATTCACACTGAAGGCATCAAAACTATGAATTAACACGTGGAATTATATACTTAACAAAAAAGAGTGAAACAACTGAAATTGTGTCTTATATTCTAGGTTCTTCAAAGTAGCCACCTTTTGCTTTGATGACTGCTTCACACACTCTTAGCATTCTCTTGATGAGCTTCAAGAGGTAGTCACCGGCAATGGTTTTCACTTCACAGGTGTGCCCTGTCATGTTTAATAAGTGGGATTTCTTGCCTTATAAATGGGGTTGGGACCATCAGTTGTGTTGAGCAGAAGTCTGGTGGATACACAGCTGATAGTCCTACTGAATAGACTGTTAGAATTTGTATTATGGCAAGAAAAAAGCAGCTAAGTAAAGAAAAACGAGTGGCCATCATTACTTTAAGAAATGAAGGTCACTCAGTCCGAAAAATTGGGAAAACTTTGAAAGTGTCCTCAAGTGCAGTTGCAAAAACCATCAAGCCCTACAAAGAAACTGGCTCACATGCAGACTGCCCCAGGAAAGGAAGACCAAGAGTCACCTCTGCTTCTGAGGATAAGTTTATCTGAGTCACCAGCCTCAGAAATCGCAGGTTAACAGCAGCTCAGATTAGAGACCAGGTCAATGCCACACAGAGTTCTAACAGCAGACACATCTCTACAACAACTGTTAAGAGGAGACTTTGTGCAGCCTTCATGGTAAAATAGCTGCTAGGAAACCACTGCTAAGGACAGGCAACAAGCAGAAGGGACTTTTTTGGGCTAAAGAACACAGGGAATGGACATTAGACCAGTGGAAATCTCTGCTTTGGTCTGAGTCCAAATTTGAGATCTTTGGTTCCAACCACGGTGTCTTTGTGCGACGCAGAAAAGGTGAACGGATGGACTCTACATGCCTGGTTCCCACCGTGAAGCATGGAGGAGGAGGTGTGATGGTGTGGGGGTGGTTTGCTGGTGATACTGTTGGGGATTTATTCAAAATTGAATACATACTGAACCAGCATGGCTACCACAGCATCTTGCAGCGGCATGCTATTCCATCCGGTTTGCGTTTAGTTGGACCATCATTTATTTTTCAACAGGACAATGACTCCAAACACATCTCTAGGCTGCATAGGCAGCATCAATAGTAAAAAGTTGGTCACACTTACAGGGTTAATGGCAGCGTGAACGGACTGCTAAAACGCTATGTGGGCGCTGACTGGAGGGGAGTATAGAGGGGCCAATTCGCGGCCGGACTGTGCCTGTCGCTGATTGGTCGTGCCCAGCCGGCCGCGACCAATCAGCGACGCGGGATTTCTGTGACAGACAGAAAAACAAACGGAAGTGGACCTTAGACAATTATATATATATATATATATATATATATATATATATATATATATATACACACTGCTCAAAAAATAAAGGGAACACTTAAACAACAGAATATAACTCCAAGTACATCAAACTTCTGTGAAATCAAGCTGTCCACTTAGGGAACAACACTGATTGACAATCAATTTCACATGCTGCTGTGCAAATGGAATAGACAACAGATGGAAATTATTGACAATTATCAAGACACCCTCAATAAAGGCGTGGTTGTTCGGGTGGGGACCACAGACCACATCTCAGTACCAATGCTTTCTGGCTGATGTTTTGGTCACTTTTTAATGTTGGTTGTGCTTTCACACTCGTGGTAGCATGAGACGGACTCTACAACCCACACAAGTGGCTCAGGTAGTGCAGCTCATCCAGGATGGCACATCAATGCGAGCAGTGGCAAGAAGGTTTGCTGGGTCTGTCAGTGTAGTGTCCAGTGGCTGGAGGCGCTACCAGGGGACAGGCCAGTACACCAGGAGACGTGAAGGGGGCCGTAGGAGGGCAACAACCCAACAGCAGGACCGCTACCTCTACCCCCCCACCACATGAGCCCGGTCACAGTCACACACTCTGCAACCGTGATCAGTACGCCCTCTCTACAAAATTAAATGTATTTTAATTTAGGAAATAGCCACCATACAGCCATACCACTACATCCATATGTAAAAATGTGCTGACATTTTCCCTTTAAATTCTGTGTATGGAGGAAGGTATTATACTGTGTCTGCCCAGTTCTGTTCTGTGACCTTCACTTAATGTCATGAGCACATTATATAGAAATGTCCATTGACGGTTATACAATCCCTATAAACACTGAGTCTGTTACATCTCGGGCAGATCTCCATCAGCCACCGGCTCTGATCTGATTTACATTTCTACTTGTCAAAGTGAGAATAGTTCTCCCTGTCTGCGTATTTCACCCTCTCACCAGACACATCTGATCTTTCTGACATAATATGTGACAACACGTTGCATATTTATACACAGATACATAGTAGTAGTATTTATAGATTTAACATTAGAAGAAGTGTGTCCTTTCACAATAAAGCTTACACCCATCTCCAAGATCCTATCCCAATGTGTAGTAAGTGTAATAATAATAATAATTATATTAGCAAATACCTCCAATTAGAAATGTAGTGTAGTTCTTCTGGTTCTCTATGGTGCTTACCCCATGTGCAGGGCATTGCAGTAGCTTAGGTATCCATGGTTACGACCACTCATATAGTGAGCTGTTAATGGCTGTAACCTTGGATACCGAAGCTGCTGGATTGCCCTGCACATGGGGTAAGCGACATAGCGAATCAGAAGAACTATACTACATTTCTAATTGGAGGAATTTACTAATTTTATTATTACACCTACTACATAATGGGATAGGATCTTGGAGATGGGAATACCCCTTCAACTGCCTAAAATAAACTAAAATTACTTTCGTTGTACACCCAATTCGCATATACCTATAAAGTGTCCTTATTCTCATGTTGTGTCGTTTACCATTTATGAGTAGGCAGATCTTAATATTCTGCCAGCTCTATAGGTGCTGGAACTATCTTTCATCTTATATCCCTGTATACATTGTATGAGTAGGCAGATCTTAATCAATACTCTGCCAGCTCTATAGGTGCTGGAACTATCTTTCCTCTTAAATCCATGTATACATTGCTCTTGACAATGTCAAATGACTTGAATGCCCTTTGTACTGTGGACAGACCAAAGCCGCCCAATCCGTCACATTGTCTTTGATGCAAGAAACGGATGACGCTTGACCACAGGCAGTGGACAGAAAGTTACACAGAAGGCACTCAGGTGCTGCATGTAATCTTCCCCTATCCTCAGCACCAGGTCCTTTCATGCACTGAGACTTGCACATTCCCACAATTTGGAATACCATAGCACGGAAACACAGTGACTTCATTCTGCCTCCCATCCTTCCTGCTTGTTACAGGATTGCCCTGTGAAACAGACATCAAAAAGGACAGGACTAATGTAAATGTGACTAAAGATAGGGGTGGATTATGTGTGTTGTTCTTACCTGGGCTTAAAATATCTCACAAAAGCAAATTAAAATGTTTGGAGTGTGCTTCACTAATGTAATGAATACCGGCCTGAGCCACGTGTACTCATCTTATTCTACTTGCTGATTACTTTAGTACTTTCACATTTTTTCAGTACTTATTTATCCATATACAGTTGTGCTCAAAAGTCTACATACCCCGGCAGAATTTTTGTTTTCTTGGCCTTTTTTCAGAGAATATGAATGATAACACCAAAACTTTTTCCCCACTCATGGTTAGTGGTTGGGTGAAGTCCTTTATTGTTAAACTACTGTGTTTTCTCTTTTTAAATCGTAATGACAACCCAAAACATCCAAATGACCCTGATCAAAAGTTCACATACCCTGGTAATTTTGGCCTGTAACATGCACTGAAGTTGACACAAACTGGTTTGAATGGCTGCTAAAGGTAACATCCTCACCTGTGACCTGTTTGCTTGTAATCAGTGTGTGTGCATAAAAGCTGGGTGAGTTTCTGGGATCCAGACAGACTCTTGCATCTTTCATCCAGCCACTGACATTTCTGGATTGTGAGTCATGGGGGTCCTACCAAGCACATCACGCCAGTAAGTTTTTCAGCCCTACTCTTGCATTCTAGCCCGTTTGTGGCACTGTCTCTGCACCTTTCTCTGCACTATTTTAGCACTTTAGTTTGGTACACAGGTTCAGTGTTATACATTTGTGTACAGCTACCTTGTCCCGTGTTTAAGCACTATTAGTACAGGCTATATAGCAGACTACTAACAGTATTTATACCTCAACCCGAGTGACTGGCAGCACCATATTAATGGATTTTATCCATGACAATTTGCTTTCTTTGTACATGTAAAAGTGGCTCTTAATATCATAATTATTCCTTTTTGCTGCTTGTGATTTATATATTTTTGTAGTTACCCGTAGTCCTGCTTCGGCAGTACGATTCTGTTCTTTTATCAATTTTATTAGTTGTATTCTACTTGAATAAAATGTATATTTGGTATAAGATACTTCTTTTATCCCCTTTGCTATAATTAGCTGTTAGGGGTTGTGTATAACTATTGTATATTGAGTTGTGCCTTTATTTTATGCCATTGTTTTGGGGATATTCCAGTGCTAAGTTTAAATGTTGCGGATTTTACGTACAGATTTCGAAGCTAAAATCCACCAAGTAAAATCCACGCCTATTTTCCGCCTTTATTCATTTGTTTTTATGTGTTTTTTTATTGTTGTGGAAATACAACAAAACATCGCCAGTCCTGATTCCTAACATCCAGATTTCTAACATCCAGATTTAGGTTCCTTATTATAATTTATGGGTAAAATCTGCACCAAATATGAAAATAATTCTGGGGCATTTTTTTATTTTTATAGAATTTTGTATGATGTTGCTCCTCTATTATTTCTCCTGGAAATGAATGAATAACCTGACCTTAAAATCAATTCTGGGGCATTTTTTTTCTAGAACTTTGTTTTGTGTCATTCCTCTCTTATTCCTCTTGGAATTCATGAATATATTGATGGGGTATTACCGTTCTCCCTGCCGTTAGGGTGCGTCTGACACTGTAAGCTAATATTAGACGCTCTCAGACTCAGTAGTAACGCACCCCGTAGGATCTGCCAACACCCATTCGTGTTATCTGTCCATTTCCACGAGGAATGGAACCTAGAAAAATTCTAATAAAAGATGCTCTAGAATTGGTATTTCATGTGGAATGTAATTATTTACTGATTCAGACGTGTCCCTTTTTGTGCATATCTAGTCTTACTGGATATTACGCCCCAGTTGTCTCCTTACATGGGGATGCCGAGCCGTCTGTCCGTCTCTCAGTTGTTTAACAAGAGCTCGATTTCTTTGATGTCAGAGTCATTTGTTTTGGCCTTCTTGAGGATGTGTCTATCTATTCTTATAAACATGGCGCAAGAAGAAATCTCTAGCGTACTGATGCTGTATTAAAAATCACTACAACTGTAAACTTCTGAGGACGATGGCGACAGAAAAAAAGTGACCTTAGTGATACTTACGCTCCCTCCATGCTTCCTTTTTGTACTCAGGATACAGACACTGTTCCCGGGAGTTGTTTTTTATTTTTATTTTTCTTGTTTTCCTACATAGTGAACCAAGAATGGAAATGGTTTTGATTTTCCACAGCCATTTCCATTCTGTTCAAGAACATTTCCAATGAGTAAAAAATAGGGTTGCCTGGTTAGGAAAGGAAGGAAAAACATCCTCTATGTCACACAGTGCCTTGGGACTGTGGGCACTAACCAGGTCCATAGAACTAGGGGCACCCTAGTCTTTCCCTGTTTCCTGAATTACTCCTGAAGGTGGAGATGCCGGGTTCACGTGCCTTACTGTTATACTCCTATATCAACCCTTGTCTGTCCCGTCCCCCACCCAGGGAGGTGAGAAGCCTAAGTCTATAGGAACACTCTAACCAGTGTAACAAGGGAAGACGAACATGCATAAATGAAAATAATAACCATACAAAATACACTCACCAATCAAAAGAGTGGATCACAGGAGAGTAAAAGGAAGGAGAAACCAAATAGATGAGTATGTGCACACAAACTAAGCTCCAAGCAACAATCTCCTGAATAAACAACAACTCCAACTATGAACTACACCTCCAACTCCAAACCAGGCAGTAAGACCTAACACTGGCAATCCCTAAGTACCAGAGGCGAACATTTATAGCAGAGTGGAGTGTCCAACACTGAACAGCTGAGACAATCCAGGTAGGAAAGCTCCAAGAGCTTCATCTGAACAGGTCAGGATTTCTTGCAGAAATTTCCTGAAGAAAACCGGAAATTTTCTGCAAGAAATCTGCTTTTTTTTTTTTTGCGGTTTTTTTTGCGTTTTTTTTTTGCATTTTGCAAGCGTAATTAGCTTGCAGAATGCTAAAGTTTTCCAAGCGATCTGTAGCATCGCTTGGAAAACTGATTGACAGGTTGGTCACACTTGTCAAACATAGTGTTTGACAAGTGTGACCAACTTTTTACTATAGATGCTGCCTATGCAGCATCAATAGTAAAAGATAGAATGTTTAAAAATAATTAAAAAAATGGTTATACTCACCTGCAGACAGCCGATCTCCTCAGCGGCGTCCGTTCCTATAGATGGTGTGTGTGTGCAGGACCTTCGATGACATCGCGGTCACATGAGCGGTCACGCGATCAATCACAAGACCGCGACGTCATCGCAGGTCCTTCACACACACCAGCTATAGGAACAGAAGCGGCAGCATGCACCGCTGAGAGGCGGGAAGACTCCGGGGGCCATCGAAGGTGAGTATATGACTATTTTTTATTTTAATTCTTTTTTTTTTACCAATTATATGGTGCCCAGTCCGTGGAGGAGAGTCTCCTCTCCTCCACCCTGGGTACCAACCGCACATAATCTGCTTACTTCCCGCATGGTGGGCACAGCCCCGTGCGGGATGTAAGCAGATCAATGCATTCCTAGGTGTGCGGAATCCCCGCAATTCCGCAAATTTAATGAACATGTTGCTTTTTTTTCCGCGATGCGATTTTTTCGCGGAAAAAAATGCAACATTTGCACAAGAAATGCGGAATACACTGTAAATAATGGGAGGCATATGTAAGCGTTTTTTTCGCGTTTTTATAGCGAAAAAACGAGAAAAAAACGCGAAAAATACTGAACGTGTGCACATGGCCTTACAGTGCCAGCAAGAGAAAAACCTGCACTGTTTAACCCCTTTCTGTCAGCTGACGGAATAGTACGTCAGCTGGCAGATCCCCTGCTTTAAGGTGGGCTCCGGCAGTGAGCCTACCTTAAAGCCGCGACATGTCAGCTGTTCTGTACAGCTGACATGTGCACGCAATGAGCGCGAGCGGAATCGCGATCTGCCCGCGCCCATTAACTAGTTAAATGCCGCCGTCAAGCGCTGACAGCGGCATTTAACTAGCGCTCCCGGCCGTGCGGCCGGAAGTGCTCGCACTGCTGGCCCCCGTCACATGATCGAGGGTCAGCGGTGCATTGCCATAATAACCAGAGGTCTCCTTGAGACCTCTATGGTTGTTGATGGCCGATTGCTTTGTGCGCCACCCTGTGGTCGGCGCTCAAAGTACACCTGGATTTCTGCTACATAGAGGTGATCCGTACTTCACCTCTATTTAGCAGAGGCGATCGTGTAGTGCATGCTTCTAGCCTCCTATGGAGGCTATTGAAGCATGCCAAAATGAAAAAAAAAGTGTTTAAAAATATAAAAAAAATATATAAAAGTTCAAATCACCCCCCTTTCGCCCCAATCAAAATAAAACAAGTAAAAAAAAATTAAACATACACATATTTGGTATTGCCGCGTTCAGAATCGCCCGATCTATCAATAAAAACAAAGGATTAACCTGACCGCTAAATGGCATAGCGAGAGAAAAAATCAAAACACCAAAATTACGTTTTTTTGGTCACCGCGACATTGCATTATAATGCAATAACGGGCGATCAAAAGAATGTATCTACACCAAAATGGTATCATTTAAAACGCCAGCTTGGCACGCAAAAAATAACTCCTCAACCGACCCCAGATCATGAAAAATGGAAACGCTACGGATATCGGCAAATCGCGCAATTTTTTTTTTTTTTTTTTAGCAAATTTTGGAATTTTTTTTCACCACTTAGATAAAAAAATAACCTAGACATGTTGGGTGTCTATGAACTCGTAATGACCTGGAGAATCATAATGGCAGGTTAGTTTTAGCATTTGGTGAACCTAGCAAAAAAGCCAAACAAAAAACAAGTGTGAGATTGCACTTTTTTTGCAATTTCATCACACTTGGAATTTTTTTCCCGTTTTCTGTTACACGGCATGGTAAAACCAATGAAATTGATCAAAAGTACATCTCGTCCTGCAAAAAATAAGCCCTCACATGGCCATATTGATGGAAAAATAAAAAAGTTATGGCTCTGGGAAGGAGGGGAGCGAAAAACGAAAAAAACAGAAAAAGCTCCGGGGGTGAAGGGGTTAATAAGATGGTGAAGTACTTCTAAAAAGTACAGGAGTTCGTGAAACCAGACGCCGCGGTCTTCTGGCTTTTCTCTGGCGTGGCATCCCTCTGATACTCTAAGGCTACTTTCACACTAGCGTCGGTACGGGGCCGTCGCCATGCGTCGGCCCGACGTACCGACGCACGTTGTGAAATAAATAGGGCAGCGGATGCGTGAAAAACTGCATCCGCTGCCCCATTGTAATGTCCGGGGAGGAGGGGGCGGAGTTTTGACCGCTCATGCGCGGTCGAAAATTGCGGACGCGAGGCACAAAAAAAGTTGCATGGAACTTTTTTTGTGCCGACGGTCCGCCAAAACATGACGCATCCGTCGCACGACGGATGCGATGTGTGGCAATCCGTCGCAATGTGTCGCTAATGCAAGCCTATGGAGGCAACATGCGGGCAACTTTGCAAGATGTGTTTTTTCTCCAAAACGACGCATTGCGACGTACGTCACACAACGCTAGTGTGAAAGTAGCCTAAATTGTCACAGCTGCGTAACAAATATGGACCCAGAACAGGTATGCCAAAGGGTAATAATACTACGTGTGAAAACATAAAGTTACACGACCATTTATAGTTTACTATGTTAAAGAATTGCAAAGCATTTGTAAAATAACATGGATTCTATTCTGTTGTTCCATTGGGCCTCCTCTATTCTCTGTTGCACACTTGAATGGGTGAGTCTCGTCCAATTTGAGAAAAAAAATAGTGTATGCAGAGACTTTTTTTGTTTGCTTTTTTTACAAGCAGATTTGGTCAGTGAAACAAAAATTGCTTATCTGCACTGCCCCATTGAATAACATTGATCCTAGTGCTGTCCGTTTCTTTTCGGACAGCACTTGGACTGAAAGTCCGGTCTTGTGAACAATTCCTCAGAGTGAGGCAAGTCACGTGGGTGACTGTCTGAACTCTAAGCTGGTAAATTATACTGCTGAAACAAAGATATAAAATCAAAATAGCAGAATTGTTGGGGTATGGTTATTTTGCTTCCCCTAAAAAATGGAATAAAAGAAAAAAATTAAAGTCTAATTGACCCCATAATGTTTTGAGTAAAAACTACAGCTGCTATTGAAAAAAACTAACAAATCCTTGTCAACTCTATTGACCCAAAAAAATGTTCTCTCTCTTGGATGACGAAGACGGAAAATCGAAAACAGAGAGAGACAGGTTTTGACTCTGTTGCCCATCCAAGGGTCTTCATGGAACTGTACCGACCCTGCTGCCATACTGTACATATACCAATATGAGCAGAAGCAAATGGGCCTCAAGCGATATAGGTACTGGAGATCAGTTTTGTATTTTGGCTGTCAATTGTTGGTCCGTTCTGTTTAGTTTGTTAACATATGGTGCCGATGAAGGAAGATTTTTTTTTTTTCTTTTTCTCTTGCAAAATGACCCGGACCTTCTGTGTGGCCTGAACTGCTGTATGACCTAGTAGTAAATGGTCAACTGGTTCTGCACAATGGAGCCACTTCCTTGCTTTCATGGGCTGTATTACTATTTTATCTTCATTCCACCCCATCTATCTTTTATTTATAAGAGAAAATTACATCATTAAAACCTATGAAACTAAGTCAGGAGAGACAAGGCATCTCAAAGAAATGAAGGGAAACAAAAACAGTGAGCAGTTGTGTCTCAAGTGTTTGTCTGGCGCCAAGGAGCAGTTTACGTTCCATTAGACATGTAAATGGTGCTTCTATGAAGTCCAGTAATTTGTTGGCTTTTATAGATCAGTAATTTGACAAAATCCTGAAATACAGTGGTGAGCAAAGGAATGCAAACTCAAATCCTCTAGGCCCGGGGGAACAAATAAAGGAAAAAAATAGTAAATGTCTCTTTTGTATTTTAAATATTTTAAATGTTTTTTAAAAGTTAATTCACATCCTTTTCTCCAAATAAAAGGTAAGAGATACACGCATATACTATATATATATATATATATATATATATATATATATATATATATATATATATATAGTATATATAGATGGTGGCCCGATTCTAACGCATCGGGTATTCTAGAATATGTATAGTAGTACATAGCACAGCTCACATAGTATATAACACTGCCCACGTAGTATATAACACTGCCCACGTAGTATATAACACAGCCCATGTAGTATATAACACAGCCCACGCAGTATATAACACAGCCCACGCAGTATATAACACAGCCCACGCAGTATATAACACAGCCCACGCAGTATATAAGACAGCCCACGTAGTATATAGCAGTGTGGGCACCATATCCCTGTTAAAAAAAAGAATTAAAATGAAAAATAGTTATATACTCACCCTCTGTCGTCCACCGAAGCTGTCCCGACGTGAATGGAATAGAATGCAGACTAGAAATGATAGATGTTTAGGTGTTAAAGATGTACAAAGATAGAGATAGATCTGTGAGATATATAATTAGTGCCAAGCATGTGTAGTTTCTGTACATGTATTAAGATAATAAATGAAAAAAGCGATGTAGAGTTCCCTGTATTTTTGATAACCAGCCAATGTAAAGCAGATAGCTGCAGGCTGATATTATGAGGCTTGAAAGGTCCACGATTATTGGGTCCTTCCCAGCCTAAAAATACAAGCCCACTGCCACCCACGAATTGGCGCATTCACTAGATGCGCCAGTTATGGCACTTTGCCCGGCTCTTCCCGATTACCCTGGTGCAGTGTCAAACAGGGTAATCGTACTGGAATTGATGTCAGCTGTGATTTGTCAAACCCGATTACTAACCCGTAAAAGGTCACCAACAAATTCTCTGGTTCACCAATTTATTGGAAGAAAAATCCCATGTCTGAAGTAATCCACCAAATTCGATGCAGTCCAGTAATGAATACATGAAAAACATAAAAAGAAATAAACACAAGAGACTCCCTTGTTTACCAATTTAATAGCAAAAATGTTCCGCAGCTCCGATGTAGTCCACGCTTGTCACGCTGTGACGGTCTTCGGTAAGGAAGGAGGGCCTCTAACTGTCTCTGGAACTGGGAACCTAACTATGGCTATGTACTCTTGATGGTAGAGAGGCCTGAGTCTCCGACCTTGCAATGCTTATGATATGCCGTAAGCTGTCCCCTGCCCCAGGAGGACTCCGACAGATATGTTAGTGCATAAACAGGTAAGACAAACGGGGATAACAAAAAGCAACTTACATAAAAAAACTGTCATCAAAGGTAGGGAGGAATATAGAGAAGGATAGACAGGTACTAACCAAATGAAAATAGGATAATGGAGAAAGCATTACAACTGCATACTCCAACTTCACATCCTCCAGCAAGCCATGAAGTAAACTTTCACAGGCAGCGATGAAAAGGTCTAACGAGGTTTTATAGAGGGGGGAAATGAGCAGGTCAGGAGCAGCTGTGAGGTGGAGCTTCATGTCTCTAACCAGCATACAAAGAGTCGTTAACATCTTTAGCGCCAGGAAACGAACTCCATTTAATATGAGGAACAAAACACACAGGCTAAATGGAAGACCAACGATTCACATAATGATCGCCTAAACCAGATATCCAAGGAGGACATGACCCACTTGTGACAACGTTATTCTCACAGGCACCAGGTACTGACGACAACGCTCAGAGTGTGCGTGACGTATTGACATCTGTGCTGCCGGGAAAAACAGACATATCTACCTATGGGTGGGATGAACATGTGCCCATCCTTATAGATTATAATGGGTGTGCATGTGTAAGTGTCTTCAGTACGTGTGACAATTGTCACCACACGTACAGGAAACATTGACATGTGAAGGGGTATACAGTGTATGGGAATTATGGTAAAAGTGCACATGGGGATCAGAGTGGAATTTGGCAGAGAACGTCGGTAATTTATGTCAGCATTATTTAGTTTTTTCCCTTAAAAGCTTTAATTACGATAAAGTGATCTCATCCTGTATCCAATAATGACGTGTGACTAATCCTGAGCAGCCTGCGCCGGGCCGTGCAGGTGTCCCCGGCTCCATCACTGCTGCGAGCTTTGTCAGCAAGTATGATCTCATTACAATGTCAGCACTCCTCCTCGTCCGTTCCTACATTCCTACAGTTGGTCATATCATATCCATGCACTGATTTATTATTATTTTTATTATTCCTGTTAGTCACAATGATCTTAAGGAAAGTCTCTATAAGGCTACACGGGTTGTAAAAGTAGAGAACCAGTCTTTGTTGCCCATAGCAACCAATCACAGTGTATCTCTCATTTTTCAGAGGCATTATATGAAATGAAAGCTGTGCTGTGATTGGTTGCTATGGACATCAAAACAACAAAATCTGTCTTTCTTCTACAAAGTATTAATAAATGCCCCCATTAAATTGAGACTATGACAGCTGGGTGCACTGAATAAGATACAATCCAGCCAAGCAGGAGGCCTGTCCCAAAGGCTTGCTGTCACTTAATACCAAATGGCATACTTACAGACAGGGTGAAATAGGGATGTTTATGTACCCCTTCCCCCTTATAACACCGCCTCAGAATGACCTCTGACCTGACCCAAGCCAGAGACCCACTTTTGGGCACTGTTAACATAAACCAGACCCCTTTTTTGGTTTCAATTTGCCATGCTTGTGTATGAGAATTTTGCAGAAAGTTGGCATGTGTGCCATTGACATACACATTCCTCCATAGTATGTAGAATATAGATCCTATAGATCATTTCATTTTTAGGGTACGTGCCCATGATCAGGAAAAGCAGCGTTTTAGACACAGCTCACCTGTGCTGCGTCCAAAACGCTGCATTCTACGACACAAGCACAGTGGACGGGTTTATAGAAATCCCATGCCCATGATATTTCTACTTCCACGCTGCGTAAACTCACTCACGGTGCGGGTTTACAGGCCGCAGAATGTCAATTTCTGTTGAAAAGACACCGTGAAAATATGCTGCGTCCAAAGTGCTGATATTTCCTGGTCGTGGGCACGTACCCTAAAAGCTATAAGAAAAATTGTTGCAAAACGCAGTGTGTAAATCATGCCCAAAATTCCCCTTCTCTTAAAATGTCATGGCGAAGTTCTGCTGTGATGAGTATGAAAATTTCTGCAGGAAATCCACTTGAAATTTCTGCTCCTATTAAGTTACATGAGTTTTTGTCATTGCGTTTTCGAGTGTTTTTACATGCGCTATTTGTTGCATTTTTGTCTCTTTTAGGCTACTTTCACACATCAGGTTTTTTGCATCAGGCACAATCTGGCGAATGTTGGGAAAAAACAGATCCGGCGCAGATTGTGAAAAACTGATGCGACGGATCCGTTTTTTTTGACGGATCCGACTAGCATATCCAGATAATTGGATAAAAAAAAATTGGAGCATGCTCACTTTAAAAAAACGGAATCCGTAATTTTCCGGATCCGGCACCTTCCGGCTCCCATAGGCTTCCATTCGAGCAAACAGCCAGAAGTGCCAAATCCGGCGCTTCCGGCTCTTTCGCCGGAGACAAAAAACATTGCTATGAATGTTTTTTCCAGAAACCGGAAATGGCAGATTTGCCGCATCCGGCGAAAACTGGACGAAACGCAATATCATCCGGCGCAATCCAGCCCTAATACAAGTCTATGGGAAAAAAACGGATGCGGATCCGTTTTTTTTAAATTTAGCCAGATTGAGCCTGACAGCGAAAACCTGATGTGTGAAAGTAGCCTTAGTATGTCCTGTTTTAAGTAGAACTGCTTTTTTTTTTTATACTTCCTGGTATTTGGCTTTGACAGAACTTTGTTAATAGTCATGTGTGGATTATATGCATTTTTTACCTGCGGATTTTCCGCATCTAAAACAATTCTATGGGAAAAATCCAAGCATAAAACTCATCGTACCCGCCCGAGAAATAGACATATTGTGGATTTGAAAAATGCACCGCAGGTCAATTAAAGTCGATTTAAAAAAAAAGCACAGCGGGTTCGAGATTTTAATCAATCCCATCCACTTTTTTGGAGCTGTAAAATGCTGTGTTTTTGTTGCAGCAGCAAAAACTCACCGTCGGCACACAGCCTTAAGATCTTTATTGCAGAAAATAACAAGTGACGCATGACTTACTGAGCCAGATCCGACACGGAAAACGTATAGGATTACCATACGTAGATTATTCCCATTGAATGTGGCTATTCCAGTTATGGCTCTACGACATATCAAACTGCTAATCTGCGACAGAACTGCGAGGGTCTACCTCGGATTTCAGTTTTGGTGTCTCGTGCACGTCCGCGCCAGATTTATATGGCATAAATAGGAGATGTGTGAACATGGCGTATAACAGTTGTAAAAGCAGTGGTTGGAATATGTTTTAATTGTGATCCTCTAAAAGATATAAAACCAGGAACCGTCTTGTAAATTAATGATTATTGTAACTACGTGAGAGTGCCTGACTGTTTCTTTTATGAAGGTTTTGCTAAAATTATTTCCCAAGTCTCGTTATGAGCGTACACTTTATTTATAAAGCATGGAATAAGATGCTGGTAATTTGCAATGATGGAGAGGGTTTTATACTGGGATTTAAATAAACATTTAATAGGTTGCAACTTGAAAAGGAAGATATTCTACACTTAATGTGGCAATGTGCCACTTACAGACCACCACAGCCCTTTGAATCAGCTCATCAGCGGGGGGAACCAAGAGCGACGATATGTAGAGTTGAGTGAACCCAAACATAAAAGTTTGGTGTCCATACCGGACAGTTACTGTCTGCTGCTAAACGCCAACATTTCACCGGAAGTATGTTGCAGTGTTCGGAGTGTTGGAGAATATCCGTTGCGGATAGAGAGAATATTTTCCTGCTCAAAAGTCTGGTTCCCATTGTTTTCAATGGGGTTCAGGTTCTGGTTCAAGTTCAGGTACAGTTCTGGTACCCAAACCGAACTTTGGAATAAAGTTTGGGCAGGGTACCAGAACAGGAACGTCCATGGGTCCGCTCATCCCTAATGATATCCTAATGTTAGGTTATAGATGTTAAAGTCCAGGAAAGCCCATTTAAATCTATCTTTCCAGGAATTTGGAGCTCTGATCATTTAATTAATCAGCACATAATTAAAAAATGTCATGATAATAAAAGGTGGAGATTAAGTACAAGGTGTGAAGAATATACCTTATGCAGCAATGCTCTCCTTTTTACTACATAAGGTGATTGTCCTGAGTGATAACCCAGCTGGTATTATTGGGGTATGTCTTTTAAGCTAGAAGACCCTTTATATGAAAATGAATTATTAACTTAACATTCTCCGTGAAATAATTATCAAAACTTTATAATTTGTATCAGAATTTCTGAACAAAGGGACCATTGTTGCATCTGGAAATGGATTGACTGTAACCCTGTGTACTCAGCGCCCTGTTCAAATTTCCGGAGATTTATTCAAATATGTCTTAGATGTTTTTATCTAAGTGTAGCTGGTGTTGTGAGAATTTGAGAGTTTGTACATGTGCCAATAAACCGTTTAATTGTAGATTCGGCACTTGAATCTTAAGGAGGGTTAAATTTTGGTATGATGTTGGGGGCGTTTATATGTCTGTAAGTAGTGGGTTCATAGGTTTTAACAGGAATGTGTCTTCAAAAAAGAACTTATTGTTCAGATCAGGTCTTTATGTTAATTGTATTGTTTTAAAACGCTTATCATTTTTTAATTTTTCATATCACTATATTAAAAATAACTAAAACAAATCTAGGTCACTAGGTCTAATACTAGGCTCACACTTCTTGTTCTTCACATGGACATTAGCAATAGACTGATTCAGGACCCTGTGTTATCTACTGTATATAGAGGTGTTATCAGTCATTGTACAGGAGGAGGAGGAGGTGAGCTGTGACATCACCTATTGTGAATGGTGGATCCTGTGTTATCTACTGTATATAGAGGTGTTATCAGTCATTGTACAGGAGGAGGAGGTGAGCTGTGACATCACCTATTGTGAATGGTGGATCCTGTGTTATCTGCTGTGTATAGAGGTGTTATCAGTCATTGTACAGGAGGAGGAGGAGGTGAGCTGTGACATCACCTATTGTGAATGGTGGATGCTGTGTTATATACTGTATATAGAGATGTTATCAGTCATTGTACAGGAGGAGGAGGTGAGCTGTGATATCACCTATTGTGAATGGTGGATTCTGTGTTATCTACTGTGTATAGAGGTGTTCTCAGTCATTGTACAGGAGGAGGAGGTGAGCTGTGACATCACCTATTGTGAATGGTAGATCCTGTGTTATCTACTGTATATAGGGGTGTTATCAGTCATTGTACAGGAGGAGGTGAGCTGTGACATCACCTATTGTGAATGGTAGATCCTGTGTTATCTACTGTATATAGGGGTGTTCTCAGTCATTGTACAGGAGGAGGAGGTGAGCCGTGACATCACCTATTGTGAATGGAGGATCCTGTGTTATCTACTGTATATAGAGGTGTTATCAGTCATTGTACGGGAGGTGGAGGTGAGCTGTGACATCACCTATTGTGAATGGTGGATCCTGTATTATCTCCTGTATATACAGGTGCTATCAGTTATTGTACAGGAGGAGGAGGAGGTGAGCTGTGATGTCACCTATTGTGAATGGTGGATCCTGTGTTATCTACTGTATATAGAGGTATTATCAGTCATTGTACAGGAGGAGGAGGTGAGCTGTGACATAACCTATTGTGAATGGTGGATCCTGTGTTATCTACTGTATATAGGGGTGTTATCATTCATTGTACAGGAGGAGGAGGTGAGCTGTGACATCACCTATTGTGAATGGTGGATCCTGTGTTATCTACTGTATATAGAGGTGTTATCAGTCATTGTACAGGAGGAGGAGGTGAGCTGTGACATCATCTATTGTGTATGGTGGATCCTGTGTTATCTACTTGTGACAAAACACTCCGGGGTCGCCTTTGCTGGGGTCAAAGGTCACGTGGTTTGTGCATTGAACTCTGAGGCGACAGCAGGTTTCCAAGTAGGCTGACCTCAGGTCAGGTTTATCAAAGTGAAAGCAAATACAGAAAACAAAACATAAAAATAAATCCTTGCCTGTCCGGCGCTAACTATACAATTACGTTCCTATCTAACAACTGGGGGGGCTTCTCCCACCCAGCTAACATTACACAGATCACGAGCACAGCTCTCACTCATGTTTGTCTCACACAGACAGACATTCTGTGTGCCCCAGGCTGACACCTGAAACCTACAGCTGGTCAGCCTTTATTCCTGCAGTTATTAACCCCTCGGTATCCTGAAGATACTGAGCGGCCTAATTCACATAGGACAAATACCTGGGCGAGATATACCTGCCCCCGACTACCAGACTGACATGACTCTTACATATTCTCCCCCCCTGCTCAGACCACTCCGGTCGAGCAAAGACACTCCTGAAACAGTGCACTCGGGACAGGGCATCAGCATTCCCCATCTGTACCCCGGGGCGGTGCTCCACCGTGAACGAGTAAGCCTGCAGGGCAAGGAACCACCGGGTTACCCGACTATTATGGTCCTTGTGGAGGTGCATCCATTTGAGAGGGGCATGGTCCGTGACCAGCCTAAACTTCCTACCTGCCAGGTAATATTTGAGGGAGTCGAGAGCCCATTTGATGGCTAGGCACTCTTTTTCAACCACGGCATACCTCTGCTCATGCACATTCAGTTTCCGACTGAGGTAGAGGACCGGGTGTTCGACTCCGTCCCTGACCTGGGAAAGTACAGCTCCAATACCAGTATCAGAAGCATCCGTTTGCACCACAAACTCGCTGCTGAAATCAGGAGTCACTAGTACGGGCTGAGAGCACAAAGCCCATTTCAGGCTGTGGAAGGCCTCTTCAGCCGCTGAAGTCCATTTTACCATGACGGAATCCCTCCCTTTGGTAAGATCCATCAAGGGGGTAGCCATGGCCGCAAAGTTGGGTATGAACCGGCGATAATAGCCGGCAATGCCCAGGAAAGCTTGAACTTGTTTCTTGTTCACTGGTTGCGGCCAGCCCTGAATTGCCTGTATTTTGTCGATCTGGGGTTTTACCACTCCTCTGCCAATCACATAGCCCAAGTATCGGGCTTCTTCAAGGCCGATGTGACATTTCTTGGGATTCGCCGTTAAGCCTGCATCTCTCAGGTCATCAATCACCGCCTGTACCTTCCGGAGGTGAGCTTCCCAGTCCACGCTGTAAATTATGATGTCGTCTAGGTAGGCAGAGGCGTACTGCCTGTGGGGCCTCAAGACTCGATCCATCAATCTCTGGAACGTTGCTGGGGCTCCGTGAAGTCCAAACGGCATGTAGATATACTGGAACAGCCCTTCTGGTGTAGCAAATGCCGTCTTCTCTCTGGCCGCCTCGGCCAGAGGGATTTGCCAGTACCCCTTTGTTAGATCCAGGGTCGTAATATATCGGGCTTTACCCAGCCGGTCGATCAACTCATCGACCCGGGGCATAGGGTAGGCATCAAATTTAGAAACCGCATTCAGTTTCCTAAAGTCATTGCAAAATTGTATAGAGCCACCCGGCTTAGGTATCAACACGATTGGACTGGACCAGGCGCTGTGCGACTCTTCAATGACTCCTAAGTCCAACATTGCCTTCACCTCCCGGGAGACGGCTTCACGGCGTGCTTCCGGAATCCGGTATGGCTTCACATGAACTGTGACACCAGGCTCGGTGACAATCTCATGTTTCACTAGCCTAGTCTGGCCAGGTTTTTCCGAGAAAAACTGTTGGTTCTGTAACAAAAACTGCTTAACCTCAGATTTTTGTCGTTCAGAGAGAGTCTCGGCAATCTGCACCTCCGGTATGGTAGGTGAGCAAACCGGACGGGGCAGATCCGCTGTTAGGGCAGTGCGGTCTTTCCAGGGTTTTATCAGATTCACATGATAAATCTTTTCTGGTTTTCTCTTACCAGGCTGGTGCACTTTATGTTCACTTCTCCAACTCGTTCCATGACCTCAAAGGGGCCCTGCCATTTTGCCAGAAATTTACTATCCACCGTAGGGATTAGGATCAACACCCTATCCCCGGGTGCAAACGTACGGACCTTGGCGCCTCTATCATAACTTTGCCTTTGGGCTCCCTGGGCCTGTAACATATGTTCCCTAACAAGGGGCATGACAGCAGCAATCCGGTCCTAAATTTGCGTTACATGGTCTATCACTGTTTTAAAGGGAGTGACTTGACCTTCCCAGGTTTCTTTTGCGACGTCCAACAGTCCACGGGGACGACGGGCATATAATAGCTCGAAAGGCGAGAATCCTGTGGAAGACTGGGGAACTTCCCTAATGGCAAACAGCAAATAGGGTAACAAGTAATCCCAGTTCTTCCCATCTTTGTCGATCGCCTTCCGGAGCATCTGTTTTAAGGTTTTATTGAACCGCTCAACCAGGCCATCTGTTTGAGGGTGATAGACAGACGTACGCAACTGGTCTATTTGTAAGAGCCTGCAGAGCTCCTTCATCACCCTTGACATAAAGGGAGTCCCCTGGTCGGTGAGTATCTGTTTTGGAATTCCCACCCGACTAAACACTTGTACCAACTCTTTGGCGATCGTTTTGGTAGCAGTGTTACGCAAAGGGATGGCTTCTGGGTAACGAGTGGCATAGTCCATGATGACGAGGATATGTTGGTGCCCACGTGCGGACCGGGGAAGGGGCCCAACCAGATCCATCCCAATTCTCTCAAAAGGGACTCCAATGATAGGGAGGGGTACCAAAGGGCTACAGAACCGAGGTTTAGGTGCCGAGACTTGGCACTCTGGACAGGACTCACAATAGCTACGCACATCATTGTGTATTCCAGGCCACACAAAACAATGCAATATCCTCTCTATGGTTTTTTGTACCCCCAGATGTCCCCCCAATATATGTCCGTGGGCCAGGTCCAGTACCTTCCGCCGATAAGGTTTGGGTACCACTAACTGTTGCACAGTGTCTTCCCCTTTTTTTTCTACCTGGTAGAGTAAATCATTTTCAAGAACCATGTACGGGTACGCTAGCCTAGTGTCAGGTTCTACGGGCACCCCATCTATCATTTTTACATTTTTCCTAGCCTGAGTCAGGGTAGGATCTTTCATTTGTTCGCTGTGGAAGTCATCCAACTGGACTCCCAAATCTGGCAGGCCGGGTGCTGGATGGCTATCTGCCTCCGCCTCTCGCTGAATTTCCTCAGTTTCCTCAGTTTCCCCCGCCATAACTGAGAAGGGGAACTGAAGGTTAGATTCAATAACCTCCCCAGCAACATCTTCCTGTGGGGTCTCATCTAGGAACTCAGGACCTCGAGATGGCATGGGGGAAAGTTCACAGCTACCGTGAAGGAGCAACTGACTCTCCCACAACTGCCAGAAATGGGGAAAATCCCGGCCCAGAATTACATCATGTAACAATGCGGGAACGAGTCCCACTTTGTGTTGCACAGACCCATAGGGAGTGGAAATCAGTATGACCGCTGTTAGGTACGAGCAGGTGTCACCATGCACACACGTTACAGAGAATTTGTCAGACGAACCAGACGGAAGTGCCACCAGACTAGCTTTCACCAGAGTCACCACACTTCCAGAGTCTAGTAACGCCACAACACTTTTCCCATCAACAGATAGTTCACACAGGTGTTTTGCTATATCATTTTGGCCTGCATTCACATTCATCAGCTGTGTAACCAAAGACATGCGTTTCTTAGAGTCTATAACATCTCACTGCATGGGTTCAGTGGTAACAGGACAGTTCGCAGAAACATGGCCCTTCTCACGGCAACGAAAACACCTAACAGGCCCCCTACTGAGACCACCGTCCCATACTCTCGGTCTCGGAGCGCGAGCAGTCCCGGGTTCCTCCCCCACAGTTTTTGGCGATTTTCCTTCACCCGTAATCGCTGGAACAGTCTTACCGGTTCCACGAGGAGGAGGCACAGACCGGATGCTGGCGGTGTCGTCGGGAAGTCCTTCTGCCACGGAATAACGCTCGACCAACTCCACAAGTTGATCCGCTGTCGTGGGATTTCCTTGGCTTACCCACTTTTTCAGCGCTGGTGGTAGTACCCTCAGGTACTTGTCCAAGACAATCCGCTGGATTATTTCGGGCGTTGTCAGTTCCTCGGGTTGCAGCCATTTCTTTGTCAAGTAGATCAGGTCGAACATCTGAGACCGCGCCGGTTTATCTTGCTGGTATGTCCACTGGTGTACCCTCTGTGCACGGACAGCCGTCGTCACACCGAGCCGGGCCAGGATCTCAGCTCTCAGCTTCTCAAAGTCCTGCGCGACCTCCGGGTCCAAGTCATGGTAAGCTTTTTGGGCCTCGCCGGAAAGAAACGGAGCAATTAGATCGGCCCATCGTTCCTTCGGCCACTTCTCTCTCAACGCTGTCCGCTCAAACGTTGTCAGGTACGCCTCGACGTCATCTTCTGCGGTCAGCTTTTGCCAGTATCGACTCACATGGATCCTCCTGGACTCTGCTTCCGGGTTAGCCTCAGGCATGCTCAGCAAGCGTTGCGCCACCTGTTGGAGAAGCTGGCGGTCTGCAGCCGTCATGTCCAGTAACTCCTTCAGCTGTGCGGCCATCAAGCGATTAGCTTCCTGCTGTGCGGCAGTGGCCTGCTGCTGTATGGCAGTGGACTGCACTAGTGCTTTCACCACGTCTTCCATACTGTCGCCTGTGCCACGGAGTGCCCGCGTTCTCCACCACAATGTGACAAAACACTCCGGGGTCGCCTTTGCTGGGGTCAAAGGTCACGTGGTTTGTGCATTGAACTCTGAGGCGACAGCAGGTTTCCAAGTAGGCTGACCTCAGGTCAGGTTTATCAAAGTGAAAGCAAATACAGAAAACAAAACATAAAAATAAATCCTTGCCTGTCCGGCGCTAACTATACAATTACGTTCCTATCTAACAACTGGGGGGGCTTCTCCCACCCAGCTAACATTACACAGATCACGAGCACAGCTCTGTCATGATCTCTGCGGGCAGAGATCATAGCAAGCCTATAGAGGGACAAGCTCTCGGAAGATGGAACTATACTGACCATGAACTAAGCCTGCCGCGCAACTAGAAATAGCCAGGTAGCATTTCCTATTTATTGCTAGATGCCCAGCTCTGGCCTAAGACCTAAATAGCTAGCAGAGGGAAATATAAGACCTGGCTCACCTCTAGAGAAATATTCCAAAGAAGACAATAGCCCCCCACATATAATGACGGTGAGTTCAGATGAAACAACAAACGCAGCAGGAAAATAGTCTTAGCAAATTTGAGGTCCGCTTACTAGATAGCAGAAGACAGATAGTATACTTTCATGGTCAGCAGAAAAACACTAACAAAACACCATCCAGAGATTACCTTAAACTCTGGCATTAACTCATAACGCCAGAGTAGCAATCCCTGATCAACGAGAGCTTTCCAGACACAGTAACAAAACTTCAGCTGTGAACTGGAACAAATAGGCAAAATGAAACATGGACAAAAGTCCAACTTATCTAGTAGTTGTCAGAAGCAGGAACAAGCACTGAGAGGCATCAGATAACATTGTTGACCGGCAAGAAACCACCAGAGAAATGAGCTTAAATAGCGACACCCACTACTGATGGAACCAGGTGAAACAGGAAAGAGGATGACAAGTCCAATTCCACAAGCGGCCACCGGGGGAGCCCAGAATCCAAATTCACAACAGTACCCCCCCCTCAAGGAGGGGGCACCGAACCCTCACCAGATCCACCAGGGCGACCAGGATGAGCCCTATGGAAGGCACGAACAAGATCAGAAGCATGAACATCAGATGCATTGACCCAAGAATTATCCTCCTGGCCGTAACCCTTCCAGTTGACCAGATACTGGAGTCTCCGTCTGGAAACACGAGAGTCCAAAATTTTCTCCACAACGTACTCCAACTCACCCTCAACCAACACCGGAGCAGGAGGCTCAACTGAAGGTACAACAGGTACCTCATACCTGCGCAATAACGACCGATGAAAAACGTTATGAATGGAAAAGGACGCAGGGAGGTCCAAACGGAAAGAAACAGGATTAAGAATCTCCAATATTCTATAAGGGCCGATGAACCGAGGTTTAAACTTAGGAGAAGAGACCCTCATAGGGACAAAACGAGAAGACAACCACACCAAATCTCCAACACAAAGCCGAGAACCAACACGACGATGACGGTTGGCAAAACGCTGAGTCTTCTCCTGGGACAACTTCAAATTGTCCATAACCTGCCCCCAGATGTGATGCAATCTCTCCACCACCGCATCCACTCCAGGACAATCCGAGGATTCCACCTGACCGGAGGAAAATCGAGGGTGAAACCCCGAATTACAGAAAAACGGGGACACCAAGGTGGAAGAGCTGGCCCGATTATTGAGGGCGAACTCTGCCAATGGCAAAAAAGCAACCCAATCATCCTGGTCAGCAGAGACAAAACACCTCAGATATGTCTCCAGGGTCTGATTAGTCCGCTCGGTCTGGCCATTAGTCTGAGGGTGAAAAGCAGATGAAAAAGACAAATCTATGCCCATCCTAGCACAGAATGCCCGCCAAAATCTAGACACAAATTGGGTACCTCTGTCAGAAACAATATTCTCAGGAATACCGTGCAATCGGACAACATTCTGAAAAAACAGAGGAACCAACTCAGAAGAAGAAGGCAACTTGGGCAGAGGAACCAAATGGACCATTTTAGAGAAACGGTCACAGACCACCCAGATGACAGACATCTTCTGGGAAACAGGCAGATCTGAAATAAAATCCATCGAGATGTGTGTCCAAGGCCTCTTAGGAATAGGCAAGGGCAACAGCAGTCCGCTAGCCCGAGAACTACAAGACTTGGCCCGAGCACAAATGTCACATGACTGCACAAAGACTCGCACATCTCGTGACAGGGAAGGCCACCAGAAGGATCTTGCCACCAAATCCCTGGTACCAAAAATTCCGGGATGACCTGCCAATGCAGAAGAATGTACCTCAGAGATGACTCTACTGGTCCAATCATCCGGAACAAACAGTCTATCAGGCGGACAACGATCCGGTCTATCCGCCTGAAACTCTTGCAAGGACCGCCGCAGATCAGGAGAAACGGCCGACAAAATTACTCCCTCCCTAAGGATACCTGTGGGTTCAGCATTACCAGGAGAATCCGGGTCAAAACTCCTAGAAAGGGCATCTGCCTTAACATTCTTAGAACCCGGTAGGTATGACACCACAAAATTAAAGCGAGAAAAAAATAAAGACCAGCGCGCCTGTCTAGGATTCAGGCGCCTGGCAGTCTCAAGATAAATCAAATTTTTGTGGTCAGTCAATACCACCACCTGATGCTTAGCCCCCTCTAGCCAATGGCGCCACTCCTCAAACGCCCACTTCATGGCCAAAAGCTCCCTATTCCCAACATCATAATTCCGCTCTGCGGGCGAAAATTTGCGAGAAAAGAAAGCACAAGGCCTAATGACGGAGCAGTCGGAACCTTTCTGCGACAACACTGCCCCAGCTCCGATCTCCGAAGCGTCAACCTCAACCTGAAAAGGCAGATTCACATCAGGCTGACGTAACACAGGGGCAGAGGCAAAACGGTGCTTAAGCTCCTGAAAGGCCTCTACAGCATGAGGGGACCAATTAGCAACATCAGCGCCATGTCTGGTCAAATCAGTCAGTGGTTTAACGACATCCGAAAAACCAGCAATAAATCGGCGGTAAAAGTTGGCAAAGCCCAAAAATCTCTGAAGACCCTTAAGAGAGGAGGGCTGAGTCCAGTCACAAATAGCTTGCACCTTGACGGGATCCATCTCAATGGAAGAGGGAGAAAAAATATACCCCAAAAAGGAAATTTTCTGGACCCCAAAAACGCACTTAGACCCCTTCACACATAAAGAATTAGACCGCAGAACCTGAAAAACTCTCCTGACCAGCTCCCAAGGGAGAAGAAGATGGACGAATATGTCCCTTTTCCAAAGACTCCTTTACATATTCCCGCATAGCAGCATGTTCCGGCACAGACAGATTAAACAAACGACCCTTTGGATATTTGCAACCCGGTATCAAATCTATGGCACAATCGCACTCACGGTGCGGAGGTAACGACCCAAGCTTGGGTTCGTCAAAGACGTCTTGATAATCAGAGAGGAACTCAGGGACTTCAGAGGGAATGGACGACGAAATAGAAACCAAAGGTAAGTCCCCATGAATACCCTTACATCCCCAGCTCAACACAGACATTGCTCTCCAGTCCAAGACTGGATTGTGAGACTGCAACCATGGCAATCCCAGTACCAAATCGTCATGTAAATTATACAGCACCAGGAAACGAATAATCTCCTGGTGATCCGGATTGATACGCATGGTTACTTGTGTCCAGTATTGTGGTTTATTATTAGCCAATGGGGTGGAGTCAATCCCCTTCAGAGGAATAAGAGTCTCCAAAGGCTCTAAATCAAAACCACAACGATTGGCAAAGGACCAATCCATAAGACTCAGAGCGGCGCCAGAGTCAACATAGGCGTCCGTGGCAATGGATGACAAAGAGCAAATCAGGGTTACAGACAAAATAAACTTAGACTGAATGGTGCCAATGGAAACAGACTTATCAAGCTTCTTTGTACGCCTAGAGCATGCTGATATAACATGAGTAGAATCCCCACAATAGAAGCACAATCCATTCTTCCGTCTAAAATTCTGTCGCTCGCTCCTGGACAGAATTCTATCACACTGCATACTTTCTGGCGTCTTTTCCATAGACACCGCCAGATGGTGCACCGGTTTGCGCTCCCGCAGACGCCTATCAATCTGAATAGCCATTGTCATGGACTCATTCAGACCTGCAGGCACAGGGAACCCCACCATAACATCCTTAACGGCATCAGAGAGACCTTCTCTGAAAGTTGCCGCCAAGGCGCACTCATTCCACTGAGTAAGCACAGACCATTTACGGAATTTTTGGCAGTAAACCTCAGCTTCGTCTTGCCCCTGAGATAGTGCCATCAAAGTTTTTTCTGCCTGAAGTTCCAAATGAGGTTCCTCATAAAGCAAGCCCAAGGCCAGAAAAAACGCATCCACATCGCGCAACGCAGGATCCCCTGCTGGCAATGAGAAGGCCCAATCTTGAGGGTCACCCCTGAGCAAGGAAATCACAATCCTAACCTGCTGAGCAGGGTCTCCAGCTGAACGAGACTTCAGGGACAAATAAAGCTTACAATTATTTCGGAAATTCTGGAAGCTAGCTCTATTCCCTGTGAAGAACTCCGGCAAAGGAATTCTCGGCTCAGATACTGGAGCATGTACCACAAAATCTTGTAAATTTTGTACTTTCGTGATGAGATTATTCAAACCCGCAGTTACACTCTGAAGATCCATTATCGTCAGGTGCACACAGAGCAATACAGAGATTAGGAGGAGAGAGAGAAAAAAGACTGCAGCAAGGCAAACTGGAGGAAAAAAAAAAAAAAAAAATTCCAGCAGACTTCTAATAACTCTCCTTTCTCAACCTGGGTCTTTAACACTTTATGGGCCGGTCAAACTGTCATGATCTCTGCGGGCAGAGATCATAGCAAGCCTAAAGAGGGACAAGCTCTCGGAAGATGGAACTATACTGACCATGAACTAAGCCTGCCGCGCAACTTGAAATAGCCAGGTAGCATTTCCTATTTATTGCTAGATGCCCAGCTCTGGCCTAAGACCTAAATAGCTAGCAGAGGGAAATATAAGACCTGGCTCACCTCTAGAGAAATATTCCAAAGAAGACAATAGCCCCCCACATATAATGACGGTGAGTTCAGATGAAACAACAAACGCAGCAGGAAAATAGTCTTAGCAAATTTGAGGTCCGCTTACTAGATAGCAGAAGACAGATAGTATACTTTCATGGTCAGCAGAAAAACACTAACAAAACACCATCCAGAGATTACCTTAAACTCTGGCATTAACTCATAACGCCAGAGTAGCAATCCCTGATCAACGAGAGCTTTCCAGACACAGTAACAAAACTTCAGCTGTGAACTGGAACAAATAGGCAAAACGAAACATGGACAAAAGTCCAACTTATCTAGTAGTTGTCAGAAGCAGGAACAAGCACTGAGAGGCATCAGATAACATTGTTGACCGGCAAGAAACCACCAGAGAAATGAGCTTAAATAGCGACACCCACTACTGATGGAACCAGGTGAAACAGGAAAGAGGATGACAAGTCCAATTCCACAAGCGGCCACCGGGGGAGCCCAGAATCCAAATTCACAACACAGCTCTCACTCACGTTTGTCTCACACAGACAGACATTCTGTGTGCCCCAGGCTGACACCTGAAACCTCCAGCTGGTCAGCCTTTATTCCTGCAGTTATTAACCCCTCGGTATCCTGAAGATACTGTGCGGCCTAATTCACATAGGACAAATACCTGGTCGAGATATACCTGCCCCCGACTACCAGGCCGACATGACTCTTACATACTGTATATAGAGGTGTTATCATTCATTGTACAGGAGGAGGAGGTGAGCTGTGACATCACCTATTGTGAATGGTGGATCCTGTGTTATCTACTGTATATAGAGGTGTTATCAGTCATTGTACAGGAGGAGATGAGCTGTGACATCACCTATTGTGAGTGGTGTATCCCGTGTTATCTACTGTATATAAAGGTGTTATCTCTTATTTCAATTCTGTTTGTGATGATAATGAGACTGCTGAAAAGTCATCTGTACAGAGCAGGAAGTGAGCCTGGTATCTGGCTTTGTGGTAAGTGAGAACTTCTGCTTTTGTTCTATACATAATCTAAAATATTTAAAAAATTAATTTAACATAAAAACTTGATTTAAACAGGTCAGCTTCTGACAACACATTCTCTTTAAGAAAGGCCTGCTTGTGGCCCAAACGTTGCTATTACTGTATCTGCTCCTGTTTGGAATTCTTCAGTTGCAAATCTACTGTGAGTCTGATCCAATGATATTTTTGTTTTTTGATTGATGGAGTCAAACTTGCACAGCTGAACCCACGAATGATGCTGAGGGATGTTGTCTACATTTCCATTGTGCCTGTGTTCACAGTTAAAAAATCTAGCCTCGCATTGATGTACCCAAATCAAGATCTTCTCAGGAGGACCAAATTTAGACACAAATCAAAGGACCGCTTGACAGTGGAGAGGGCCGAGGACTATGCTCCCAAACCTAAAAATTATTTGTGGATTTTCGACACAAAATTCTGATCTAAGAACCTTAAAAACTTTGTTTAAAGTGTATTTGCACTTTTACAAAACTTTTGACTTGTCAGAAACATATCAAAAACTTTGATTGCAAAAGCTGGGCTCTGAAACTCCCTTTGTTTCCTAAAAATGAAGAAGTTCTCAGCCAACGCTAAAGAAGAATTCCATAAACTTTTTTTCAACGTCATCTTCAGTATTGGAGAAGAGCAACTGTCGTCGTCCACTTGTTTCTTCTCCTTTGTAAAAATGATCTTGAGGGTCTATGCACCTATACCCCTAACCTGCTGAAGCTTCTGACCAGTGTCTATTGCATATCAATATAGGAAAGATATATATCTTGGTACCGTGTTAGCCAGTGGATAGAAAAACATTTAGAATTGAGAGATTCTGAGGACTCTTCTAAATATTTTTCTATTACATATCAAAAGATTTTTGTCAAAATGCAGATACAGTTTGAGGCTACGTTCCCAAGCTGAGTTTTTTTACCCTGTGTATTTTCGAAAAAATGTAAATAACCTATTTTATGTAATGGGTGCAGAAAATCTGCAACATCTGCAACCAGTGTCGGAAAGAAGTACCAAGGGCCCACCAGTAACATTGACTTTGGAGGGCCCACTTTTCACCTGGTTTCTGCATACAAATATTCCACTACCCTCGTTCACTACTGGGTAGCTTGGCTAATGAATGACCAGATGCTGCTTTTTTTTCTGTACAGAGTTAATCAAGTGAATTATGCCAAGTATTGCCCATACAACGGGATTGGTGGCCCAGATCTGCACAGTGGCCCACCAGGGAATTCCACTGTTCCCCTGTGGGCCAGTCCTAGCCTGTCAGCAACATCAAAAACTCACCAAATGCTCATCGAGGGAATGTAGCCTAAAACAAATTAGTCAATGAATAGTTTCTCTATACTTGACTAACAAAATTCTTCGATTGCCCATGGACACCCTCGGTCATACTGATGCTATTGCTTTTTAACTAGAATTACTTTTGGCTCATGGCTTACAAAGAAGAGAATAGCGCTCACCACAAAGAGCAATCTACATCTCCCATTATCGTGGCCACATTTGCCACTCAGGACAGAGAATCATAAAATATTAGATTTGGAAGGGACCTCAAGGGTCATCGTGTCCAACCCCCTGCTCAATGCAGAGTAGCTTATGGTATCTCTTTCTCCCTCTGCACCCTTTCCATGACCAACTCCCATTTTTGCTACAGCACAGGTTCTTCGACCAAGGTTGCTAGAGCCCCTGTGCTAAGAGTAGCCATCTAATCTGCCTCTTTGGTATATACAGTTGTGCTCAAAAGTTAACATACCTCAGTAGTATTATTGCTCTCTTGGCCTTTTTTCAGAGAATATGAATGATAACACCAAAACTTTTTCCCCACTCATGGTTAGTGGTTGGTTGAAGCCATTTATTGTCAAACTACTGTATTTTCTCTTTTTAAATTATAATGACCACCCAAAACATCCAAATGACCCTGAACAAAAGTTTACCCTGGTGATTTTGGCCTGATAACATGCACAGAAGTTGACACAAATGGGTTTGAATGGCTACTAAAGGTAACATCTTCACCTGTGACCTGTTTGCTTGTAATCAGTGTGTGCATAAAAGCGGAGTGAGTTTCTGGGATCCAGACAGACTCTTGCATCTTTCATCCAGCCACTGATGTTTCTGGATTGTGAGTCATGGGGAAAGCAAAAGAAGTGTCAACGGATCTATGGGAAAAGGTAGTTGAACTGTATAAAACAGGAAAGAGATACAAAAAGATATCCAAGGAATTAATAATGCCAGTCAGCAGCGTTCAAACTGTGATTAACAAATGGAAAATCAGGGGCTCTGTAAAAACAAAACCATGGTCATGTAGAACAACATAAATTTCATCCACAACTGCCAGAAAAATTGTTCGGGATGCAAAGAAAAACCCACACATAACATCAGCTGAAATACTGGACACTCTGAAAATTAGCGGTGTGGCTGTTTCAAGAAGCACAATAAGTAGGCACTTGAAGAAAAATGGGCTGCATGGTCAAGTCGCCAGAAGAAAGCCATTACTGCGAAATGCCACAAAAGTATCTCGCCTACAACATGCAAAACAGCACAGAGACAAGCCTCAAAACTTCTGGAACAAGGTAATTTGGAGTGATGAGACCAAAATTTAAGTTTTTGGCCACAACCACAAATGTTACATTTGGAGAGAGGTCAACAAGGCCTATGATGAAAGAACACCATTCCTACTGTAAAGCACAGAGGTGGATCGCTGATGTTTGGGGATGTGTAAACTACAAAGGCACAAGAAACTTGGTCAAATTTGAAGGAAAAATGAATGCAGCACGTTATCAGCAAATACTGGAGGCAAATTTGCAATCATCAGCCCGGAAGCTGCACATGCGAAGTTCTTGGACGTTCCAACATGACAAAGATTCAAAACACAAGGCCAAGTAGACCTGTCATTGGCTACAGTAGAACAAAGTGAAGGTTCTGGAGTGGCCATGTCAGTCTCCTGACCTCATTATCATTGAGCCACTCTGGGGAGATCTCAAATGCGCAGTTCATGCCCAGGAATTTACATGAACTGGAGGCTTTTTGCCAAGAAGAGTGGGCAGCTTTACCTTCTGAGAAAATAAAGGACCTCATCCACAACTACCACAAAAGACTTCACGCTGTGAGTGATGTTAGAGGTGGCACGGTATAAAGAAATGGGGTATGTAAACTTTTGATCAGGGTAATTTGGATGTTTTGGGTTGTCATTATGATGTAGAAAGAGAAAACACAGTAGTTTGACAATAAATGGCTTCACCCAATCGCTAACCATGAATGGAAAAAAGTTTTGGTGTTATCTTTCATATTCTCTGAAAAAAAGGCCAAGAAAGCAAAAATTCTGAAAACTTTTGAGCAGAGCTGTTTGCCCTTGACGTTGTGATATTGTGAAATATTTTTTCATGGATACCACAGTCGATAAATGGTTAAACGGGTCATTGCGGGGTAACTTCTGTACATGAAATCTGCTTCTTTATTTAGCAATGTGACACAGCATTGAGAGTCGATTTTGCATCTGCTCAGCAGCCCCGTTGGACGTCAAAAGCAGATCTGGCGTCACAAGTTGTGCGAAAATGAAAATGTGTCAGAGTCTGATTACGTGCGAAAGTGAACGTTAGAAGTATGTTAGCTGATTACGTATGAGTCTGTCCCCGATGAATAGCAGCAATTAGCACAACTCCAAGAACTTGATTGGGCATTGTGCTCTATGTAGCAATGAACGCATGCCGTTTACTTCGGAGCACTTGGAGCGAAGTATTTGTCATCTTACGTGGGTTCTAGAATTTCGCTGCAAATTGTCAACAGGTGCTATCATTGCTCATCCTACATATCACACAGGACTAATTACGGCCTTGAGTAAGAGTTGTTTCAGGTTTTGATATGGAAATAAATGATTAGTGTTTTATGACGCACTGTGCTCAGACAGCGACAAAGCCACAAAGTTACTAATGCTTTTCTCTACATAGCTATATACGACTGGGGGGTCTGTGAGTGATATCAGCTATGTAGTGTAAAGTTATAAATACTTAGTATCAAGATTTGCAAAGTTATCTATATCATAAGGGAACACATAATCAGATTTCACAGTAGAAACAGTATTCATAGAATGGTAGAGTTGGATGGGACCTCCAGGGTCATTGTGTCCAACCTCCTGGAGTGGTGTCACTAATCTAAGTTACCTGCACCTCTTCTTATACTTACCAGCCGCCATCTTCATCTTTAATCAACGCTGCTTCAGTCATTCTCAAGCAGATTGTGACTTGCCGGATCGCTACAGTGTTTGTTGGGTGATTCGGAAGTCACAACTCAATGTAAGTCTATAGGAGCCAAAAATGAGGTCAGTCTCATGGACTTACACTGAGAGCTCGTGATCGTTACCTCTGACTTCCAGACAGTCAAAAGTTGCTCTCACAAGATGGTGGCAGAGGACACGAGCGGCTTCGAGTAGAACAGAAGACAGCAGCTGGTAAGTATAAGACTAGGGTGAGGGAACTCTGGAGTGGTGCTTTAATTCATCCCATGAAATGTTATTCCCTAACCAAATGACCCTGAGAGCGGGTTCTGATGTTCTCCATCGGAATTAAGAGGTGGCATGCATACACAGGACTGCCGGAGATATCCGTGTACATCTCTTGGCTTCTCAGTGCAGTCACAGAGACAATGGATGGAGCAGAAAGTTCATGCATGGCCACCCATCAATTATGACAAGTCATTCAGTGCTCCCCCTCCAAATTTCTTTAACACCATATGGAGTCCCACCAATCTACAAACTATTTATTTATTTTACTCACTTATATAGCGCCATTAAAGGGAACCTGTCACCCCCCCCCCCCCAGTCGTTTCAAACTAAAAGAGCCACCTTGTGTAGCAGTAATGCTGCATTCTGACAAGGTGGCTCTTTTAGTTCTGGGTGCTGTAACTTGAGAAATAATCCGTTTTATAATTTGGCTGAAATACCTGCTCCTCAGTCAAGCGGGCCGGCGTTTCCCCCCTGCTTCAGACAGCACACAGCTGTCACTCACATCTTTTTGGCGCCGGGCGCCGCCTCCTACTCACCGCTGTTTTCAAAAGTACCCGGTGCTTGCGCTCTTATCCCCTGCCTGGTGCAGGAGCAGTGAGCGCTGGCCGTCTTTCCTCATGCAGTCCAGCTGACGGCGCCTGGGCGGCCGTCCTGCTTGTGATTCCCAGCCCCGCAGTGACTTATGATTTATTCACATTGCGGGGCTGGGATTCACAGGCAGGGCGGCCGCGCAGTCAGCTGGACTGCATATGAGGAAAGACGGCCAGCGCTCACTGCGCCTGCACCAGGCAGGGGATAAGAGCACAGGCGCCGGGTACTTTTAAAAACAGCGGTGAGGAGGAGGCGGCGCCCGGCGCCAAGAAGATGTGAGTGACAGCTGTGTGCTGTCTGAAGCAGGGGGGAAACGCCGGCCCACTTGACTGAGGAGCAGGTATTTCAGCCAAATTATAAAACGGATTATTTCTCAAGTTACAGCACCCAGAACTAAAAGAGCCACCTTGTCAGAATGCAGCATTACTGCTGCACAAGGTGGCTCTTTTAGTTTGAAACGACTGGCTGGGGGGGTGACAGGTTCCCTTTAATTCCACAGCACTTTACAGACATTATTGGCACTGTCCCCATTGGGGTTCACCATCTAAATTCCCTATCAGTGTGTCTTTGGAATGTGGGAGGAAACCCACGCAAACACGGGGAGAACATACAAACTCCTTGCAGATGTTGTCCTTGGTGGGATTTGAATCCAGGATCCGAGCGCTGCAAGGCTGCAGTGCTATCCACTGAGCCACCGTGCTATCACCTATCTTTATTTGAGGGTATGTGTCCACGTTCAGGATTGCATCAGGATTTGGTCAGGATTTTATGCAGGTAAAATCCTGACCAAATCTGCACCTGAGGTCACTGTCAGGTCATCTGCGTTGTTCTTGTGTGTTTTGCTCATTGTAAGGACATGCTTCGTTCTTAAAAGACGCGCCGCATGTCCCTTTTCGGCGGTCTGCCGCATGCGTCATTTAATGCATAGTGGAGACGGGATTTCATGAAATCCCCTCCACTATGCTGTAACATCTGGACGCTGCGTGTTTGACGCTGCAGCTCAACGCAGCGTCAAACACACAGCGTTTCCTGAACGTGGAAACATACCCTGATACGTACCGTGGATCAGTGGTTAGCACTGTTACTTTTCAGCATTGGGGTCCTTAATTAAAATCCCACCACACCAAGGATCTGCAAGGAGTTTGTATGTTCTCCCCGTGTTTTTGTGGATTTCCTCCGGGTTCTCTGGTTTCCTCTCACAGGGAATGTAAATTGTGATCCCCAATGGGGACAGTGATGGTGAGATCTGTAAAGCACTGTGGAAATTATTAGGCCATATAAAAGAAAGTGAAATAAATAACTGATGACTTGAACTATCGGAGGTAACATTCCCACCCACTTTTTTAGTGGAATTTTTTTGTAGTTCTAAAATGCTAACTGTTTAAGGATTTATGTAGCTAATATTAATGGGGTTTTCCAACTTGTTCTCATGCCGATACAGAGGAAGTTAACTTCATGTTTAACACAGGGAGCAGGAGTGGAGCTGTGACCCTCCAGCAGTACCACAGACAATCAGTGGAGCAGTGGTGCACATGCTCAAACACTGCTCCTTTTAGACTAGCAGTGGTGCACATGCTCAAACACTGCTCCATTCAGACTAGCAGTGGTGCACATGCTCAAACACTGCTCCTTTCAGACTAGCAGTGGTGCACATGCTCAAACACTGCTCCTTTCAGACTAGCAGTGGTGCACATGCTCAAACACTGCTCCTTTCAGACTAGCAGTGGTGCACATGCTCAAACACTGCTCCTTTCAGACTAGCAGTGGTGCACATGCTCAAACACTGCTCCATTCAGACTAGCAGTGGTGCACATGCTCAAACACTGCTCCATTCAGACTAGCTGGGTGCACATGCTCAAACACTGCTCCTTTCAGACTAGCAGTGGTGCACATGCTCAAACACTGCTCCATTCAGATTAGCAGTGGTGCACATGCAAAAACACTGCTCCATTCAGACTAGCAGTGGTGCACATGCTCAAACACTGCTCCTTTCAGACTAGCAGTGGTGCACATGCTCAAACACTGCTGCATTCAGACTATCAGTGGTGCACATGCTCAAACACTGCTCCATTCAACACTAGGCCCTCAAATTTTAGAACCGTGAGACCTCCACAAACAGAAAGTTATCATCCATCCTGTGGATAGGTGATAACTTTTAAACTTGGAACAAACCCTTTAACACTTGGAACAAACCCTGTAACACTATTAGGAAGCTGCACAAGATATTGAAGTCAATAGAGGGAATGAGTGAGAAATAGAGTGAGGAAATAGGCACATGCTGAGTGTTTTCCAGTAAGTGTTTTCTCTCTCCCCAGAGCTGGATTCATAGCTTTGCTCCTCAGTACATAGAATATCTTTCATGCTGCTGCTTCTTCTGAACATGTACTACATAGAGACAGAAGAAAAGGAATCCCTCATGTCTATGGGTTCTGTGTATGGGAGACCGCATAGCAGCTTGTCTTCACCCACTAACTCAGAGACAACTGATAATTAGAAATATACCGTAGCTTGCAGAGGGGATAACTGGGGAAAAATACAGGATACAGGTCACATATTAGCTGAATATGGTGTGATTCGTTATGTACGCACATATGGCAGCTAATCCTGAAAAGTCACCTCTGTTTTAACTTCGAGAATTCACTTGCATTTTTAGTCTTGGCGTGCTCAATAAAAGACCTGATCGGTACAACTAATGAATATCAATCACACCACATTTAATTAGTTACCAATGCAAAAATGCAGATCATCCCAAATGGTTCACATATCTTTCCTTTCGACTATAAGTGCATATTGTGTAGTATTTGCACACATTTTCTAATACTGTGGCTGTAGGACATATCTTGGTTAGGAATATATTGTATTTTTAGGAATTGGAGGATTTACTTTTGTTGTCTAGTTGAGGAGGAATATGTGATCGTCCCCCAAACAATACATGGAGCTAGAACATCCATTCCGAATGTGAAATGAGATGGAACGTGGCAGCTGCTGTCATGTATCCTTCATATCTGACACCGTGCCCTGGCAGGATCGGCGCGTATCTGATGAAAATGACACATAGTCTGCGGGCTCCAGGATTTCTTTACAGTGCGGAGTGTGAGAAGTTGAAGGGGTTTTTTTGCCATGGGCTTATGATTGCAGGTGAAGGCCATGCTATGAGTTCTCCTAGCCTAACCATCTGTCAGAGCGAGAAGAAGCGTTATTCTGAAGATGAAGGGAGATTTATTGTCTGTTACAAAAATCAGAAAGTCTTCGCGAATATAGGATAGACCGATATAATTTTACATTGAGTTGATTCTTCTGGTGTAGCTCTTCAGGTGGCCCCTGTAGCCAATGACTGGCGTCAGTGGTCTTGTGCCATCAACATTAACATCACTGCTAAGATTAGTGATTAGCTGCAGCGGTCACATGTTGTACAGGGATGTCATCGCTGCAGATTTGTAAACAAAGACTGGTGGGGAGCAACGTAGAGGCAGCACTGGAGCTCCAGGGACTCCAACAAATAAGTTATTATGATTGTCCTAGGCAGATAAACTCTAAAGAAAAACTAACCTTACGAACACAGTAAGACTTATTTAGGATAGGAATTCACCATAATGCCTTCATACATTCACCCTGAGTTTTCCCAAGACTTTGTGACCTTCTTCCCTAAGATAAGAAGCCCTAAGGAATTCAGTGTATGAAAGGACACTTTATGGCTTTTCCATTCTCCAGTTTACTTCCCTGGACATTTATCCCATAAATGTAATTAGTTAGAACAGACCCATATAAAGTGTCTGACTTCTCAACAACCTTATTGTTTTCTTCCAAATTACACTTTGGGAACCTCAAGCTTCTTAAAATGGATCTATCACAAGATTGCACAATGCAAACTGCATATATTATTAATAGTTCTCAGAAGAAACCTAATGAGACTGGTGTAATTACTTTGTAAATCTATGTCAGAATGGCTGTAATATTCCTTGTGAAAGTTTAAACTAGCTTGATTTACAGCCCCTCACTGTCCCTGAATATCTGCATTCCTAGCCGAATTGACAGCTCTTCAGTGTCCCCCACCCCTTCCTACTGCTGTATTAATATGTGGCAACTGAGCATGCTTGAAAGCTCAGTGCTGCTCCACTGTGCTACTGAAGTTCTGCCCACCTAGCCTGATTGGCAGCCCCTCAGTGTCCCTCTTCCCTGCTGCTGCCTGATATCTGCATTCCTAGCCAAAATGACAGCTCTTCAGTGTCCCCCACCCCTTCCTACTGCTGTATTAATATTTGTCAACTGAGCATGATTGAAAGCTCCTCAGTGCCGCTCCACTGTGCTACTGAAGTTCTACCCACCTAGACTGATTGACAGCTCCTCAGTGCCTCTCCTCCCATCTACTGCAGAATTTCCGTCCACCTAGACTGATTGACAGCTCCTCAGTGCCCCTCCTCCCATCTGCTGCAGAATTTCCGTCCACCTAGACTGATTGACAGCTCCTCAGTGCCCCTCCTCCCATCTGCTGCAGAATTTCTGTCCACCTAGACTGATTGACAGCTCCTCAGTGCCCGTCCTCCAAGCTGCTGCTGAATCTCTGTCTACCTAGCCTGATTGACAGCTCCTCAGTGCCCCTCCTCCCAGCCGCTGCTGAATCTCCATCCACATAGCCTGATTGACAGCTCCTCAGTGCCCCTCCTCCCAGCTGCTGCTGAATGTCCGTCCACATAGTCTGATTGACAGCTCCTCAGTGCCCCTCCTCCCAGCTGCTGCTGAATCTCCACCTACCTAGCCTGATTGACAGCTCCTCAGTGCCCCTCCTCCCATCTGCAGCTGAATCTCTGTCCACCTAGCCTGATTGACTGCTCCTCAGTGACCCTCCTCCCAGCTGCTGCTGAATCTCCGTCCACATAGCTCCTCAGTGTTCCTCCTTCCCTGATGCTGCTTGTCAGGCTGGGTGTAGAGTGAATACAATTGAACTCAGGATCTCTTTATTTAGCTGGACTCATAAAATGCTAATTTTAGTATCAGTATTACACAGTCATTTTGATTATGGAATTTCAAAGTAAGTACACCAGCTCCATCAGGTTTCAGAATCTTTTTAATAATGTATGCTAGTATTGTAAAATCTGCTGACAGATCCACTTTAACAAGTCCCAAATGCGTCACGTGTCAAACGCTGTAGCATTGATATTTCCAGTTTTATAAAACATGATCTTTCCTAAACTTTGATAGGAGCCATGTTAAAAATATCTAGATACAAATAGCTTAAAGACAAGGCGCTTTTTTGTAAGCTTGGGTCTCCAGGATGTGTTCTTTAAATAACCTTACTCTTTGGCCCCTTGCTTATTACTACGTAGAAGCCGGCGTTACCCCCTATTTCCTACAGAACAGGTCTTGCACACAGATGCCTAGTTTATTGAGGTCGCTCTTAATGTCAAGCGATGCCCACAAGACACTGGCCTGTTCTCTGGCTTATTATGTAAATGGAGTCACAGGAAAAAAGAAAACAGTTCAGTTAAGGAAAGCGATTCTATCTTGAGCACTTCTTTTTCTTTTACAGAAGTGTTTGGCTGAGCGGGAATATATCCAGATGGAAAGAATGTGCTTTGTAAGAGGCAGTGAATGGTACAGATTGTTAATTTGTACAAGGCCATGCCACAGGGAATCCCGGCTTACACTTCTATGACATAATTCCACCGGAAAGCAACGTATCGCTTCCTCTTTTTTTCAATCAAAAACAAGGGAAAAAAAGGGAGAAAATTGGCTTCTTTTCTTGAAGGGTTTCCATAGTTTAATATTCAGGGCATGAACTTCGAAACTTACTGTCAAGCTTGTGTGAAAGAATTCTGTATGGCTGGGGCATAATTATAGGGGGTGGAGAGGTTGTAGATGCACCTGGAGCTTACAGAGGGTCACAGTGGTAGTTGGCACCTGGTACATACTGTAAATTGAGGCTCAGAAGCTTTAAATCGTCACTGTTGTTGTAACAAACTTTGGATAAAAAATAGTAAAGGAAATATAAGACACTGTGTGATATATCTTATCAGAGAAATAATAGAAAAATGTTTAGAATTGAGAGTCCTCAGTGGTTGATACCTTTTAATGGCTAACTGAAAAGATGGTAACAAATTGAAAGCTTTCGAGACTACCCAGGTCCCTTCATCAGGCAAAGACTAATACAAATTCTGAAAAAAACACATATTTATGCTCAATACAGCCCAGAAAAAATGCCATAGATAAGACAGGTGACGTGAAGCAGAACTACCATTATGTGAGAGTGGTAAACAGTTATGTCCATAAATATTGGAACAGTTCATAGATAAGGAGTGTGAATGTTTTATTGGTCATGTAAAGCTGCATGAACCAGTTAACAGCCTAAGTATGTAACAGTACAGACACAGAGGGCTATTAACTGCATGAAGTGTATGAGAACATGATGCGAGGAACCTGATTATTGGTTTTTTTTTGTTTGTTTGTTTGTTTTTTAATGGGCCACACCGGGATTGTTAGGTTAATGCGTTGAGGCGGTAGGCCATTCTGAACAAATGCGTTTTTAGAGCACCCTTAAAACTCTCGGGATTGGGGATTAATCGTATTCACCTGGGTAGTGCATTCCAAAGAATTGGCGAAGCACGTGAAAAGTCTTGGAGACGGGAGTGGGAGGTTCTGATTATTGAGGATGCTAACCTGAGGTCATGAGCGGAGCGGAGGGCACGGGTAGGGTGGTAGACTGAGACCAGAGAGGAGATGTAGGGTGGTGCTGAGCCATGGAGTGCTTTGTGGATGAGGGCAATAGTTTTGTACTGGATTCTGGAGTGGATGGGTAGCCAGTGTAATGACTGGCACAAGCTAGAGGCATCGGTGTAATGGTTGGTGAGGAATATGATCCTGGCAGCAGCATTCAGGACAGATTGGAACGGGGAGAGTTTGGTAAGAGGGAGGCCGATTAGTAGAGAGTTACAATAGTCCAGACGAGAATGAATGAGTGAAACAGTAAGAGTTTTTGCAGTTTGGAAAGTAAGAAAAGGGCGAATTCTAGAAATATTTTTGAGATGCAGATAGGAAGAGCGAGCCAGTGATCGGATGTGGGGGGTGAATGAAAGCTCGGAATCAAGGATGACCCCAAGGCAGCGGGCATGTTGCTTGGGAGTAATGGTGGAACCACACACGGAGATGGCAATGTCAGGCAAAGGTAGGTTAGTAGAGGGAGAAAACACGAGGAGTTCAGTTTTAGACAGGTTCAGTTTCGGATAGAGGGAGGACATGATGTTAGAGACAGCGGTAAGACAATCGCTGGTGTTTTCTAAAAAGGTCGGCGTGATAACAGGAGAAGAGGTGTATAATTGGGTGTCGTCAGCATAGAGATGGTACTGGAAACCAAATCTACTGATTGTTTGTCCAATAGGGGCAGTATACAAAGAGAAGAGGAGGGGGCCTAGGACTGATCCTTGAGGAACCCCAACAGTAAGGGGAAGGTGAGAGGAGGAGGAACCAGCAAAACATACAGTGAAGGAGCGGTCAGAGAGATAGGAGGAGAACCAGGAGAGAACGGTGTCCTTGAGGCCGATGGAGCGGAGCATAGTGAGGAGGAGCTGATGATCCATAGTATCGAATGCTGCGGAGAGATCCAAGAGAATTAGCATGGAGTAGCGACCAATAGATTTAGCTGTTAGTAGGTCATTAGTGAGGGCAGTTTCAGTAGAGTACAGTTCTGCTTCATGGAAAGTATCTTATAATTGCAATATGTAAATTGTGATATATTAATGGAAACTTCCCCCTAAAATACAAACTCACCCATGACAAGCTGTCCTATAAGTCACCATGATTAGTAAACCTTCCCCACTTTGTGTTTTGATTGTTCACTATTTCTAACATATCTGCTTTCTGTCATTGAATAAAAAAGTTCTCGTTTATACCCAAAGGCTAAAACCCTGCCTTGATCATGTCATTTTGGACTGAAACAATGGAAAGCGAATTAGGAGTGCACAGATGAAATGGTGCTGAATGCCTGGGTTCATTTTCTCTGCACGTGGAGCATTTACATTGCCTTTTGCTTTGTTACAGTTGCAAAACAGAAGAAGACATGGAGCAGAAAGGTCCTCTTCATCCTAGGAGTTCTTTTTATCTTGGGGATAGCTGCTTTAATTGTAGTAGCAGTCGTGCAGAACAGACCTCTTCCAAAGAATCTCAAGGTAAAGTCTTTCCCTTCATTATCATTTCCCATATATGAGTTAGGCTCTGTGCACACGTTGCGGATTTTGCTGCGGGTCCGCAGCAGCTTTCCATGTTTTTACAGTACAATGTAAACCTATGGAAAACGCAATTCGCAGTGCCCATGCTGCGGAAAAAAACATGCGGAAAGGCTGCGGGTTACATTCCGCAGCATGTCAATTCTTTGTGCGGATTCCACAGCGGTTTACACCTGTTCCTCTATAGGAATCTGCAGGTGTAAAACCGCAGGTCCGCACAATATCCGCATAAAATCCCTGGTAAATCCGCAGGTAAAACGCAGTGCCTTTTACCTGCGGATTTCTCAAATCCGCTGAGGAAAAATCCGCAGAGCTCAAAACTACGTGTGCACATACCCTCATAGTAACGACTAGAAAAAATGATGGAGCTTTACAATGATTTTTTTTGTGTGTGTGCTGAATTGTTATTGTTTATTGATACCATTTTGGAGAACAAACAATCTTGTATTTTGTTTTTCTTTTTATTGTATTTTTTTGGAACAGCAATTATGGCGTATGAGGTTTTGCCTTTTAAGTCATTTACTATTTGAGTTAATTGTTTAATTCTATTTTTTTTATTTCTTTACTTGTAGATTGGGAAAAGGGGCATCATTTCAAACTTTGAATGTTATTTTTTTTTTTAATAATTACTTTTATCTTAGTAATTAGAGACAATCCTTTTGTTGTATCTAGTACAATACATCACAGTATTTAGTAAAATTGCTGTTTTATTTATAGCTGATTTTTTATGGTCTTTACCAAGAGATGAGGATCATAGGGTAATAATACAGAGCAGCCAAAAAATACATGCCCCCTGAGAATAAGTTGAGCCATGCCTCACTGGAAAAGTCCATAAAAGTTGGCACTAAATAAAAAGGTCCATATCTCTGGAACCATGTGGCGGATTGATTAAAAAAAAAAAAAGTCATACTGAGGAGAGAAGTGAGATTAAAATAAGAGCAAATACTGCTCACTTTTGACCTGGTGACTAAAGTTGAGCAAATTTTTAAAAACTCGGTTCCGATTATTATCGGCGGCGAATATCGTTTTTGCAATATTCGCCGAACGTCATTGGACTCAATGGGAGTAGAAATGAACGACTATGGTCGGAACCCATCATCAAACATAAATTCGGCACGAATAGGATACCAATATGGCATGAATGTGGCCAATTCGGATTTTGTGACCGATTCCGAACATATTCACTCAACTCTACCGGTGACAAATCCTCAATGTGAACACAGCCTAACACTGAGCAAACTCTGCTGACTGAGCAGCGCAGTGATACGTCCAGTGACCTAGGTTATGGCATCTTACAGTTTAATTTATTTATACACTTCCTTGAGGAAAAATAGAAGAACAATGCAAGAAACGGTTCTAAGAAAAGATGATAAAAGAACAAATATTTACTAAAACAGACATGATGGAAGTCATGAGAGGTTTCTTTCAGGTTGTAAAGTGCACAAACATGTCAAGATCAGAAGTTTTATATAAATATATATATACACTCACCGGCCACTTTATTAGGTACACCATGCTAGTAACGGGTTGGACCCCCTTTTGCCTTCAGAACTGCCTCAATTCTTCGTGGCATAGATTCAACAAGGTGCTGGAAGCATTCCTCAGAGATTTTGGTCCATATTGACATGATGGCATCACACAGTTGCCGCAGATTTGTCGGCTGCACATCCCAAAGATGCTCCATACAAGGCAGGATGGATCCATGCTTTCATGTTGTTTACGCCAAATTCTGACCCTACCATCCGAATGTCGCAGCAGAAATCGAGACTCATCAGACCAAGCAACGTTTTTCCAATCTTCTACTGTCCAATTTCGATGAGCTTGTACAAATTGTAGCCTCAGTTTCCTGTTCTTAGCTGAAAGGAGTGGTACCCGGTGTGGTCTTCTGCTGCTGTAGCCCATCTGCCTCAAAGTTCGACGCACTGTGCGTTCAGAGATGCTCTTAGGCCTACCTTGGTTGTAACGGGTGGCGATTTGAGTCACTGTTGCCTTTCTATCAGCTCGAACCAGTCTGCCCATTCTCCTCTGACCTCTGGCATCAACAAGGCATTTCCGCCCACAGAACTGCCGCTCACTGGATTTTTTTTCTTTTTCGGACCATTCTCTGTAAACCCTAGAGATGGTTGTGCGTGAAAATCCCAGTAGATCAGCAGTTTCTGAAATACTCAGACCAGCCCTTCTGGCACCAACAACCATGCCACGTTCAAAGGCACTCAAATCACCTTTCTTCCCCATACTGATGCTCGGTTTGAACTGCAGGAGATTGTCTTGACCATGTCTACATGCCTAAATGCACTGAGTTGCCGCCATGTGATTGGCTGATTAGAAATTAAGTGTTAACAAGAAGTTGGACAGGTGTACCTAATAAAGTGGCCAGTGAGTGTATATATATATATATATATATATATATATATATATATATATATATATATATAATTTTTTTTTGGGGAGGGAAAACTTTTTAAATCATAAAGACAAAGCTAAGATGGTTCTCTACGTAAGTATTGACAGTGTTGTACATATGTGAATTGTGGGGTCAGGGAACTTTCCTTAGAGAAAGATGCTAGCTATGTGTAACCCATAATTAAGATGGCAGCGCATACTCCATAATATGCCTTATCTCCCCTTGTCAGGTTTATTTTCATTGTGCAGCTTTTATCCAGGAGAGAACCTCATTAGTGTCAGCTTCAGACTGTAACGTACCATTTACTGGGTCTGGGAGAGATTCCAGGACTAAAACTGCTGACAAATGTGCAAGATTATATACAGCATTACACAATGAGGCGGCTCTTCCATGTTACAATGTGCCATCCTATATTTATCCTATATAGGCGTACATGTTCTGATGCCAGCGCAAACTGCAAGTTGTGTCTATGTACATAGGTGTCGGCGTGTGATGCTGCTTATATCCTCGTCAGTTCGGCATCCGGTCCGACAAAATGCATGCAATTATTTAAAGGGATACTCCATATAAATCAAGTTATTCTTTTAGGCACTGTGTGCTAGATCTGAAGGAGTCTGACCTCTGGGACCCTCACCGATCGCTGGTATGGGGGTCCATGTTTTCCCCATTTTAACAAAGTGGTCACACATGCACATTAGTGCTTTATTCAAAATCTTTTGGAACTGATTAAGATGGACAATGGATACGTGAGAGCTTGTTATTACCAGAATACCCCTTGCTGTATTCTTGGCAGAGAAAATTCATCTTTTATACACTCTGTTAAAATGTAGACTACAGCAGACCCAAATACATTATCTTTGTGAGAGGTGAATTTCACAAATAGGGCCCCTAAAAATTGGACAAGTGCTATCCATCGTTTTGACAGATAACCCTCGTCCCCATGTTATACTATGGCGGTGTGTACATGTCTGATTTTATTTTTTACATCGTAGGTGTACTTGATCATAGGTGTACTTCGTCGTAAGTGTACTTCTTCGGCTTCGTAGGTGTACTTCATCGTAGGTGTACTTCATCGTAGGTGTACTTCTTCGTAGGTGTGCTTCTTCGTAGGTGTACTTTATCGTAGGTGTACTTTATCGTAGGTGTACTTCATCGTAGGTGTACTTCATCGTAGGTGTACTTCTTCGTAGGTGTGCTTCTTCGTAGGTGTACTTTATCGTAGGTGTACTTTATCGTAGGTGTACTTCATCGTAGGTGTACTTCATCGTAGGTGTACTTCATCGTAGGTGTACTTCTTCGTAGGTGTGCTTCTTCGTAGGTGTACTTCATCGTAGGTGTACTTCATCGTAGGTGTACTTCTTTGTAGGTGTACTTCTTCAGCATCGTAGGTGTACGTGATCATAGGTGTACTTCATCGTAGGTGTACGTCTTCGTAGGTGTACTTCATCGTAGGTGTACTTCATCGTAGGTGTACTTCATCGTAGGTGTCCTTCTTCGTAGGTATACTTCATCGTAGGTGTACTTCTTCGGCATCGTAGGTGTACTTCTTCGTAGGTGTACTTGATCAGAGGTGTACTTCATCGTAGGTGTACGTCTTCGTAGGTATACTTCATCGTAGGTGTACTTCTTCGGCATCGTAGGTGTACTTCTTCGTAGGTGTACTTGATCAGAGGTGTACTTCATCGTAGGTGTACGTCTTCGTAGGTGTACTTCATCGTAGGTGTACTTCTTCGGCATCGTAGGTGTACTTTGCTCTTCCCTCGACAGGGCAGATAAGTACACCTGTGCAGGAGCGCGATGCCGAGGAGACTGTGTATGGATGACGCGTCGCTGCATCATCCGCAAGAAGAAGGGGCTGATCGAAAGACGATGGGAGGCACCGGACCAAGAAGAGCGCCACCCCTTGGACCGGACCGCCCCACAGGGCATATAATAAAAGATCTTTTTCTTGTCTTGCCGGTTGGGTTGTGGGCAGATATACAGCATTATAGAATGCTGTGTATCAGCCCTGAAAGGTGGTGGTCTTATATCGGCCAAAGCTGGTGACAGGTTTGCTTTAATAAATAAATGTAAAGATAGTGTCATGAAGTGCACAGATGAGATGTGTCATAAAGTGCCCAGATAAATAATACACAAGGCTCAAATTAATACTTCATTGAGTGCCATGAAATATAAAGGAGGTGTCATAAAGTGCACAGATAAATACAGTACAGTCAGATCAATACTTCATGTACTTCCCAGACACATGAAATATAGATAGTGTCGAAAGTGCACAGATAAGTAATACATACAATACAGTTACACATAAATTTCTTCCTAGAGTGTCCAACAGTGCCATGAAACATAGAGATAGTGTCATAAAGTGCACAGATAAATAATTCCCAGATAAACATTCCCAGATAATGGTTCATGCAGCTCCCAGTTAGTGGCATAAAATATGAAGATAAATAGTATCATAACGTGCACAGATAAATAGCGTACACATTGTGGAGATAAATGGCGCATGTGACCAGACAGTGCCATACACTTATTATATAACACCAACACATTGCTAAAAATGTCTTCTACTATGTTCCCATGTTCAGTAATCATCTGTTAGAGCTCATACTCACTTGCGAGAAACTCGGATGAGTCTCACATGTTAATACCCGGCGCTGCTGCCGGCATTCAGATCGGAGCGTGCGGCCGCATAAGAATACATGCAGCCGCACGCTCCGCTCCTGAGTGCCGGGTGCAGTGCCGGGTATTGTGTGCGAGACTCATCTGAGTTTCTCGCAAGTGAGTATGAGCCCTTAGGGCGGATCCAGCAGCAATCCGTTACCGAAAAAGTTATGCAGACTCAAACTTTTCTTGTCCGCCCAAAAAAAACCTGATTTTAACTGGATCCGTTTTTTTTAACATTGAAGTCTACGAAAAACAGATCTGTGAAATATCCATCTGATTTTCTCCCGTTTGAAAAGGATTTTTTGTTTACTCAATCAATTGTAAATGAATGAATACTTGAAAGTTCACATGTCCAGTTGTGGGTGAAATATTTATTTTCCCACCTCCTATAAGCAATAAACGGGAGAAAAATGCATGGCTCCTTAACGGATCTGTTTGTCATAGACTTCAATGTTAAAAAAAACGGATCTAGTTAAAATCAATTTTTTTTTTTCAGGCGGACAAAAATGTGTCTGAACAACATTTCTGTCAACGGATTGCTGCTGGCTCAGTTCTAAAGGATGACTACTGGACTTGTGAACTTTTACATCGCCCAGATAGACCGTGCACAATGGCTCATTCACAGCTACTAGAGATTTACTATCAGTATGTCCTAGAGGCGGCTGTCCAGATACGAGCGTTCAGCATGCTAATGTTACGCCGGCTATACTCATTAGATGGCTGTTGGCTGAACATTGCTCAGGCCGATCATTCAGCTGACAGCCATCTCAGCGACACTCCCATACACAGGCGCGCTTGCTCGGCCGATCGCTCCTGTGCTCTCCAAGGAACCCGCCAATTGACACGTCGTCTGGCGGCTTATCTAATGGAGAATAATGCGATTGGCTGTCCGAAATTGAACATGTGCCATCTACCTCTCTCCTGACCAGCAGTTGACTGGTGTCCACATACACACTAGACCGTCGGTCAAACCTCTCTGATATTGGCGGGTTCAGCCAACATTAATCTAATATATGGGGGTCTTCAGGCAGTGTTCGGCATGCTGCACTTAGGTTTGTACTGAGGAGGCAATCATTTTACCAGTAAAACTATCAGACTTCATTATAGTCAAGCAGATGCCATCAGTGTCTATCCCCATGTAACCCCAACAGGTATTTTCTTTTCCAGCTCCTATGACGTAATGGAAAAATCAAATTCCAAACTGGTTGCAATGGCTAGAAATCGCGTAAATGTTTGACACGTGCTTTACCCGTCATCTGAGGTCTGTTTATAAAGCCATCTAGATTCAAGCAGGTGGCTTCCATTCAGTTTATTATCAAATATCCCACATTTACGGGAAGTCGGAGAACTAAAGGACAAACATAACGCCACGATGTGATTTGCTTTGTCAGGTTCAGAACAATATCCAGTAAGGAATTAATCTCTCCCATAACAACTGCTATAAACACTGAATCATCCGAAACTGGGGAGACCTCAGAAGGACATTGTGCTTCAACATTCTCCTCGAATAGAAGTCGGCATCTTTTTCTGATCCTGAATTCTATTGTTCACATCCAGAGCTGAACTTAAAATTCTGCTGCTTAACAAATGGAATTTGCCGGATCTGTGCTGAGATCTGCCCTGTATATGTGTGCACTTCCCTGTGGTTTATCCTCTTTTGTAATTGTAAAGAGGCCATACACATTGGACTTACGTTGGCCAAACTCACCGATATCAACGGATTTGGCCAACACTCTAATGTGTATGGGGGTGCCGACCAAACCATGGTAAGGAGTTATGTCGATCAGGCATGTCTGACTTCAGATTGATGATTAAATTGTTCTCGACATGCCAGTCGGTGAGTTTCTCATGGAGAACACAGGATTGCTTGGCCGAACGAGTTCTCCTGTATAAGGGACAGTCGGCTGAGATAGCCGTCAGCCAAACGATCTTTCATCCCATAGTCATCTAATGTGTATGGCCGACCTTACTCTGTGTTGTACAGATGATTAAATGATATGTTCATTTTAGAAAACCCACTCTAAGCTAATATGGGGAAATCTTCTATTTTAGGATGCTTATGTCTTGGCGGAAAGCAGTTCTAAAGAACTGCTTTCCGCCAAGAAATTCTGGAGGACCTACCCTGTCCTTCAATTACACAGATTTAATGGAGATTGTGTAATACTTAATTTCTCCTGTAGAGTTGCTTATGAAAAAAATAGCCACTCACTGCCAGGTTTCCCACAGATTACAGAAGGGAACATTTTACTATCTACTTTTCGGCAAGGAACTTTGGTAACAAGTAGAGAATACTGAACACCCCTAAAACATTGTGTCACCCCCCACTATTGCGTTTCTGTACTTTCGCTTTTTGTAGAAGGTCACTTTCATTGTGGAATGGGAACTAGATTTTAGGAATTTGTACTTGAAAGGACTGACAAACCCAAACTCCATGGTCCTATATGGGTTGTCATAATGGATGAAATCACTGGTCTCATCACTGTTTATTAATATCAATGCCACTCACCAAATGGAATCATGTATGGATATTTTCCAAAAGTATTTATACACATACTGTATAATTATCCTGTCGATCCTGTTGGAATCATTGGTCATATATGATTGTCTGCAAAATAGCAGCGTGTATGTATGGTGGGCACAAAGCAGCATAAACAGCAGGCAGCAAGTGGTTAACTGATGGTTTGTTTTCTCTTCTCAGTATGGCATTGTACTGGATGCGGGCTCCTCACACACCAACCTGTATATTTATCAGTGGCCGGCGGAGAAGGAAAATGACACTGGAGTTGTTGAACAGGTGTACGAATGTAAAGTTGATGGTTAGTATTTATTTATTATCTATCTATTTATCTATCTATCTCCTATTACAAGGAAGATTGCACTATGGAGGAAATGTATCGTTAGAAATTTTTAAAATATTATTTTGTAGTTTTTTTTTACGTTTTTGATGTCAGTGTCTATATAGAAAATCCAGACATGTGAACAACCGGGACAATTATTGGACTGCTATCATTTTTTCAAGTGGAAGTCAGTGGGATCCTTATATATCAAATAATGCCAAATTCTGAAATATTGCACATGTATCAAATATATTTAAACTAGATCTATGTTATGCAGAGCTCACTTCTCAGCCGTCACTTCCTGTTCTGTAGAGATCTCCTTTCTGCCGTCACTTCCTGTTCAGTAGAGATCACTTCTCCGCAGTTGCTTCCTGTTCTATAGAGATCTCTTCTCAGCTGTCACTTCCTGTTCTGTAGAGATTCCTTCTCAGCTGTCACTTTTGGTTCTGTAGAGATCACTTCTCAGCTGTCACTTCCTGTTCTGTAGAGATCTCTTCTCAGCTGTCACTTCCTGTTCTGTAGAGATCTCTTCTCAGCTGTCACTTCCTGTTCTGTTGAGATTCCTTCTCAGCTGTCACTTCTTGTTCTGCAGAGATCCCTTCTCAGCTGTCATTTCCTGTTCCATAGTGATCACAGGCTATTATCATCACAGTCAGGAATACAATAAAAGCACAATAAATAAAAACACCGACTCCACCGTTCACAATAGGTCTTGTCCTAGATCGCCACCTCCACTTCTCTGCACAGTGACATCTGCACAGGTCACAGAGCATGTCCACCTCAGCTATTTAATAATTTCCCAATTCTGCTTCTAGAATAATTTAAAAATTCAAATCCTTTTTCCAGCTAATTCCCACACTTGAGAACCATTATAGTTTGCATGGCTGGATCTTTTACTCTTTTTTAAACTTTGGTAGATAGAGCTCTCCCCACCTTTTCCCTCTAATTGTGGTCAATAGACTCCCATTATCCTAACAAGCATGGGGACACACGGGTGCGACGCCAAAATATCAGACTTAAAAAGGGGTTAGACAAGTACTTTTCATGTGACATGTAAGACATGTGAATATCTATAAAAGATGCTTCACCTTGAACCTCGTTACATTAACTACAGCAGAGAGCCGCTGATAAAGAGTGGCTGTCATTCTAGCAGGCTCAGCCTATCAATAGCTGAAGTTCTTACGTGTAATCCTACACTTGGCCTGTAGTGGCCACTGCTGGGCAATGAGCGGCTTACTAAAGTGCTCCAGAAGCGATCAGTTGATTATTGACCTTTTCCTTTAATTATTTTTATATATGAATCTTTGAGTAATGAATCAGAGAAACTTTTGACGTTTTTCTCTAATATTGGTCTTGAATGTGAGAACAGATAATTGTGAGGTGAGTCCTTCAAACTTCCATCTTAGAAGTACGCGGGATGTCTAAACCGTGGTTCCTTCAGTTTATTTCTTTCATTGCTCTCTTTATCCCCACTCATCCATCTTTATGACTAACATAAACTAAAGAAATAGGATATTCTGTTGTGGGTTTCCAAAAATAGACATCCGTGAGTGATTAATGAGACTAAATTCCTGTGTGCAGCCGCTTTTTTTTTTCTAATTTAGTCCAAAGCTGTGAACACCAGTTGGATAAAACATAAGTCCTGGATCTCGTCCATTAGTTTTTAATTTGGATGTAAAGGAAAGTACAGCAGATTTATGAAATGTTTATTTTATTTCTGTCTCACAATGTCAGAGCTGTATGTATTCCAACTGCAAAACTGGCAAATAATCAGAGAAAAAAGCAGGCGGATACGTGATAAATGATGACATCGGCGCAGCGGCAGATTGGTGATTGCTCATGGACAAAGGCACAGTCAATAATAAATACTCTGCTTGGAAGTTACGACGATGTCCAATACTGTATACATACCAATATATAGTATACATATGGAGCGCCCCCGCAGGGCAGTGGGGCACTCGGTACCGAGTCCTTCGGTTCTCAAGGGGGATGTCACGGTGGCTAACCCAGTCCGTGGCCCTCGGGACGTCCGTTGTAAGATGGGGGAAAGGTCTTTAAAGGGGAAATGTTCGTGATGCCACCTGTGGTATTCGGTCAGGGTGACCAACGCTGCTTAGGGATCCGCTGGGGTGATGTTATGGCAGCTAGATGGTATACCTTCCCACAGGTGAAGTATGTCCCCAGGGCTTCCCAGTGTGTAGATGGTGGATGGTGTGAGGCGCAGTGAAGAACGAGGACACAAGGTTGCAGTCTCTTTACCTTTTTACTGAAGGCTTCAGCGTCCACAGTCCAGGGCACCAGATCACAGGGCAGGCAGAGTCCGGCCGGTCCGAAGGCAAATCCAGAGTCCCCTTATCCAGGTGGAAATCAGTAGCCTTCCTCTAGCGCCTGTGTGTTGTAGTACCTCCCTGCTGAGCTTCTCGGTAAGGTCCTCACAACTGTTGTAGATGTTGTTATGTCTCTCTCTCTGTCCCCCTGATGGTAAGGATAGGACAAACCCGTATGACTGATGGCCTGAGGCTTTTTACAGGGACTCTAGCACGCCTCAGCCCCCACAAGTTGCCACCGTGCCTCCTGGGTATAGGTCGGGCAGATAATATGGAATTAGCTGTCCTGCCGGTCTCTGGATCAAGGCATGGAGACGATTGCTCCCTCGGTGTTCCGGCTACCGGATCCTGCGCCTCAGAAGAAGACAGCCTGTGTAGAGCAGAACTCCTTCTGGATTTCCTCTCCTTTTGCTATGACTTCGTTTCTCACCCTCTACAATACAATCCGCTGTTCTTGTCTCTTTCTTAGGATGCTGCCGCATCGGTTGGCAGGCGCAGCTCCGTGGCCTTCCGTCTAGGCCTCTGACAGGATCCCACCCCTGTCAGGGACCAACTACCTGAGCGGAGCTCAGATAGCAGCTCACTGGGTGAAGCCCAGCTCGCTTCTGCCTAACTTCCTATCCAGACCACCAGTTTTACCTAATTGTGAAGAGTGCCCTAATAAATAGGAGCGTAGCTCCCCCTGGTGGACTGGAGTGTGAAGTGTGTTGTGTGGTATGTGATACCTGGTAAAGAGATCTCCTTTATTGCCTTCAGACGTAACATCACTCCCTCTGGTGGAAGAATGACATTACTGCAACGGCCAGGACCCTGGGGCGCTGCACTTACTATGTAGAAGTTATTGCAGACCTGCAATTCATATCACGACCACTGGGTGGCCACAACAAGACACATCTACTATATAATTGTCTAAGGGTCACTTCCGTCTGTCCTTCTGTCTGTTACGGTTATTCGTTCGCTGATTGGTCTCGCCAGCTGCCTGTCATGGCTGCCGCGACCAATCAGCGATGCGCACAGTCCGGAAGAAAATGGCCGCTCCTTACTCCCCGCACTCACTGCCCGGCGCCCGCATACACCCCTCCGCTCACCGCTCACACAGGGTTAATGCCAGCGGTAACGGACCGCGTTATGCTGTGGGTAACGCACTCCGTTACCGCTGCTATTAACCCTGTGTGACCAAGTTTTTTACTATTGACGCAGCCTATGCAGTGCCAATAGTAAAAGCATCTAATGTTAAAAATAATAATAATAAAAAAAAATGATTATATACTCACCTACGCCGCCTTTCCCGCTCCTCGCGATGCAACCGGCACGTTCCGGTCGCACGGGTGGTCTGGCAGAAGGATCTGCCATGACGTCACGGTCATGTGACCGCGATGTCATCACAAGTCCTGCGCGCCTGCACGGAAAGGACCTGCCGTGACATCACGGTCATGTGACCGCGACGTCATGACAGGTCCTACACGACAAGGACCTGCTGTGACGTCACGGTCATGTGACCGCGACACGGTCACGTGACCGCGACGTCATCACACCCTGGGACCGGAAGATGCCGCCTGCACCCCACACAGGCGACAGTGCTACAACGCGCCTGCGGAAGGTGAGTATATGTTTATTTTTTATTTTTTTAACCTGTGTCATACGTGGCTGGGCAATATACTACGTGGCTCTGTGCTGTATACTACGTCACTGGGCAATATACTACGTCACTGGGCAATATACTATGTGGCTCTGCTGTATACTACGTCACTGGGCAATATACTACGTGGCTGGGCAATATACTACGTGGCTGGGCACTGTACTACGTGGCTGGGCAATCTACTACGTAGCTGGGTAATATACTACGTGACTGGGCAATATACTACGTGGCTGTGCAATATACTACTTGGACATACATATTCTAGAATACCCGATGCGTTAGAATCGGGCAACCATCTAGTATGGTATAAACATCTCCTGACAGAGTATCTCACAATTATGTTTTTTTTTTTTTCAAAAAGATGATCATCTCAGGGTAGGTTAAGCCAAGAACAAAAGTAAAGAACAAATCTGTAAGTGTAATTATTAAATACTCTTTAAAAACACCAATAATCCAAAATATTTGGAAACCAATTTATTATTATTATTTATTATTATAGCGCCATTTATTCCATGGCGCTTTACATGTGAGGAGGGGTATACATAATAAAAACAAGTAGAGTAATCTTAAACAATACAATTCAGCACCTAGTACAGGAGGAGAGAGGACCCTGCCCACGAGGGCTCACAATCTACAAGGGATGGGTGAGAATACAGTAGGTGAGGATAGAGCTGGTCGTGCAGCGGTTTGGTCGATCGGTGGTTACTGCAGGTTGTAGGCTTATCGGAAGAGGTGGGTCTTCAGGTTCTTTTTGAAGGTTTCGATGGTATTATAAAATAAAATTTATAAAATATTACCAGATAACTTTATAAAATGACTAGATGGAGGCCCGATGCTATCGCATCGGGGGGGGGGGGGGGCGGTAATGTCACGATGAGGGCAGGCATGCGCCGCTGTTGTTGCCTAATGGCATCCTGTGTTAATCTAATTTCTTTAGCATCAGGGGACTCATGTGCTTGAAGCCTACGCTTATATGCATTGTTTTTGTCCCAGCGACTCTGTTGCTCTTCAAGAGTCTCATTTGCCCCTTGTTGTCTTTGATGTTGTGCCTTTGCTGCTTTCCTTTCATTGTCATTGGCATACATGTTGTGAACTCTATTTTTGGGCTCCCTCTAGTGGTCACAAGCGGTACTGTGTAGTGTTGTCTTTCTGCAGGTTGGCTGCATCAGCTGGTTCGTTATCCTTGGTTGGCTTCCTATTTAGCTCACCTGGATACTCAGTTCCTTGCCTGCTATCAATGTATTCAGTGCTCTTCAGATTCCTTGTGATTACCTTGCTCCCAGCCTCTCCAAGACAAGCTAAGTTTTTGTCCGTTCATTTTTTGATTATCAGCATTCATCATGTTTCTTGTCCAGCTTGCTAAGATGTGATCTCCTCGCTTGCTGGTTGCTCTAGGGGACTGAGTTTCTCCCCCCACACTGTTAGTTGGTGCGGGGGTTCTTGAAATCTCAGTGTGGATATTTTGCAAGGGTTTTTTACTGACCGCACAGACCCCTTTACTATTTTCTGCTATCTAGTATTAGTGGGCCTCATTTGCTGAATCTGTTTTCACCCCTGTGTATGTGCCTTCCTCTTACCTCACCGTTATTATTTGTTGGGGGCTTCTATATCTTTGGGGATTATTTCTCTGGAGGCAAGAGAGGTCTTTCTTTCTCTCTAGGGGTAGTTAGTTCCTCAGGCTGGCTCGAGACGTCTAGGATTTTTAGGCACGTTCACCGGCTACTTCTAGTGTGTTTGGATAGGTTCAGATTTGCGGTCAGTCCAGTTTGCCACCTCCCTAGAGCTTGTCCTATGTTTGTTACTTAGCTGGAGTAATTCGTGATCCTCAACCACTAAGGATCATAACACATACATTTTATGAGGAGCCATGTTGGCGTTGATATTTGCTTTTTAAAGGGGTTTTCCCACGAACAAAAGTTCATTTTAAAAATTGTGTCTGACTGTGTACAGAACATACCACAGCTCCTGGGCAAAGGAGGAAGCAAAAGACAATACTGACATTACAGCAGGGGATCGCAGAGGATTCATTTTGTGAGGTAAAATATTATTTAAAAACAGTCAGGGAAATATTTTACCTCACAAAATGAATCCACTGTGATCCCCTGCTGTAATGTCAGTATTGTCTTTGGCTTCCTCCCCTGCCCAGGAGATGTGGTGTGCTCCGTACACGGTCAGACACAGTCAATTTTTAAAATGAACTTTCGTTTGTGGGAAAACCCCTTTAATGTGATCGGCTTCCTCTGTCTGTAGACACGTCCACATCTGCTGCCGGGATCAGCTGAATGATTCACTGCACCTGCGCAAAATTCGCGCAGGTGCAGTAAATCAGACCGCCGCCATCTTTGTGCAGACAGATAGCGGCGGTCATATTAAAACTGCGCATGCGCTCCTCCTGTACAAAGATGGCGGCAGTCAGTGAATCATTCGGCTGATCCCGGTGACGGAGCAGCAGTTTCCATATTGAGACACCCATCACTTGGGTGTCCCAATATGGCAGTCGGTGAACGTCCTCCGCTTGGAATTCTGGGATACAGTGACATCTGAACAGAACAGGAAATGAAAACATTACAAGGCAATTATATAAATAGATCAGTTCTGACCCATTCGAATTTTTGCTTGCTATTAAAGGTATTTTTGCAACATTTAAACTTACTGATCGCTGGCAGTCCAACTGCTGGGACCCCCAGTTATCCCAAGAGCCTTATTTGAATTGGCGGAGGTCATGCATGTGCAGCTCCACTTGATTCACTGTTTATGGGACTGCTGGAGAAAATGAAATACAGAGGTCAGTTATTCTAGCAGTCCCACAGACAATACATTGAGCTTCATTCAGACCTGCTCCGTTAAGTAGTTGCACTCCCTTCCAGAAATCCTATGAAAAGGGGATAACTTTTTTCATCTTGGGAAACCCCCTATTAAAGTGAATTCCCATATTTTATGCTGTTAGGGAACGTGAAAAAAGAAAAAAAACTCCTTTGAATGATAAAATCCTACTCACCTGTAGCCACCACTAGAGGGAGCATAGACGTTTATTTCATACGGTTGTACATTGAAATCAGCAATAAATAAAAAAAAGTGTACAGTAGCATCTAAGCTCCCTCTAGTGGTGGCTTCAGGCAGCCAGAATTTTTAGAATCTAAAATTTCAATTAAAATTTATTAAGAAATGTAGTAGTAGTCGTAGTCGTAGTCATCGTAGTAGTAGTCGCAGTCGTAGTAGTAGTAGTAGTAGTAGTAGTAATGTTCACCTACCATCCCTGTCTCTGCAGATATTTAGGTCATATGTGTTCCTTTAAAGGGAACCAGCATGTTTTTACATTTGGAAATAGCGGTATGACCGTATCGGTACCTTTTTTTTTTTTTTAGAGATCCGATTAGTAATCTAGTGCAGAAGCCATATGCCAATTAGGCTGAGGCCGGCGTCACACTGGCGAGTTTTACGGACGTAAGAGCGCAGAAACTACGTCCGTAAAACTCGCATTACATACGGCACAATTATTCTCAATGGGGCTGCTCCTATTAGCCGTATATTACGGTTCAGTATTATACGGCTTTCTACGGCCGTACAAAATCGCAGCATGCTGCGTTTGTCAGCGTATTGCGCTAATAATACGCCAATGAAAGTCTATGGGGGCGAGAAAAATACGGATTCCACACGGACCTGCAGTGTGACTTGCGAGAAATACGCAGCGGTGTTAGTGAAAAGTCGGTAATTCAATTGCCGGCTTTTTCCTTCTCCTTCACAAACCCGACAGGATATGAGACATGGTTTACATACAGTAAACCATCTCATATCCCCATTTTTTTTGCATATTCCACACTACTAATGTTAATAGTGTGTATGTGCAAAATTTGGGCACTGTAGCTGCTAAAATAAAGGGTTAAATGGCGGAAAAAATTGGCGTGGGCTCCCGCGCAATTTTCTCCGCCAGAGTGGTAAAGCCAGTGACTGAGGGCAGATATTAATAGCCAGGAGAGGGTCCATGGTTATTGGCCCCCCCGTGGCTACAAACATCTGCCCCCAGCCACCCCAGAAAAGGCACATCTGGAAGATGCGCCTATTCTGGCACTTGGCCTCTCTCTTCCCACTCCCTGTAGCGGTGGGATATGGGGTAATGAAGGGTTAATGCCACCTTGCTATTGTAAGGTGACATTAAGCCAGATTAATAATGGAGAGGCGTCAATTATGACACCTATCCATTATTAATCCAATTGTAGGAAAGGGTTAAAAAAACACACACACACATGATTAAAAAGGATTTTAATGAAATAAACACAGCGGTTGTTGTAATAATTTATTGTTCTCGCAATCCATTTGCAAACCCTCGCTTGGCAAAATAATAAACGCACAATATACATACCTTCTGATGTCAGATCACGTCACACGATGTAATCCATCTGAAGGGGTTAACTAATATTACAGGCAGGAGCCCTGCTAAATGCAGCTGTGCTCCATGCCTGTAAGCCCCGGCGAATGAATGAAATGTAGGTCAATGACCTACATTTCCTTCAGTCGCGGTGATGCGCCCCCTGGTGGATGTCCTCATATGACCTGGAGCGTGGGAAAAAGTTCCCAGGCTGCAGTTCATGAGAACATCCACCAGAGGGCGCCTCACCGCGACTCAATGTAAGTACAGATCACTGCTTTCCTTTCAGCACCCGGGGATTACAGGCACGAGCGAGTGGTTTATCGCAGCTGTGCCTGTAATATTAGTTAACCCCTTCAGATGGATTACTTCGTGGGACGAGACGGTTCACCAGAAGGTATGTATCTTGTGCGTTTATTATTTTGCCAAGCGAGGGCCTGGAAATGGATTGCGAGAACAATAAATTATTACAACAACCGCTGTGTTTATTTCATTAAAATCCTTTTTAATCATGTGTGTGTGTGTTTTTTAACCCTTTCCAACAATTGGATTAATAATGGATAGGTGTCATAATTGACGCCTCTCCATTATTAATCTGGCTTAATGTCACCTTACAATAGCAAGGTGGCATTAACCCTTCATTACCCCATATCCCACCGCTACAGGGAGTGGGAAGAGAGTGGCCAAGTGCCAGAATAGGCGCATCTTCCAGATGTGCCTTTTCTGGGGTGGCTGGGGGCAGATGTTTTTAGCCACGGGGGGGGCAATAACCATGGACCCTCTCCTGGCTATTAATATCTGCCCTCAGTCACTGGCTTTACCATTCTGGCGGAGAAAATTGCGCGGGAGCCCACGCCAATTTTTTCCGCCATTTAACCCTTTATTTCAGCAGCTACAGCGCTGAAATTTTGCACATACACACTACTAACATTAGTAGTGTGGAATATGCAAAAAAAAAGGGGATATGAGATGGTTTACTGTATGTAATCATGTCTCATATCCTGTCGGGTTTGTGCAGGAGAAATGAAAAGCCGGCAATTGAATTACCGGCTGTTCACAGATATCGCGCTGAATGAAATCTAAATACAGAATATATATATATGTGTCTCAATGACATATATATATATATATATATATATATATATATATATATATATACTGTATATATGTTTTAATGAACATTTGAGCACATAAATCCATCAGATGTCGGTTTTGCAAGCCTGCGCGAAAATCTCGCAGTACGGATGCCATACGGATTACATACGGAGGATGCCATGCGCAAAATACGCTGACACACCCTGACTACGGATCACTATTTTGGGAACATTTCACCGTATTTCGGCCGTATTACGGCCGTAAAATACGGACCGTATTGTCTTACGCCGAGTGTGACGCCGGCCTGAAAGTGCACTGTGGGTGTGTCATTGCGGGCGGACTACTTCTTCATTGTGCTCTGACACATCCCCAGGGCAAGTCCAGCCTAATTTGCATATATCTTTTACACTAAATCTGTATTAAAAAAGTATTATTTTTATTGGGGGACAACTATCCATATAGTGCCATACCACTACTTTCATTTGGAAAAACACGCCGACCGCTTCCTTTTAAAGTCCAAGGTAAAAAAAAAAAAATGTATCAAAGGCTGTAAAGGAATAAAATTATTATATATATTTCTTTCTTTCTTTCTTTTTCTCTTCCATATAGGTAATGGTATTTCTAGCTACTACCTGAAGCCTGTGGATGCCGGTCGTTCTCTTCAGTCTTGCATAGATAGAGCCCAAAAAATTGTTCCGGACAGACAACAGAAGGAGACGCCTGTGTATTTAGGGGCCACTGCTGGAATGAGACTTCTCAGGTATGTTACCTCCGCAGATCTGTTGGCTTTAAGAAACAGCGAATGTATCAGGAGTGTGCAGCATGCGCGACTGCCACAGATCTCGGGATCGGTGGCGGTCATGACGGTGGGATAGGTGGTAACTTGGCACAACCCTTTTTAAGTGACAGCATATAATGGCTATGTTCCATTATTTTTTGAGATGTCAAAACCCCATTAACATTGCCGACACCGCTCGGCGGTGCAGCATCATTAGTTACTATGCCCCATTATATAGTGCATGAAACAGACTAACGCAGCATCAGTAAACCACCATGCAAGTATCTCTGAAATGAATTCCGCACATAGTAATTTTTCTTTACATTTTTGCAAATAAGTTTTTATGAACTCTCTGACTATTGACCGACGATCTTCTTCTGCTATAGGCGCACTAACCCGATGGTGGCGAAGGAAGTTCTGACGTCGGTGGAGAATACCTTGCGATCTTCTCCTTTTGATTTTCAAGGTGCCAGAATCATCACAGGACAAGAAGAAGGGGCCTATGGTTGGATCACTATTAACTATCTTCTAGGAAACTTTATTCAAGTTAGTGCAAGATTATTTTTTTCTCAGCAGTTTTGATGCTTCCGTTTGGGGAACGCACTGGGTTATGTCTAAGGTCGTAATATAGGTATTGATATTGAATCTTCAGTTTAGGTTTGTTTTTTAAGTAATGAACAGTATTCAGACCAAAAATGATTCCACTGTTATCCAGTACAAAAATGTATATTAAACATATCCTTTTTTTTTTTTTTTAACAATGGATTTTAACGACAGTTGAATGTGACATCTATACTTTAAACAACTGTCTAAAATGTAAAGCTTTACAAAATTAAGAGAAAAGGGGAATAATTAACCTTTATTGCTATGTTAACATAGCCTTCGTTACAAGGAAAACACTGAAAAAAATACAAAAAAACACCCCAATGTTCTCAAAAGGCACTTGTATAAAAAAAAATTGTCAAAATGAAAAAAAGTAAAATTGTTAGTTACCGTACTCAGAAAATGTGAAAAATGTGGTGAACAAATTTGTTCTTTTAAAATTTAATAAATGCATTAATAAATTGGCCCTAAGTTCGTATAGTTTAGTCTAAAGTACTGCAATGAGGAAGGCGATATCTCTCATGAGGCGAAAGCAGATGCCCAGAAGTTAATGGGCACCAGCTGATGTCCATGGTCGTGTAATAAAATTACTTTTTATCTATTAGGAATTGTCACAATCTCAATCTGTCAGAACGTTCGGTGCCCTAGATCTCGGAGGAGCGTCAACGCAGATCACGTTCGAGTCCAATGAAAATATCGAATCAGAAGATAATTCCCTGCATTTCCGATTGTACGGAAAGACTTATGACGTCTATACGCACAGCTTTCTATGTTACGGAAAAGACCAGGCCCTCCGCAAACAGCTGGCTAACAGCATAGCGGTAAGTCCGAGTCCAAAACGCTCATTATCTATCTGATGGAGCAGAATAGCCTGATCGTGCAGCCCTGTGATACGTCTGCTCCTTCCAAGTCCTGTGTTAATCTATTGATGGTAGGGAGGAAGCACCTGACTGCAGGATCAGGCTACATGAAGAGTTTAGTTGTAGTCTGTAAACCTGGAGATACAGTGGGGCAAAAAAGTATTTAGTCAGTCAGCAATAGTGCAAGTTCCACCACTTAAAAAGATGATAGGCGTCTGTAATTTACATCATAGGTAGACCTCAACTATGGGAGACAAACTGAGAAAAAAAAATCCAGAAAATCACATTGTCTGTTTTTCTAACATTTAATTTGCATATTATGGTGGAAAATAAGTATTTGGTCAGAAACAAACAATCAAGATTTCTGGCTCTCACAGACCTGTAACTTCTTCTTTAAGAGTCTCCTTTTTCCTCCACTCATTACCTGTAGTAATGGCACCTGTTTAAACTTGTTATCAGTATAAAAAGACACCTGTGCACACCCTCAAACAGTCTGACTCCAAACTCCACTATGGTGAAGACCAAAGAGCTGTCAAAGGACACCAGAAACAAAATTGTAGCCCTGCACCAGGCTGGGAAGACTGAATCTGCAATAGCCAACCAGCTTGGAGTGAAGAAATCAACAGTGGGAGCAATAATTAGAAAATGGAAGACATTCAAGACCACTGATAATCTCCCTCGATCTGGGGCTCCACGCAAAATTCCACCCCGTGGGGTCAGAATGATCACAAGAACGGTGAGCAAAAATCCCAGAACCACGCGGGGGGACCTAGTGAATGAACTGCAGAGAGCTGGGACCAATGTAACAAGGCCTACCATAAGTAACACACTACGCCACCATGGACTCAGATCCTGCAGTGCCAGACGTGTCCCACTGATTAAGCCAGTACATGTCCGGGCCTGTCTGAAGTTTGCTAGAGAGCATTTGGATGATCCAGAGGAGTTTTGGGAGAATGTCCTATGGTCTGATGAAACCAAACTGGAACTGTTTGGTAGAAACACAACTTGTCGTGTTTGGAGGAAAAAGAATACTGAGTTGCATCCATCAAACACCATACCTACTGTAAAGCATGGTGGTGGAAATATCATGCTTTGGGGCTGTTTCTCTGCAAAGGGGCCAGGACGACTGATCCGGGTACATGAAAGAATGAATGGGGCCATGTATCGTGAGATTTTGAGTGCAAACCTCCTTCCATCAGCAAGGGCATTGAAGATGAAACGTGGCTGGGTCTTTCAACATGACAATGATCCAAAGCACACCGCCCTTTGGGAAAATGGGTCAGAAGAGAGATTTGACGGGCGCTGAAAAGTCCAAAATTGTGAGATGTCTTGCAGAGGGATGCAGCAGTCTTGAAATTGCCAAACTTTTGAAGCGTGATCACCGAACAATCAAGCGTTTCATGGCAAATAGCCAACAGGGTCGCAAGAAGCGTGTTGGGCAAAAAAGGCGCAAAATAACTGCCCATGAATTGAGGAAAATCAAGCGTGAAGCTGCCAAGATGCCATTTGCCACCAGTTTTGCCATATTTCAGAGCTGCAACGTTACTGGAGTAACAAAAAGCACAAGGTGTGTGATACTCAGGGACATGGCCAAGGTAAGGAAAGCTGAAAAACAACCACCTTTGAACAAGAAACATAAGATAAAACGTCAAGACTGGGCCAAGAAATATCTTAAGACTGACTTTTCAAAGGTTTTATGGACTGATGAAATGAGAGTGACTCTTGATGGGCCAGATGGATGGGCCAGAGGCTGGATCAGTAAAGGGCAGAGAGCTCCACTCCGACTCAGACGCCAGCAAGGTGGAGGTGGGGTACTGGTATGGGCTGGTATCATCAAAGATGTACTTGTGGGACCTTTTCGGGTTGAGGATGGAGTGAAGCTCAACTCCCAGATCTACTGTCAGTTTCTGGAAGACAACTTCTTCAAGCAGTGGTACTGGAAGAAGTCGGTATCGTTCAAGAAAAACATGATTTTCCTGCAGGACAATGCTCCATCACATGCCTCCAACTACTCCACAGCGTGACTGGCCAGTAAAGATGGGAATATATTTGTTTTTTATTAAGTTGCTTAATAATTCTGCACAGTAATAGTGACCTGCACAAACAGATATCCTCCTAAGATAGCCAAATCTAAAAAAAAACCTCTCGAACTTCCAAAAATATTAAGCTTTGATATGTATGAGTCTTTGGGGTTGATTGAGAACAGTTGTTGATCAATAATAAAAATAATCCTCTAAAATACAACTTGCCTAGTAATTCTGCACACAGTGTATTGTTAGTATGGTAACTGCAGTTTAACAGTTCCTTGGGGGCCGAATCTATTTTCTTGCAGCGCTGTGGTTCCTGGGCTCAAATCCAACCAAAGACAACAACCACATGGAGTTTGTATGCTAGTTTAGGTTTCTTCTAGGTACTCTAATTTCTCCAAAAGCAGTGATTTTTTATATGTGACCCCTTAAATCTTAGGATCGGAGGATGGCCCACAGATCATAAAGTGCTGACTAGAGATTAGCTAATCTATTTGCAGGACCCCATTGTCCACCAGCCTGGCCAGTATTCCATGGCCGTTGTACGGGAGTCCAGTAATCCGCCTCCTACTTGCCGGCGACCAGAGTTCCTCTTTTGGTCCGTCTTTGTACATGCGCCATGCCACAATGATGACGTTGCACCACTCCCACTAATCCAAAGAGAAGCCACAGATGCTGACTGGTAGCAGGTCGTTTACAGGGCTCTGACCAGTAACCATAGAATACTAACCTGGACGCTGGACCAGGGACCTGGGAATCGATTGGCTCATCTCTAGAGCTGACATATCCTAGTAATATACCATCACTTTATAAGATGGGAATACTCCTTTAATAGACCATAGCTCAAAATGTTGGATTCATTGCTAGGCTTAAGCAGACTAAAATATAACTTGCGTTCATCTGTTTTAGGAACATTCTTACACCCCACAATTGATGCTGAAAAAACATAATTTTCCAACCTAGCTCAGCCATCTTTTCCGTGCCAGCTGCACAATGGCGGCAATTAACAGTTTTTTTTTTAATTGTTCCCTTTTCCTCCTATTCTGGGTTATTATATGTCTTGCTTCAAATAGTTACAGAGTGTTTCAGTTGGGTAATTGTTTCTACAAATTGCTCTGCGATTCTTGTTTCGCTTCTAAAACTTTTTGCTCCAGCGGTTTTGATTTATTTATAGCAAAATATTAAGTTGCTATCACATGAAGTGTGGGGATTATAGACTTGGGTTGGTTAAATAAAGTCTATTGTGCTTTACTGTCGCTTTTCAGTGGATGTAGAGCGTTATTATCCAGCGATTATGGATAGTGCTATGGTAGAGAATTTTTGAAAATTTTCTAGCTTTAAATATAATTTAGAAATGTCCAATTTACAGGAATAACTAGCGTTTATAGAAAGAGTCCTGCGGGAGTCCTTACCTTCAGACACCATAGAAGGAAGTGGCAGACACTACTTGCTCACAGTCACGAGACGTTTTTGGGCCACACATGTCTCTACTAATCTTGTGACTTTACTCAGGGGATAGATTTTGGGCTATGACTTGTACCTGGGCGCCTTCCGATACGTTTGCGTTGAACCAAACAGAATTGGCTCTGTAAAGGACAATGGCGCATGTCCCACCTTATAGCTGAATGCATGTCTCCAACTGTGAAAACGTGTCCACCATTTCATACATTTACCTGACCCGGTTTACTATGATTGCTTCCACATGCTCGCTGTGTCCTCTACCTGGCTGGTATTTCCTGCTGGTGATAGTCTCATTAGGATGTCCAGCCATACTGCTGTAGTAATCCAGTCAGTGAAAGACCAGCTAGGGTTCATCTATCTGCTGTTTATGTTCTTTACCCTGCACCTATCTTCTGTTTCTTTTTAGGAAGTAGGCACCTTATTTTCTAGCAGTTCATACTTAATTCTTTATTTTGTATTCTGTGGTTTGTTTTGCTCACTCTGGGATCTCTTTCTATTTCAGCACACTTTGCCTTCTGTAGATAATTTACACTCCGCTCTTCTCTCCAGTTGTTTAGGAGGAACATGAAGCGCTCGACAGCATTTCGGGCAGCATAGGTCCCAATTTTCATTGTCTAGTTGTGGTTAGGGCTATCTCAGCTCACACAGGAACCACTAGGGACTGTTGGATCAGGTTCTCTACTCTCTACAGGAACCAGCAGGATCAAGATCTGTAGTATGTACAGGAAAAGGCAGGGTCAGCAGGAGTTAGAGTGTGAAACCTATTTTTCCGAGTGAGTTGCTACACCATCATAACAATTTGTCTCTGATCATCCCTCCATTTATCTCTATTACAGAATCTCCATAATGTCTCCTTGTTGGATCCCTGCTTTAACTCAGGATATACAAGAAATCTCAACACATCTGATCTGTACAATAGTCCCTGCGTATCTGATCGGAGGACGCTGTCGGCACCACCGAGCATTCGAATCTTAGGGACTGGGGATTATAATCTATGCAAGCAGAAAGTCCAGGAAATCTTCAATATCTCCCATTGCAGCTACTCCAGATGTTCATTCAATGGCATTTTCCAACCAGTTTTACAAGGGGAATTTGGGGTAAGATATATTTATACCCTGTGAGCGGTGCCCTTTGGCTCAGTGATGTTCCATATGGTCATAAATTCTAAATAGCAAGAATGGATATAGCGGTATTAGATATAGTTGATATTTTCAGGCAGGTGCATCTTGGCCGCATACAGTATCCGGAACAAATGATGAACTTTCAGTTCACCGATGTGAATTATGACATTACTCCTTGCATCATTGCTGATCGAATACCATTAATAGAAGTGCCTAAAATAAGACTTTTTACAAACAAATATCAGCTAATTTCCAACATTCATCAAACTCAAAGCAATGTAAAAAGAATATGATATTAGAAAACGAGATATTGTTTAAGTAAGTTTAAAAGTCTTATATTTTAATTTTATATTTTTGGGATATTTTTTCATTTTCAAAATCACTATCTATTAGAGATGAGATAATCGAATTTTAAGAAATTCACTGGATACTGCAAATTGGAAAATTTTGCAATTTGATTTGTGCAAATTGCAAAAAAAAGCAGACGCCAATATTCTTTACAAAGCGAAAGATTGGTTCATACAATCTAAATCTAAACCCTGGTGACCAAAAAACACAAGAAACCAGTCCCTGGTCACCAGGAGAGATAACGTCTAGTCTGGTATCCTAGTCTCAAAACATTAATTCCCAAGTAACCCAGGATGATAAAATCTCCTCTCTTGTGTCCCAGTAGACTATAATATGGTCCATATGTACCAAGTGCAACAATAGCATTAATTCACTGGAAAACCAGTGTGATTGAGTCCAAAGGACTTGAATCTAGTCCCAGGTGACCCAGTTTCATGAAATCCAGTCCTTGGTGACCCAATCTGATAGAAACTAATCCCTGGTGACCCAGTGGACTTGAGTTTTGTTGTAGGTCATCAAGTGTGATCGCATCCAGTCTCTGGTGCCTTATAGTGTCCTGATGTCTTATCTATTCAATCTCTGGTAACCCAGGGTGCTAGTGGGTGACCCATTGAGCTTGAATCTAATCCCTGGTGATCCAGTGTGATGGCAATAGACTGAAATGACCTAGTGTTATAGCATCCAAATCTTTTCAGTGTGTCTAATCCCTGGTGAGCTAGTGCTATAATAACCAATCCCTGGCGACTCTGTGTGGTATAATCCCTGGTGAGCTAGTGTTATAATAATCAGTCCCTGGTGACTCTGTGTGATATAATCTAATCCCTGGTGAGCTAGTGTTATAATAACCAATCCCTAGTGGCCCAATTTGATCAAATCTAACCACTAGTCACCAGGTGTGATAGTATCAAGTACCAACGTTAATTGGTCATTACTTTCGGCGACATGAGCCCCGTTTGGAGAGTGACATAATCTTTGACCAGGGACATAATACATGTGCGTGTTGCATGTAGGGCTCCTTATATTCTCCATGTCATCTTCCTACAGGCGTTCTCCGCTTTCTACTTTGTTATGGACTTTTTAAAGCTCAGTAAGGATAAAGTTTCTCTGGACACGGTGAAGGAGACGGTGGAAAGACACTGCTCTAAGCCTTGGAGTGAGGCAAGTCTCTTACTACTTCTTAATCGGATGGTGGGAACAAGGTCTGAAATTATCTTTTCTAAAATGTTGTTTTCATTTTGTATTCATTAAGGTAAAGAACGAGTCGGCAAAAGTCAAGGAAAAATATCTAAGTGAATATTGTTTTTCTGGAGTCTATATACTAACACTTCTAGAACTTGGTTATGGCTTCAACTCAAGCAGCTGGGAGGATATCACATTTTTAGGCAAGGTAATGGTATTATCTGCTGCTGGATGGATAAATAACTTGATCAAGAGTATTATCCATCTATTATCTATCTATTATCTATCTCTCCATTTATCTATTTATTATCTATCTATCATCTATTTATCTATAATTTATCTATCTATTTATCATCATCTATCTTTCTATTATCCATCTATTATCTATCTATCATCTATTTTTATCTATCTATTATCTGTTATCTATGTTCTATTATCTATCTCTTCATCTATCTATTTATTATCTATCTTTGTATCTAGCTATCATCTATCTATCTCTATCTATCTATCTATCTATCATCTATCTATCTATTATCTATCTATCTATCATCTATCTATCTATCTATCTATCTATTATCTATCTATCTATCTATCTATCTATCTATCTATCTATCATCTATCTATCTATTTATCTATCTATCATCTATCTATCTATCTATCTATTTCTGTCAGCCTACCAATCTGTCAATCTACTTTTCTACAGATTTCTTTCTGTTCCACTCCTGCAGATCCACGGCAGTGACGCTGGATGGACACTTGGATATATGCTGAATTTGACCAATATGATCCCATCGGAGCTTCCTCTTTCTCCTCCGCTGTCTCACGGTGGTTATGTTGGACTCATGGTCTTTTTCTCAGTTTTCTTACTATTCATCCTTTTGACTTGTTGGCTAAGTTTCCGAAAGCCAAAGTGTATACAGAAGGGCATCATTTAAGACCATCTTAAATTGTGGATCACTAGATGAGATTCCTGAGCTGCTCCGTGGATTCTCCTTGCCGTGGATTCATACGGTGATGACTTTGCAGACCGGATCAGCCGGGAGACGAGAAGAGAACATTGAGCCTTTCCTTACAATGTGGGACCATAAAAGCCATGCTTGGAGCACACAACTATAGTTCTTGAATGGAATATTTTATCAACTTCATATTTATGAAGCTTTTAACTAAGATTATTTTTTCATAAGGAAGATGATGGAAGACTGTGAGTAGACTAGACTAAAAAAAAAATAAAAAAAAATCTATGAACGTACCACTGGGGTTCACGTTCAGAACTATAAAAAACTGATCTCAGGTGACATCATATAACTAGGACTATTATTGTATTTTTATAAGCCCTTTTTGTTTATAATTGGTTGCATTCCCTTGTCCTTGTCAAGAAAGCCATAGCGTTGCTATTGTGTATTCCAACACATTTATATTTAAAGAAAACAGCAAAAAAAACTTCAAATGTCACTGTGGTGTGCGTGCTTGACCAGACACTGTGTCTTTAAGAAAGAAATATTTTTCATGGTGAGCGAGATGATATTTTATATATGGACTTAAAGAGGACATATCACTAGATCAAAAGTGGCCAGGTTTTGCTCTTTTTTTATACCCTGCGTGTTCCCTTCTTTTTTTTTTTTAAATCTTCCATATGGTTCTTGAGATATGGACATTTTCTATTTAATGTTAAATTTTATGGTCTTGGGTACCAAGGGGGCGTAATTATGCAGAGCAACCTAAGGACACGCCCCAGAGGATCTGAAAAGCACGCCATCGTGGTAAAGACCATACAGATTGGCATAAAATAAAAAGGCCCATATCTCCAAAACCATATGGCTGATTTATTAAAAAAACAAACAAAACGGAATCATCAGGGGAGCAGTGGAAATAAAATAAGAGCAAAAGTGGCCACTTTTGATCTGGCAACATGTCCTCTTAAAAGGAGTTATCCAGTGCTATTACGACCTACTGAGACACATGCACGTGTCCCGTTCATTAGAATAAGACCCCTGCCGATTGTACATGTATAAGTGAGTGAGTCTGACCAGCGCCGGACAACCCTTTTAAGAATGTTTTATCAATCGTCCAACAAAGGGACGACATAACAAATCAGAAGTAAAAAAGTTATGGATGTGTATCTACAAATGGGCCTCCTGGGTTGGCTGATATGAGCTGCTTTGCATATTTTTTTCCCATAGAGCATTGCAAAAGTAGTTGGGTTTCTTCAATAAGCGCAAGTAACTCCCCTCCTCCTTCTACACTGCAGAGTATAAAAATGTATGTGCCGATTAATTTCCTACTAATGTAAATGATTACATTTTAAATCATTGATATGTAAAGATGTAGATCACTTTTCTAATATAAGTTTACAAATCCCCTGAATAAACATCGTGTAAAGGGGGAATCTGTCACTACGATTGTACATCAGAAACCAATGGTCTGGCTGTGCAGGTCTTAGTACAACAAGAAAAATGATACCAGTCTTGTAGTGATCCGATGTATCAGAGCTGAGAAATCAAGCTTCCAAGCCACATGCAAATTAGCCAGGAAGTGCATTGGGGGCGTGTAATGCACTCAGAGGACATCGCCTTCAATGCACTTCCTGGCTAATTTGCATGTGGCTTGGAAGCTTGATTTCTCAGTGCTGGCACATCGGATGACTACAATCCAGGTGTCATTTTTATTGTTGTGTTTGTATTCCCCACCCACCTGCCTTGACTGACAGGTTTTTCCCTATACATGGGTGCAGGGAGAGAACTGCCACTCAATGGAAGGCGGGTGGAGAGCCCCGGGTACCTGCCTTTCCGTCTAGTCTCCTTTATGGCTTGGTTCCCGGCTTTTAAAGTGATTTCATCAAAAACATTTCAGAGTCAAGCATACATGGCTGAATCAATCGATGTACCCGCATTCAGGCTCCCTTTAAATAATACAATTGTTGCTGCCTTTAGCCGCCACTAGAGGGAGCTTACTGTATGCAATACTCAGAAATCACAAAAATGATATGCAGTAAGCTTTTACGCTCCCTCTAATGGTGACTATAATTTTATCCTGCTATGTTTAAGCAGGGGATTTGTAGGTTCGTATCAACTACAACTGAAAAATATATTCTGAGATTAATCGATAGAGGATCCAGGATCTAAAATTGATATGGTGTTAAAAAGTGAGCATCAAAATAATAAATCTTGTCAATATAGGGTCACAAAACTGCTCTCTGATACAACCACCAGGGGGCGCATGAAGACATAATTTGGATCCATGAGATAGGTCCTAGCTAGGCCGATGCCCACCTAGCGCACCGTTGTCTCCTCTCCACCCTAGTACCTTTTGTAGGTATGAGTCTGTCTGCACAGGAGATATCCCAAAGAGGGGGTTTCTTTCTTCTCCATGTATTGGAGATTCTCTTTAAGAAGACTGGGAGCTGATAATTTATTAATGGATTAAAGTCAATAATAATATTATAAGTAATGGGGTAAACCAGGAATGGTGTGACTGGTGACCACCAAGTGCTCCCAGCTGACGGAGGTCTTAGATCCCCTTCCACCTACCGTACAATCATGATCTCAGCTCGTTGAGTTGCCCAGTCTGGGGTCCTAGGGCACTTTACCCCCATTGCTGTATATGGCATATCCATCGGACCACCATGTCTGCTTTTCTGGGTCAGATTTTTTGTTTGATAGTAGCAAAAGACATGTAAGCCATCTTAAGGCAGGCTGGCTATAACACAGAGCCGATGGTCTCCTGCAGCCATGGTACATACACTGGTAATGGTGAGCATTGCTTGCAGGTATCACGCGGTGCTTCTGCAGAGCCGCGCTCATCACATTTCATGAGTATACAGCCCTATGACGTATAATACGGCTGCGCTCCGTACCTTACAAATGTCCGAGTGTTTGCAGCTATGTCTGGTCTGGGAGAGACTTGAAAAGGAAATTGGTTCTAAAAACAAGAAGAAATTAGTGTTTTATGTGCTTTATAAAATGTATGTAGTTCTATATGACATGAAATAAACATATCAGGTTTCTTAGTTTTTACTTCTTTATTATGTTTGTTTTATGCACTCTGAAACATACCGCCCGTATGATCCATCTCAGCCTGAAGCGATCATGTACTTAAATTTTACCAGGTTTCTGCTTGCCAATCTGAATGATTCCAGAGATGTATCACTTGCTGTAGTTTTATCTGCTGTAGCTCTGCTAGTCCTCTCAAGCACGATCTCTTACCCCGCCGACACCGTTGCGTGACAACTTTGTACCTATACTGTGTATAGACAGAAAGTTGTCAATCAGCTATAGGGTCTGGGGCTAGCCAGAGCTCATGAATATTAAGGATTGCTGAACAGGAGCTCATCACTGAGAAGACTAGCAGAGCTGCAGCAAATAGAGAAATGTTTTATAAAAACTACAGCCCTGTAAGTGACCCAGCAATAAAATTAGGGTTTCTGCTCTTACTTTTTGTTGCTCTCAGACTTGGCAGCATAATCCTTAATTGAAAGCTGAGTAGATGGATCCAATTTTTGCAGTTTTTAATGCAAATTTGCATAGGCTGCATCTCTTTGCATACTTTTTGTTAGGGCTTGTTCACACATTGCATTTTTGTCCTGCATTTTTGCCACTTAAAAAATGCAGCGTTTTTACGGTTCCAGCAAAGTGAACGAGATTTTTGAAATCTCCTGCACATTCTGCTTATTTTTTTCCTTGCAGAGTTGAACCTTCAAAGTGTTTTTTCCTATCTGCAGTGTGCCAGTTCGTTCAGCTTTTTTACAGTTTTTTTCACTTAATCAAATTAATCGGGGGGGAAGGAAGTCCACGTGCATGAAAAACGGATGTAAAAACGGGACAAAAATAGGCGTAAAAGTATTTTGAGCAACATTTTTCCTGACAACACAAAAACATAGTGTGAATCAGTCCTTGCTTTAGTAACACTTGTGATGTCATGTAATGCAGGATTATGTAAGAAGGACTGGTGATGTCGCAGAGCGAGAAAACAAATTATCTAAGGAGGGTTGGAGAAGTCAGATTGGGTTTTATGTCGATGATTCCCTTAAAGTGACACCGTCACCAGGTTTTTGCCATCTAATCTAAGAGCAACATAATGTAAAGACTTAGACCCTGATTCCAGTGATGTGTCACTTACTAGGCTGCTTGCTGTTGTTTTGATAAAAATCTGTTTTTTTTTAGAAGGAGATTATCACTAGAGTGCTAGTAAATCCACTGGCAGGTTGCCCTCCATACTCAGGAGCTCTTTGTAAATCCCGACCCTACCACTGATTGGCTGCTTCCTGCCTATTATGCACATTGTACACAAAAAAATAGCCAATCATTGGTGTGGGCGGGGTTATATAGAGCTCAGCATTCAGAGAACTGGTAGATCTGCAGCAGAGAAAGCAGTGATTTTATCAAAATGACCTCAAGCAGCCCAATAAGTGACATATTGCTGGAATCAAGGTCTCCGCCCCTACATTATTCTTCTCTCAGTTGGGCTAGTAAAAACTTAGTGACAGATTCTCTTGAATTCTGCACTTTATCCCGCTCCTGCTGCCATCAGATTCATGTCTGTTTTTGTTTACTATTGATCTGTTTTCATGTTACGCCGTAATGAATGTTTTTCGGTCTTCTGAGCGGCTGCAGATCCCATTTTTCTAACAAGTCTTAATCATTGCTTGTAGGTGATAGTCTCTAAACCTTGCTCTTGTAATGATACATGTTGCTGCTCCTCTCAGAGATGTGATCACGAAAGATAGAAAGCTTCTGATACCGAACTCCGCTTTATCATCTCAATTCTTGGTAAACAAACGTTCACTTAAAGGTACAGTTATCTGTAAAGTATGTTGAATATTATTGAGAAACACCTCTCACCTTATGTTAGTGTAAACATGTTTGTATATTCTAAAAGCCAACAAAAATATGGTAAGCAAAAATGTAAATAACATATTGTGTAAAAGCCATCCTGCCGCGACAAGGTGTTCCCAAAGCGGGATGGACCTAACCACTAGTATTAAATCCTTACCTTGTGTCAGCTGAACTCAATGTGAATAAGGGCAGAGCAGGATAGGAACCGAATATACAGACACCTGCCCATAGGAAGCTATATAAATAAAATGCCTAGCTCAGAAAGGGCCGTCCCGATCGGGTACACCTTGAGGCAGTGGGATGGCTTTTAAGCTTTCTTTGATCAAAATAGTATTAACTAAGTACCTTATGTTTTTTACATGTACTTTAACCGTTTACTTTCTTCAGAGTATTTGCTCATTTTGTTTTTTCTTGTTATTTTTTTTGCACTTATACCAACTTATACTCCGGCTCATTTCTTTGGTTTTACTGTTTTTATTTTGTAGTTTTTCCTTTTTAGATTACACTTACATTTATAGATGGACAGTTTACATAAAAAAAAAATCTGTTAATCGATATCAAATCTATCAGCTGAAACCCTCCGGAGCTAATCACAACAGCACCTGCACTCAGCTTTTTGGGATTTGCAACAATGTATCATGACGTTGAGCTCGCAGAGCATTGCCTAGAGCTGAACACAGAACTAGGTCTACAGTTTTGCCGCCTCTTTATGATCTGCTATGATACTTTGTATCAACTCTATGAACTGTGACTCGGACTATAAGCCCAGACTGGTTTATAGCACAGAACCAGATATGTCTGGTGTCTATGTACAAACAAAACCTTCACTTTTCATTTTTCCAAAATAGATGAATGGAAACTTTTCCCTCCATTGTTCTATACTTTCCTAAATGTGACGACCCTAGCAACTTAATCATCATACCCAGGACGGAGCATGTAACCATGTAGCGTCTTAGACTGGTATAGAAGCAGGGATTATGGATCAAAGTCCCATAAGGCTCCCGGTGTGGGGCCCGACTCGTGGCGACAGGTATCGAAGTGTTTATAACCAGTTACAACCAGTCCTGCGTTATACTAGCTGCTGTAGATGACTTTGCTATTAATCCCAACCCTCAGTTACCTGATGTGTCATACGCATTGATGAATGTTCCCGTTCTTAGAGAAGTTCTACAATTTTTCACTTTACACAATGACAAAGAATGCACCAGATTTTGTTTTGGAATTCGCAGATTTGGATCTCGTCATTTCACTATTTCATTCTATTTTGTTATTGCTTTTTTTTTTTTTTTTTTGCAATACCAGACTTACCAGACTTAGCCCATGTTCGAGGATGGCGCTGTTTCTGGAAAAAAAAATCAATCAGCCTTTTTATCACAATTCCATTAACCCTGTAATGATAGGAACGTGCAGATGAGCCAGTGTCTGTGGGGCCATATAATATATTACAGGAAGACTTGATGTATAATACAAGACTACCAAGAATTATTAATTAGAATGCAGTAGGAGAAATGATCATATAAAAGATAATACACTTTTATTTAATAATCACACCCTAAAAGGGTTAACATAATAAACATATAAGGTAGGGGACAAAGATATTCTTCACTACACCCATGCACAAACAAATGGGTAAGGGGCTGGATGTTTATAATATTCCTATAGGGCCCTAAATCTTAATAATCCTGGTAGCTAAGTCGCAGAGAATGGCGCCAACGCTCAAAGAGATAAACATCTGATTAAAGTCTATGTTACCGCTTCAATATGTTTTCCTATGGAATATAACGTTCATCAAGAGGCTCGGAGGTAGTGACTGTCGATAGGACAATATAAGGGCATCCCTCTATATTGCCTATGGATATTTACTACCTCCAAGCCTCCTGATGAACGTTATAGAACATGGGGAAAACGCGTCGAGGTGGTTACATAGAACACTGGTGGACACAGACAGACAAGGGCCCCTGTGCAAGAACATTATATGGCCCTTTCCAGCTAAATTGCACATGCTTTGGAGGTAGAAATGGGCCCCCTGTCCTCTTGGGCACTGATGATATTTCCGCCCCTGACATAGACTCTAAGCAGAAATGTAGGGTGGCAATGTAGTGCCCATTGTTAGAAAACTGGGTTTGCGTCCTAGCTCATGGGTTTTCCAGCAGGACAATGACCCCAAACATACTTCAAGAATCACCCAGAAATGGATGGAAACAAAGTGCTGGAGAGTTCTGAAGAGGCAGAAATGAGTCAGGATCTAAATCCCATTGAACACCTGTGGAGAGATCATAAAATTACTGTTGGGAGAAGATGCCTTCAAATATGAGAGACCTGGAGGAGTTTACAAAAGAAGAGTGTTCCAAAACTCCAGCTGAGAGGTGTAAGCTTGTCGATAGTTCTAGGAAGCGATTGATTGCAGTTATTTATTCCAAAGGGTGTGCAGCCAAATATTAAACTTGAGGGTGCCGACAATTTTGTCTGGCCCATTTTGGGGGTTTTGTGCACAATTATGCCCAATTTGCCTTTTTTTTTCCTCTGTTTTTATGTTGATGTTCCAATACACAGGAAATAAACGTGTGTATAACAAAACATGCAATTGAAATAATTTTCTGGGATAAATACCGGTAGTTTTCTGGAACAATTTAAAGTGTGCCCACACTTTCGGCCATGACTGTATCCATAGGAAATTCACTTTGCTGTTCATATAAGGAGGGTTTTTTTTTTAGCTTTCTTTTCCTGAAGAGTTTTCCTAACTTGACAATGTCAAATAAAAAAAGTTGCAAAAAAACATATCATGAAAAAAAATTCTTCCAAAACTCCTCAAAACTGCTTTAGGAAACCAAAAATGAACCTCCTCCAAAAACTCCCTCCAAAAAGGACAATTTCCTGTAGTGGTTTCAACTTGAAAAAATGTTGGTTTATGAACACCTAGAAAAATTCTGTCTAAATGTAGCCTAACATGCCCACCATTCACATGGCACTATGCCTTTTCCATTGTAGTATCCCACTGTATTTAGTATCTTGTATTCAGGAAGGCCGGAATTGCCAAAAAAGAAGAAGGAATCAAAATTGCTGAAGAATCAACAATCTTAAATACACAGAGGATAGGATATTGATAACAAGAAGTGTAGATGGGATGAAGGACTTATTATGGAGTGTCAAGATAGAAAGCTTGAACATGGGACTGCTACTCAATACAAAGAAGACAAAGATATTGACTACTACGAAGTATGACCAGGACACATTTGAGATTGACGGCAATGTACTTGTAGTTGTGAAATACTTTAACCTACTCAGATTGATCATAACTCAAGATGCATCGATGACACTGGAGGTCAATTGGAGAACAGCCATGGGCAAATCAACAAAGAAGTCACTGGACAAGGTCTTCAAATCGAGGAACATTTGACTGACGATGAAGACATGGCTCACATATAGTCTTTTCTGTGCTTACATACGGATGTGGAACCTGGATGACAAAGAAACAAGACAGAAGAAGAATCGACATCTTCAAAATGTGGTGCTGGAGAAAGATGTTATCAATACCATGGATGGCAAGAAGAACAAATCAATTTTCAAACAAATCAAACCAGACAGGTCACTCGAAGCAAGGATCATCAAATGATGACTTGCCTACTTTGGACACATCATATGAAGACAGAAATCACTGGAGAAGGACATCATGGACATATGAATAGAGCAACACGATAGCTTGATACCTATCAAGATAACGGCAGAGAATCATATAATCATAGAAAGGTATAGATGGAAGGGACCTCCTGGGTCATCGGGTCCAACCCCCTGCTCCATTAAATCATCTCAGACAGACCCAGCCTCTGTTTGAAGACTTCCATTAAAGGAGAACTCACCACCTCTCTTGGCAGCCTGTGTTAGGAGTCGAGTTTCCTCTGCTGCACAGGGGGAATCTTGATCTGTCTGCTGCGGTCTCCCATTCTGCATCAGCCGCAGTGGAGCCTGCTCAGCGGAGACGTCGGTCCCAGCGTCTCACTGAGACTGATACTGTGCAAAGGGTTACTGCTGCTTCTCCAGGCTCTGCTATTGTACCCTGCACTGATCTGCGGCGAGCAGGCTTTTCTGGGACTAAGTCCTGCTTTGCACACACTGAGCATGCCCAGGGTAATATCTCTCAGTGGAGATCAAGGGTCACATGCTCAGGTACTGCAGCCAAATCTATTGGTCCTTCTAGAAAGGTCCTGTAGGTGCGCAGGCTCTGTGGCAGCCTCTCATTGGTCCTTCTAGGAAGGTCCTGTACGTGCTGCAACCATTTAAGGCTCGCATGGCCGCACGGCCATGCGCTAGTATTGTTCTAAGTTATGTACTTTGCGCCAGTGTGGTCATGTGTTTGTATGTGTTCAGGGACCCGGCTGAAATAAGCCCCTAGAATGCTGGCACCTCCGGCGAGGAGTTTTGTGTGCGTGCATGACCACTGACTGCTCTCATTTGGGTAGTTAGCCTTTGCCTCTGTGAAAGTCTAACGGGGCACAGAGCTTTGCTTTCTCGGCCGCTCTGTGAAGCTAACAGAGCTGGTTCATACCGCCATATAGTGCCGCCATTTACTTAGCAGCAGATTCTTTCCTGCACGGTGGATCCCAGGTTGCGAACGCACCAATCCCATCTATTAATATATTCGGTGCGTTCCGCCAACCCTAACAGTATACTAGTGCCAGGATCTGGCTAAGTAATGGAGGATGAACAGCGATTGCAGGGGTACATCTAGCTGCTGGAGGGCCGGTTGGCGTCTCTTGAGCTTGCAACCTCGGCGGTGGATGTTACTGCAATAGCTGTTCAGGCTGCTAGCGTGGCTGCAGCAGCTTTACCCACTGCCACCTCTGTTCCGACCTTATCTAACCTCCCATTGCCTGAGAGATACTCTGGGGACAGTAAGTCCTGTAGGGGTTTCGTGAGCCAGTGTGGTATACACCTCGAGCTCCTGGCTGCACGTTTTCCCACAGAGCGGGCAAAGGTGGGATTCATAATCTCTCTCTTGTCGGACAGGGCGTTGGAGTGGGCTACGCCGCTGTGGGAGCGCAACGATCATGTGGTGCGGAGTGTTTCTCGGTTTCTGGACACTCTGAAACAGGTCTTTGTAGGACCTCAAGTCACCCATGATACAGCTGTCCAACTGCTGGCTTTGACTCAGGGTTCAACCATGGTCAGCCATTTTGCGGTTCACTTCCGGACATTAGCGTCTGAGTTGGAATGGCCAGATAAAACCCTCATTCCCGTATTTTGGAGGGGGCTGGCTGACCATGTGAAGGACTCTTTGGCTACTAGGGAGATTCCCGCTACACTGGAGGAGCTCATAGCTGTATCAACTCGCATAGACCTTCGTTTTCACGAGCGAAGGTTGGAGTGAGCCCAGTGTAGGCAGAGGTTTCGGCTGGCTCCCGCCTTCGCCAGACCTCTGGAATCTCCAGTCCAGGCGTCCGAGTCACATGAGGCCATAGAGGTGACACGAGCGGGACCCAAGTCCCAGTCCGCTCGTGCACATAAGGTCTGTCATGTTTGCCGGCAGTCAGGACATCTTGCCTCCAAGTGTCCTCAGCGGTCGGGGAAACGTCAGCGTCTAGTGGCAGTTGGAGGAGGTACACTAGACACGGCGACGTTTGCCTCAAAGTTGTCCTTCAAGGGGACAATTACCTTTGGCCCATCCACTCCTATGGTAGAGCTATGCGTGGACCCTTGGGCGGAGGGTAATTTTATGTCATCCGCTTTCGCCCAGCGTCACGCAATACCCCTGGTTATGCTCGCCAAACCAGTAACCATTCGAGTGCTAAATGGGTCGACACTACCCTCTCAGATTACCCACCAATCCATTCCTATCACGCTTTCTGTGTCTCCATCACATCAGGAGATTATCTCCCTATTAGTCATTCCTGAGGGAATTGATGAAGTCCTGTTGGGGATACCATGGCTACGCTATCATTCTCCTCATATAGAGTGGTCCTCAGGGAGAATTTTGGGATGGAGTAAATTCTGCGAGGGTAGATGTCAGAGGGAGTGCGTTCAGGTTGCTACAACACAGGTACCCGCAGATCTTTCCTCTCTCCCCAAGCACTATTGGCCCTATGCAGACGTGTTCTCCAAAAGGGCTGCGGAGACCCTTCCGCCTCACCGCCCCTATGACTGTCCTATTGACCTCTTGCCTGGTGCTGAGCCTCCCCGGGGTCGAGTCTATCCGTTATCTCTCCCGGAGACGGAGGCAATGTCTCAGTACATCCAAGAGAATCTGGCAAGAGGATTTATTAGGAAGTCAGTGTCACCTGCAGGGGCTGGGTTCTTCTTCGTACAGAAGAAGACTGGAGACTTACGTCCATGCATAGACTACAGGGGTCTTAACGCCATCACCGTTAAGAACAAATACCGATTACCCCTGATATCTGAGCTTTTTGATAGGCTACGGGGAGCAAGGGTATTTACAAAATTGGATCTGCGGGGTGCTTACAACCTGATTTGCATCCGTGAGGGGGACGAATGGAAGACGGCTTTTAACACCAGGGATGGGCACTATGAATATCTGGTGATGCCCTTCGGGCTCTGTAATGCTCCAGCCGTTTTCCAAGACTTTGTGAACGACATTTTCCGGGATAAGCTCACCACCTCGGTCGTAGTCTATCTGGATGATATTCTCATCTACTCTCCAGATATTGACTCCCATCGGAGAGATGTTCGCAAAGTCTTTGACCTCTTACGGGCAAACTCCCTCTACGCCAAGTTGGAGAAGTGTGTGTTTGAGCAGGAGTCCTTGCCATTTCTTGGTTATATCATCTCTGCCCAGGGTTTGGCTATGGATCCTGCCAAGCTACAGGCTGTGATGGACTGGCAGGAACCCCATTCTCTTAAAGCGGTGCAGCGCTTTATGGGGTTCATTAACTACTATCGACAGTTCATTCCACACTTCTCAACTTTGGTAGCTCCCTTGGTTGCCCTCACCAAGAAGGGAGCAAATCCCAAGTTGTGGTCAGAGGAGGTCTCCAAGGCCTTTCTCTCGATTAAGTCACACTTCGCTAGCGCTCCCATCCTACATCGCCCCGATGTAGATAAGCCATTTATCTTGGAGGTGGATGCCTCATCCATTGGTGCTGGAGCAGTCCTTTTCCAAAAGGATGCTCAAGGTCGGAAGCATCCTTGCTTCTTCTTCTCCAAGATCTTCACACCAGCGGAGAGGAATTATTCCATCGGGGACAGGGAGTTGCTAGCCATGAAGTTGGCTTTTTCAGAGTGGAGACACCTCTTGGAGGGAGCTCGCTTTCCCTTCCAAGTGTTCACTGACCACAAGAACTTGGTATATATACAGACGGCCTAGCAGCTGAATTCTCACCAGGCTAGATAGTCCCTGTTCTTCTCCCGGTTCCATTTTACTCTCCATTTTCTCTCCGGGGAGAAGAACATTCGTGCCGACGCTCTCTCCCGCTCCGTAGTGTCATCTGAGGAGGAGGAGGAGGAGGAGCCTCGGCTTATTGTCCCTTCTGAGAGCCTGAGAACTGTGGCTCCGGTTTCGCTAGAGTCCGTGCCCCCGGGCAAGACTTTCGTACCAGCGAATTTGCGACCGGAGGTTCTCTCTTGGTCCCACTCATCCAGAGTGGGTGGACATTTTGGGACCAAGAGGACATCTGAGCTTTTGGCGAGGACGTACTGGTGGCCGCATATGGCCCGTGACGTCGGGGACTATATTCGGGCGTGTGTCTCCTGCCCCCAGAATCGGTCTCCTCGGCAACGGCCTGCTGGGTTACTTTACCCCATGCCGGTGGCAGACAGGCCCTGGGAGATGGTCGGGATGGACTTCGTGGTGGGCTTACCCAAGTCTCGTAGCTGCACCGTTATCTGGGTAGTCACCGATCATTTTTCTAAGATGGTGCATTTGGTGCCGCTTCCACGGTTACCTTCTGCACGGGCCTTGGCGGCGTTGTTCATAAAACATATTTTCCGCTTACATGGAATGCCTGATAAAATTGTCAGTGACCGGGGTCCCCAGTATGCGTCTCGGTTTTGGAGAGAGCTCTGCCGTTTACTCAGCATAGAGCTGAATCTCTCCTCTGCATATCATCCTGAGATGAATGGGTTGGTAGAGAGAACCAACCAGACTCTGGTGACATACTTGCGACATTTTGTCTCTGCTAGGCAGGATGACTGGGCATCTTTGCTACCTTGGGCGGAATTTGCCTTGAACAATGCCGTAGCCGATTCCACTGGTCAGACTCCTTTTCTCCTTAATTACGGCCAGCATCCGCGTGTCCTTGTGCCCATGCCCGTGTCATCCATCGATTCTAGGGTGGCAGACTGGGCGGTGGAGGCGCGTGACATCTGGGACTGCACACAGGATGCCATCCGGGCCTCCAAGGAGAGAATGAGGGTTTCGGCTGATACACACCGGCGCACCGCTCCGACCTTTGCTCCTGGCGACTTAGTGTGGCTCTCCGCCCATAACATCGCTCTGCGAGTTGAGTCCACTAAGTTTGCGCCTTGCTACATTGGCCCGTTCAAGGTTCTGGAACAGGTCAACCCTGTGGTCTACCGTTTGGCTATTCCTCCACGCCTTGGTATCACCGATACTTTTCACGTTTCCCTCTTAAAGCCTGTTCATTTGTCCCGGTTTTCTGAGTCATCTGCCGGGACATCGGGTTCATCCACGGATGAGTTTGAGGTGAATGCTATCGTGGGGTGCAAGGTTGTACGTGGCAAGAAATTTTATCTGGTGGACTGGAAGGGTCACGGTCCAGAGGATAGAACCTGGGAGCCTGTGAAGCACATTCGGGCTCCGCTGCTCATTGCAGCTTTTGAGCGTAACGAGGCTCAAGGAGGGGGGGTAATGTTAGGAGTCTAGTTTCCTCTGCTGCACAGGGGGAATCTCGATCCGTGTCTGCTGCGGTCTCCCATTCTGCATCGGCCGCAGTGGAGCCTGCTCAGCGGAGATGTCGGTCCCAGCGGCTCACTGAGACTGATACTGTGCAAAGGGTTACTGCTGCCTCTCCAGGCTCTGCTATTGTACCCTGCACTGATCTGCGGCGAGCAGGCTTTTCTGGGACTAAGTCCTGCTTTGCACACACTGAGCATGCCCAGGGTAAGATCTCTCAGTGGAGATCAAGGGTCACATGCTCAGGTACTGCAGCCAAATCTATTGGTCCTTCTAGGAAGGTCCTGTAGGTGCGCAGGCTCTGTGGCAGCCTCTCATTGGTCCTTCTAGGAAGGTCCTGTACGTGCTGCAGCTATTTAAGGCTCGCATGGCCGCACGGCCATGCGCTAGTATCTTCCTAAGTTATGTGCTTTGCACCAGTGTGGTCATGTGTTTGTATGTGTTCAGGAACCCGGCTGAAATAAGCCCCTAGAATGCTGGCACCTCCGGCGAGGAGTTTTGTGTGCATGCATGACCACTGACTGCTCTCATTTGGGTAGTTAGCCTGTGTCTCTGTGAAAGTCTAACAGGGCACAGAGCTTTGCTTTCTCGGCCGCTCTGTGAAGCTAACAGAGCTGGTTCATACCGCCATATAGTGCCGCCATTTACTTAGCAGCAGGTTCTTTCCTGCACGGTGGATCCCGGGTTTGCGAACACACCAATCCCATCTAATAAATATATTCGGTGCGTTCCGCCAACCCTAACAGCCTGTTCCACTCATTGATCACCCTGACTGTCAAAAAGTTTTTTTCTAATATCTAATCTGTATCATCTCCCTTTCAGTTTCATTCCATTTAATGCCATCACAGTGATGAAAAGCCAATAATTAGTATATCATCCCCCTGTGTCATCCCCTTAGTCAGATTAATTATTTTTTATTTTAGAATTTTTATTTCTTTCATTCTTTGCAGTTAGGATTAGGGTTGGGCTTAGGGTTAGGATTGGGCTTAGGGTTAGGGATCGGTTTAAGGTTACAGTTGGGTTTAGGGTTTGGGTTGGGCTTAAGGTTAGAGTTGGGGTTAAGGTTTTTTCAAAAGATAAAAAAAAATTATGTTGATATAATGACTAGTGTTGAGTGCAAGTGCTCACCACCTGGGTTTGCATTGGGTGCTCGGGTATGCACCGAGTATCTCAGGTGATTGGGTGACATGTTTAAATGTCTGACCCCTATGTTTTGCGGCTGTTAGACAGCTAGAAAAACATGCAGTGATTGCCTGCCATACACGTGCAATCCCTGCATGTTTTTTTGGGTGTCTAACAGCCGGGAAACAGTCGGGGCTGGGACTCGAGTATGACACTCGAGCACCCGCGATACTTGCTGCGTACGCGAGCACCCAATGCAAACTCGAGTAGCGAGCTGATGGAATATTAAATATTATTAAATATATGATGACCTAATGTTATCAAATTCGGTGTAGTTTATTTGATTTCAAAATGCACACTATACCCCTGGATAAAATTTTTGTGGGGTGTAGTTTCCAAAATGGGGTCAGTTGTGGAGGGATTTATGCTGTTTGAGCCCTGCAAATGCGACATGTCGCCCGCAATCTATTTCAGTCAATTTGTGTTCCAAAATACAAATATTGTTCCTTCCATTCCAAGCCCTGCCATTTGCCAAACAGAACATTTTGACTACATGTAGGGTATCGCCACTAGAGATGGCCAAACCCGACCAGTAAACTTCGGGGTCTGTACCGAACACCTACTGTTTGGACACGGACCCCGAACACGGACTTCACCAGGAAGTCTGTGTTAGGCTATGTGCACACGTTGCAGATTTTGCTGCGGATCTGCAGCTGCGGGTCCGCAGTAGCTTTCCATGCGTTTACAGTACAATGTAAACCTATGGAAAACGCAATCCGCAGTGCCCATGCTGCGGAAAAAACCCGCGCGGAATCGCTGCGGGTTACATTTCGCAGCATGTCAATTCTTTGTGCGGATTCCGCAGTGATTTACACCTGCTCCATAGGAAGGTGTAAAACCGCAGGTGGTATCCTCACAAAATCCACGGTAAATCCGCAGTAAATCCGCAGGTAAAACGCAGTGCCTTTTACCTGTGGATTTCTCAAATCCGCTGTGGAAAAATCCGCAGAGCTCAAAACTATGTGTGCACATACCCTTACTGTTTGAGCTCGGCACCTTGAACACTGGGTGTTTCTTGCGCTGTCATGTTCATGACGGCGCGACAAACACTGCCTCTGATTGGCGATAAAATCACTACTGCCAATCAGAGACCCGCTGTTCTTGCGCTGTCAAGTGACAGCGTGAGCCCCCAAATGTGATCAGATTTTAAAAGTTTACCCCCGGTCACTTATGTTGGCTGATGGGATACATCTGCTGCCGCTAGTAACAGCAAGAGTAGGTGGCGGCTAACGGGAGTATTCATCAGCCGGCGCCTGCACTCTAAATAAATAATTTTTTAAAAATAGCATGAATTCCCTTGTATTTTTGATAACCAGCCAGGCAAAACTGACAGCTGCGGGCTGCAACCCTCAGCTGTCAACTTTAGCAAGGTTGGTTATCAAGAATAGAGGGGTCCCCATATCACTTTTTAAACTTATTGAAATAAATAATTTTAAAAAAATGGCATGTGATCCCCTCCATTTTTGACAACCAGCAAATCTAAAGCAGACAGCTGGGGGTTGGTATTCTCAGGCTGGTAAGGGGCCATGGATATTGTTACCCCAACCTAAAAATAGCAGCCCCCAGATGCCCAGAAAAGGCGTATCTATGTGCCACTGACACAGGGCAAGTGGGATGAGCCGGGCAAAGCACCAGAATTCGTGCATCTAATAACCTTTTCTGGGTGGCTGAGGGCTGCTATTTTTAGACTGGGAGGGCCAATATTCATTGACCCTTGCCAGCCTGAAAATACCAGCCCCCAGATATTAAATAATTAAAAAAAATGGCGTGGGGACCACTCTATTCTTGATAACCAACTTTGCTAAAGCTGACAGCTGAGGGTTGCAGCTCGAAGCTGTCAGTTTTGCTTTGCTGGTTATCAAAATACAGGGGAACCCTCACACCTTTTTTTTAATTATAATTTATTTAGAGCGCTGGCTGATGAATACTCCCATCAGCCGCCACCTGCTCTCGCTGTTATTAGTGGCAGCAGGTGTAGGCTGATAGGAGTAGTAGTCGCATCTGCCGACGCAAGTGACTGGAGGAAAACTTTTTACCTCCAATCACAGCTGCGGGCTCACGGTGTCATTTGATAGTGTGGAAACTGCAGCTCTCTGACTGGCGGTAATGATTTTAATGCCGATCAGAAGCAGTGTTTGCCGTGCTGTCATGCACATGACAGCGTGGAAAAGACTGGATGTTCGGGCCCCCTATTCAAGTGAATGGGGTCCTGTCTCGGGTTCAGGCACTGTTCTAGTGCACGGACAGAACTTTTTTGACTGTTCGGCCAAACCAGCCAGATTTGAACATCCAGTGGTTTGCCCATCAGTAATCGTCATACTCATAAGAAAGTGAATAATAAACTGTGGGGTTCACTTTTTAGTGTTACCTCTTGCAAAAATTCGAAATTTCTGACTAAAGCAAGATTTTTGTGAAAAAAGTGAACTTTTTTAATATGACGACCTAATGTTATCAAATTCTGTGTTGTACCTGTGGGTTCAAAATACTTACTATACCCGGGTATAAATGTATAAAATCTCTTAGGGGTGTAGTTTCCAATATGAGGTCACTTGTAGGGGAGTGTTCACTGTTTAGGCACATCAGGGGCTCTACAAACGCGACATAGTGTCGGCTCCCAATTCCAGCTATTTTTACGGTCAAAAAGTCAAAAGGTGCGGCTTCCATTTCGAGCCCTGCTTTGTGCCCAAATAGTAGTTTTTTTTTTATTGATGTACTCAGGAGAAATTGAACAACAAATTTGGGACTTAATTTTCTCCTGCTACCCTTGTCAAAGTAAAAAAAATTGGGTGTAAAGTGACATTTTTGTTAAAAAAAAAAAAAGTAAAATGTTCATTTTTTCCTTCCACATTCCAATAATTCCTGTGAAGGACATGAAGGGTTAATATACTTCTTGAGGCCGGCGTCACACTCAGCGTATGAAAATACGGTCCGTTTTTTACGGCCGTAATACGCAGAAATGTTCCCAAAATAGTGATCCGTATGTCATCCGTAGGCAGGGTGTGGCAGCATATTTTGCGCATGTCATCCTCCGTATGTAATCCGTATGGCATCCATACTGCAATATTTTCTCGCAGGCTTGCAAAACTGACATCTAATGGATTTATGTGCTCAAATATTCGTTAAAACATATTTACAGTATCTATATATATATATATATATATATATATATATATATATATATATGTCATTGAGACACATATATATATATATATACACTCACTGGCCACTTTATTAGGTACACCTGTCCAACTTCTTGTTAACACTTAATTTCTAATCAGCCAATCACATGGCGGCAACTCAGTGCATTTAGGCATGTAGACATGGTCAAGACAATCTCCTGCAGTTCAAACCGAGCATCAGTATGGGGAAGAAAGGTGATTTGAGTGCCTTTGAACGTGGCATGGTTGTTGGTGCCAGAAGGGCTGGTCTGAGTATTTCAGAAACTGCTGATCTACTGGGATTTTCACGCACAACCATCTCTAGGGTTTACAGAGAATGGTCCGAAAAAGAAAAAAAATCCAGTGAGCGGCAGTTCTGTGGGCGGAAATGCCTTGTTGATGCCAGAGGTCAGAGGAGAATGGGCAGACTGGTTCGAGCTGATAGAAAGGCAACAGTGACTCAAATCGCCACCCGTTACAACCAAGGTAGGCCTAAGAGCATCTCTGAACGCACAGTGCGTCGAACTTTGAGGCAGATGGGCTACAGCAGCAGAAGACCACACCGGGTACCACTCCTTTCAGCTAAGAACAGGAAACTGAGGCTACAATTTGTACAAGCTCATCGAAATTGGACAGTAGAAGATTGGAAAAACGTTGCTTGGTCTGATGAGTCTCGATTTCTGCTGCGACATTCGGATGGTAGGGTCAGAATTTGGCGTAAACAACATGAAAGCATGGATCCATCCTGCCTTGTATGGAGCATCTTTGGGATGTGCAGCCGACAAATCTGCGGCAACTGTGTGATGCCATCATGTCAATATGGACCAAAATCTCTGAGGAATGCTTCCAGCACCTTGTTGAATCTATGCCACGAAGAATTGAGGCAGTTCTGAAGGCAAAAGGGGGTCCAACCCGTTACTAGCATGGTGTACCTAATAAGGTGGCCGGTGAGTGTACGTGTATATATATATATATATATATATATATATATATATATACTGTATTTATATTTAATTCAGCGCTAGATAGCATAAAAGCCGGTAATTCAATTGCCGGCTTTTGCTTTCTCCTTCCCAAACCCGACATGATATGAGACATGGTTTACATACAGTAAACCATCTCATATCCCTTTTTTTTGGCATATTCCACACTACTAATGTTAGTAGTGTGTATGTGCAAAATTTGTGCGCTCTAGCTATTAGATTAAAGGGTTAAATCACGGAAAAAATTGGCGTGGGCTCCCGCGCAATTTTCTCCGCCAGAGTGGTAAAGCCAGTGACTGAGGGCAGATATTAATAGCCTAGAGAGGGTCCATGGCTATTGGCCCCCCTGGCTAAAAACATCCCAGCCACCCCAGAAAAGGCACATCTGGAAGATGCGCCTATTCTGGCACTTGGCCACTCTCTTCCCACTCCCGTGTAGCGGTGGGATATGGGGTAATGAAGGGTTAATGTCACCTTGCTATTGTAAGGTGACATTAAGCCAGGTTAATACTGGAGAGGCGTCAATTATGACACCTATCCATTATTAATCCAATAGTACGAAATGGTTAATAAAACACACACACATTATTACAAAGTACTTTAATGAAATAAAGACACAGGGTGTTGTAATATTTTATTATTCTCTTAATCCTCCTGAAGACCCTCGTTCTGTAAAAAAGGAAAAATAAAAAATCAACAATATCCCATACCTTCCGTCGTTCTTTCACGTCCCACGATGTAAATCCATCTGAAGGGGTTAAATCATTTTACATCCAGGAGCTCTGCTAAAGCAGCTGTGCTCGTGGTTGTAAAAATACGGGGAATGAATGGAATGCAGGGGAATGTCCTGTAGTTACCTTGATTCGCGGTGATGCACCCTCTGCTGGATGTCCTCATATGAACTCGAGCCTGGGAATTTTTCAGTAAAATACGGCAGATAAGAGCAGGGCCATAGAGAATCATTGTACCGTATGCAATCCGTATTTTCTGCACCTCTCATACGTCCGTAAAACTCGCTAGTGTGACGCCGGCCTGAATATGGTTTTGAGCACCTAGAGGGGTGCAGTTTTTAGAATGTTGCAAAGTTTGAGAATGTTCTGTCATATAGACCCTCCAAAGTCACTTCAAATGTAATGTGGTCCATAAAAGAAAATGGTTTTGTAAATTTTGTTGGAAAAATGAGAAATTGCTGGTCAACTTAGAACAACTTCTAACTTCCTAACTAAAAAAAAAGATGTTTAAAAAAATTATGCAGATGTAAATTAGACATGTAGGAAATGTTATTTATTAATCATTTGTGTGGTATAGCTATCTGATTTAAGGGCATAAAAATGTAAAGTTTGAAAATGGCCACATGTTCAATTTTTTTTGTCGCATTTTAGATATTTTCATAAATATACACAAATCATATTGAGCAAATTTTATTGTGTCCTACTGTCTCAACGGAGTTAGATTGATTGCTAACGAGAGGGGAAAAAAAAAAGTGAGATCTAAGGGCTAGCCTTCTATAAATGTAGACATACTTTGGGGATGCATTCGTGCACTATTATTCGTGTACATTTATTGAAAGTACTTTTTTCTAAGTACTCGGCAGTTATAACATGGCAGTTAGACAGGGCAGGAGACAGGTAAGACAATCTAAATCTAGTCCCTATTCATTTGAAACAGAACAAATACTCACCATATGTATTTGTATAATCTATATCCTGGCTGCTGCGTTCACTCACATTCACCGCCCTTGCATAAACTCTTTACACTCCATCCATATCGGCCCCTCTGTACTTGCCTCTCCTATGTATAGCACTCATGCTCTGTTCACATTGCTTAACAGCGCAGATCCATTCAGTCCCACCATCCAACACAAGAGACGCTCTCACAAATCACAACCATCTGCTCACTCTTTCTATGCTCCTTCTCCTAGTTGCTGGAGACATCTCTCCCAACCCCGGCTCCCCATGTTATAGCCAGTCAAACCTCCCAATTGCTACACCCAGAAACCCCTCTAACCTTATTAATATTCCATGCATGCCTTCTGTCTCTTTCAATTGTGCCCTTTGGAATTCTCGCTCTGTGTGTAATAAACTCTCCTTCATCCTTCATCCATGACTTCTTCCTTTCTGATTCTCTTAATCTCCTGGCTCTTAATGAAACCTGGATCCAGCAGTCAGACACCACCGCTGCTGCTGCTCTTTCATATGGTGGACTACACTTTTCTCATACCCCAAGATCAGACAACTGAGCAGGTGGAGGCGTTGGTCTGCTCCTTTCACCCAAATGTACCTTCCAAGTTACCCCCAAGTACCCTCACTTGTATTCCCTTCCTTTGAGGTCCATGCTGTCAGACTCTACGTCCCCTTCTCCATGCAAGTGGCGGTGGTGTATCGTTCTCCCGGCCCCTCTCATCAGTTCCTGGATCACTTTGCCACCTGGCTTCCACACTTTCTCTCCTGTGACACCCCCACCCTTATCATAGGTGATTTCAACATCCCCATTGCTTCTCCCCTCTCCCCATCTGCTTCTCACCTTTTATCTCTAACCTCCTCTTTCGGCCTCTCGCAGCATACTAACTCTCCAATGCATGAAGATGGAAACTCCCTTGACTTGGTCTTCTCTCGGCTTTGCTCAGTGGACAATTTCACAAACTCCCCTCTCCCGCTCTCTGACCACAACCTTCTTTCATTCTCTATCAAGAACTGCCATCCTGCTCAGGTCACCCCCACTTTCCACACTTATAGAAACATACAGGACATTAAAACCCAGAAACTTATGAAGAACTTGCAGTCCTCATTGGCCCCAATCTCCCTCCATCTCATGTCCTGATTCTGCTCTGAAGCATTACAATGAAACCCTGCAAAGTGCCCTGGATGAAGCTGCACCTTATATACATAGAACAACTCAGCACAGACGGCGACAACCGTGGCACACGCTGCAAACACATTTCCTGCAGTGGTGCTCCAGGTGCGCCGAACGTCTGTGGAGAAAATCTAATCTACCTGAAGATATCATCCATTATAAGTTCCTGCTAAAAACATACAACTCTGCCTTTCACCTCTCCAAACAAACCTATTTCAACACCCTCACTGTCAAATAACCCTAAACGTCTCTGACACTTTCCAGTCCCTACTCAACCGAAGAGAGCAGGCCCCAACCATGGATCTCTGTGATGACGATCTGGCCAATTACTTCAAAGAAAAAATTGACCACATTCGACAGGGAATTATCTCCCAATCCCTTCATACCATGCACTGTCCTCCCTCCCCCACTGTTCACTCTCTGACTTTGAACCAGTTACAGAAGAAGAAGTAATCAGGCTCCTTGCATCTTCTCATCTGACCACTTGCACCACTGACCCCATTCCGTCACATCTCCTCCAGTCCCTTTCCCCGGCTGTCACTTCTCACCTAACAAAAATATTCAACCTTTCTCTCACTTCCGGTATTTTTCCCTCCTCATTTAAGCATGCCATCATACATCCATTACTTAAAAAACCATCCCTCGACCAAAACTGTGCCGCTAATTATAGACCTGTCTCTAATCTTCCCTTCATCTCTAAACTCCTCGAACACCTGGTCCACTCCCGTCTTACCCGCTATCAGATAACTCTCTTCTCGACCCTCTTCAATCTGGCTTCCGCTCTTTACACTCTACTGAAACTGTCCTCACTAAAGTCTCTAATGACCTACTAACAGCTAAATCTAATGGTCACTACTCTATGCTAATTCTCTTGGATCTCTCCGCAGCATTCAATACTGTGGATCATCAGCTCCTCCTCACTATGCTCCGCTCCATCGGCCTCAAGGACACCGTTCTCTCCTGGTTCTCCTCCTATCTCTCTGACCGCTCCTTCACTGTATGTTTTGCTGGTTCCTCCTCCTCTCACCTTCCCCTTACTGTTGGGGTTCCTCAAGGATCAGTCCTAGGCCCCCTTCTCTTCTCTTTGTATACTGCCCCTATTGGACAAACAATCAGTAGATTTGGTTTCCAGTACCATCTCTATGCTGACGACACCAATATACACTTCTGCTCCTGATATCACGCCTGCCTTTTTAGAAAACACCAGTGATTGTCTTACCGCTGTCTCTAACATCATGTCCTCCCTCTATCTGAAACTGAACCTGTCAAAAACTGAACTCCTCGTGTTCTCTCCCTCTACTAACCTACCTTTGCCTGACATTGCCATCTCCGTGTGTGGTTCCACCATTACTCCCAAGCAACATGCCCGCTGCCTTGGGGTCATCCTTGATTCCGAGCTTTCATTCACCCCCCACATCCAATCACTGGCTCGCTCTTCCTATCTGCATCTCAAAAACATTTCTAGAATTCGCCCTTTTCTTACTTTCCAAACTGCAAAAACTCTTACTGTTTCACTCATTCATTCTCGTCTGGACTATTGTAACTCTCTACTAATCGGCCTCCCTCTTACCAAACTCTCCCCGTTCCAATCTGTCCTGAATGCTGCTGCCAGGATCATATTCCTCACCAACCATTACACCGATGCCTCTAGCTTGTGCCAGTCATTACACTGGCTACCCATCCACTCCAGAATCCAGTACAAAACTATTGCCCTCATCCACAAAGCACTCCATGGCTCAGCACCACCCTACATCTCCTCTCTGGTCTCAGTCTACCACCCTACCCGTGCCCTCCACTCCGCTAATGACCTCAGGTTAGCATCCTCAATAATCAGAACCTCCCACTCCCGTCTCCAAGACTTTATACGTGCTGCGCCGATTCTTTGGAATGCACTACCCAGGTTAATACGATTAATCCCCAATCCCCACAGTTTTAAGCGTGCCCTAAAAACTCATTTGTTCAGACTGGCCTACCGCCTCAACGCATTAACCTAACGATCCCTGTGTGGCCTATTAAAAAAAACAAACAACAAACCATAATCAGGTTCCTCGCATCATGTTCTCATACACTTTATGCAGTTAATAGCCCTCTATGTCTGTACTGCTACATACTTAGGCAGTTAACTGGTTCATGCAGCTTTACATGAACACCCGAGCCTTACACTATGGCTGGTCCAAATAACTAAAGCAATTGTTACCATCCACCTCTCGTGTCTCCCCTTTTCCTCATAGTTTGTAAGCTTGCGAGCAGGGCCCTCATTCCTTCTGGTATCTGTTTTGAACTGTGATTTCTGTTATGCTGTAATGTCTATTGTCTGTACAAGTCCCCTCTATAATTTGTAAAGCGCTGCTGAATATGTTGGCGCTACATAAATAAAAAATATTATTATTATTATTATTATATTATTAATTTTACCACTAACATGAAGTACAATATATGCTGAAAAAAAAAAAAATCTGAGAATCACTGGGATACAAGAGTTCCAGAGTTATTACTACATAAAGTGACACTGGTCAGGTTTCAAAAATTTGGCCTACACCTTAAGATGCATCCTTATAGCCATGCCCCTGAAACTGGCATGAGTGCCACGGTGCATTCAAAGGTCAGAATCTGTAGATCTCTAAGTTTCTTCCCCTCTCTCCTTTACACTTTTGCTGATGTACTCTATTCCTTGTGGTTAGTGAATTTGCAAATGTGTCTTTTTTTTTTTCTCTTTACCTAAGCAAAAATTGTAAGGAAGTGGCCATCTGTGCTGTGCTAATCCCAGCATGGTCATGGATGGCAACACATGAAAACAAAGACTATAAACAAGGTGGTGTGCCACTCAAAGGGCACTCGGCAGCGGGCATCCTGATCATTCAGCGTGCTACGTATTTATTTTTTTTATTTTTTCATCGTTAAATTAAACTGTTAATTACATATGGACATAAAAACATTGTAAATATTTAAGTGAAATGTTGCAATGTAACAACCACTGTAATTGTTGCCCTAAACTGCAGCGCATGTCTAAGGCTACGTTCACATTTGCGGTCTGCGCCGCAGCGTCGGGCGCCGCAGCGTCGCCGCATGCGTCATGCGCCCCTATATTTAACATGGGGGCGCATGGACATGCGTCGCACTTGCGTTTTGCGCTGCATGCGTCACTGCGGCGCCCGTGTCCGGGCGCAGAGGTCGCAGCAAGTTGCATTTTTGCTGCTTCCAAAATCAATGAAAAAAAGGACGCATGCGGCGCAAAACGCAGCGTTGTGCATGCGTTTTGCTGCGTTTTTGTTTGCGTTGTGCGTTGCGGCACCGACGCTGCGGCGCACAACGCAAATGTGAACGTAGCCTAATATCACACATCACGGTATCGCCACCTCTTGGTCACAAGTGATCTTGCAGTATTGGTAAAATTTCTAACTTTTTAAACTTTTTACTTAAGGGGAAGGACCCTTGTGGTTAATATTCTGCAGCCTCTGAAGGATTTCCCAAAAGCGGATATCACAGTTGAATCTTACAAAGAATTTTAAAGACCTTTTATAATTAGAAGACATGAAGCCCAAAATACTGTCACATTTCCGCTTTCAGTTGCATCATGTATGTCACAATCATTGTGACATTTTGTCCTTGATCTTGTGTCCTGACATCTGGTGAACTCTTTTTTTAAACATATGTAGATCAGCAAAAATACTACTGCTAATCAAACTTAGGCGCAGGTATGGGGGCATGGTGGTCTCTTATGGGAACATGGCACTGTGGCGGGTCTGTTATAGAAGCTCTGTGGCTGATACCTTATAGAGGCTCTGCGGTAGGTGATGGTACGTAGGCAGTGTGACTGGCTGTTAATTTGACACCATGGCAAACCATGATATGGGGGCAGTGTGACTGTTATAAAGGCACTATGGCAGATCTGTTATAAGGCTCTATGACTGGCTGTTAATAGGACACTGTGGCAAATGATGACATGGGGGCACTGTGACAGGCTATGTTCTATGGCACTGTGGTAGGCTGTGTTACAAAGGCAGTGTGGCACTGGCTATTTTATGGAGGCACTGTGCCTGGCTATGTTATGGGAGCACTGTGCCTGACTATCCTATGGGAGCACTGTGCCTGGCTATGTTATGGGGCACTGTGGCAGGCTGTGTTAAAGAGGCTTTGTGGCAAGCTATGTTACAGAGGCACTGTGGCTGGCTATGTTATGCTGGCAGTGTCTTACGGGGCACTTGTTGACTATGTTTTCGAAGCACTTTAGTAGGCTGTATTACAGGCCACTATAGCAGCCTATGTTGTAGGAGCACTGTGCCTGGCTATGTTATGGGAGCACTGTGCCTGACTGTGTTATGGGAGCACTGTGGCTGGCTATGTTATGGGAGCACTTTGCCTGGCTATGTTATGGGAGCACTTTGCCTGGCTATGTTATGGGAGCACTGAGCCTGGCTATGTTATGGGAGCACTGTGCCTGACTATCCTATGGGAGCACTGTGCCTGGCTATGTTATGGGGCACTGTGCCTACTTATGTTATGAGGACACTGTGCCTGGCTGTGTTATGGGAGCACTGTGCCTAGCTGTATTAAGGGAGCGGTGTGCCTAGCTATGTTATGTTAGCAATGTGCCTGGCTATGTTATGGGAGCACTGTGCCTAGCTATGTTATGGGAGCACTGTGCCTAGCTATATTATGGGAGAACTGTGCCTAGCTATGTTATGGTGGCACTGTGCCTGACTATGTTATGGGAGCACTGTGTCTGGCTATGTTATGGGAGCACTGTGCCTAGCTATGTTATGGGAGCACTGTGCCTAGCTATGTTATGGGAGAACTGTGCCTAGCTATGTTATGGGAGCACTGTGCCTAGCTATGATATGGGAGAACTGTGCCTAGCTATTTTATAGGGGCACTGTGCCTGACTATGTTATGGGAACACTGTGTCTGGCTATGTTATGGGAGCACTGTGCCTAGCTATGTTATGGGAGCACTGTGCCTGGCTATGTTATGGGAGCACTGTGCCAAGCTATGTTATGGGAGCACTGTGCCTAGCTATGTTATGGGAGCACTGAGCTGTGCCTGTCTATGTTATGGGAGCTGTTGTGAATTTGCTTTTTGGCTCCCTCTAGTGGTTACTGGTTTTTTGACTCTGGTTTTTCTGTCATTCCTTTTATCCGCACCTGGGTCGTTAGTTAGGGGTGTTGCTATATAAGCTCCCTGGACCTTCAGTTCAATGCCTGGCAACGTAGTTATCAGAGCTAATCTGCTGTGCTCTTGTCTACTGATCCTGGTTCCGGTTATATCAGCTAAGTCTGCTATTTTGCTTTTTGCTATTTGTTTTGTTTTGTATTTTTGTCCAGCTTGTTCCAAATCTGTATCCTGATCTTTGCTGGAAGCTCTAGGGGGCTGGTATTCTCCCCCCGGACCGTTAGACGGTTCGGGGGTTCTTGAATTTCCAGTGTGGATTTTGATAGGGTTTTTGTTGACCATATAAGTTACCTTTCTTTATTCTGCTATTAGTAAGCGGGCCTCTCTGTGCTAAACCTGGTTCATTTCTGTGTTTGTCATTTCCTCTTACCTCACCGTTATTATTTGTGGGGGGCTTCTATCCTGCTTTGGGGTCCCTTTCTCTGGAGGCGAGAGAGGTCTTTGTTTTCTTCTACTAGGGGTAGTTAGATTCTCCGGCTGGCGCGTGTCATCTAGAATCAACGTAGGAATGATCCCTGGCTACTTCTAGTGTTGGCGTTAGGAGTAGATATATGGTCAACCCAGTTACCACTGCCCTATGAGCTGGATTTTTGTATCTTGCAGACTTCCACGTTCCTCTGAGACCCTCGCCATTGGGGTCATAACAGTTTGCCAGGCCAGTATTATATGTTTAATGCATTGCAAAAGAGGGATTACAAGAAAGAAGATTCTGAGTTTTTTTTTTTGTTTTTTTTTCCTCTCTTTCTCCTTCCCCTTTACCTCAGAGTGGCTATGCTTGCTGCAGACATGAATGTCCAGACCTTGATTACAAGTGTGGACCAGCTGGCTACTCGTGTGCAGGGCATACAAGATTATGTTATCAGAAATCCTAGGTCAGAACCTAAGATACCGATTCCTGAACTGTTTTCCGGAGACAGGTTTAAGTTTAGGAATTTCATGAATAATTGCAAATTGTTTTTGTCCCTGAGACCCTGTTCATCTGGAGACTCCGCTCAGCAAGTAAAAATTGTTATTTCGTTCTTACGGGGCGACCCTCAAGATTGGGCTTTTTCGCTGGCGCCTGGAGATCCGGCATTGGCTGATATTGATGCGTTTTTTCTGGCGCTCGGTTTACTTTATGAGGAACCCAATCTTGAGATTCAGGCAGAAAAGGCCTTGCTGGCTATGTCTCAGGGGCAAGACGAGGCTGAAGTGTATTGCCAAAAATTTCGGAAATGGTCCGTGCTGACACATTGGAACGAGTGTGCACTGGCCGCTAATTTTAGAAATGGCCTTTCTGATGCCATTAAGAATGTTATGGTGGGTTTTCCCATTCCCACAGGTCTGAATGATACTATGGCACTGGCTATTCAAATTGACCGGCGGTTGCGGGAGCGCAAAACCGCAAATTCCCTCATGGTGTTGTCTGAACAGACACCTAATTCGGTGCAATGTGATAGAAAAACCGCAAATTCCCTCATGGTGTTGTCTGAACAGACACCTGATTTAATGCAATGTGATAGAATCCTGACTAGAAATGAGCGGAAAATTCATAGACGCCGGAATGGCTTGTGTTACTACTGTGGTGATTCTACACATGTTATCTCAGCATGCTCTAAACGTATAGCTAAGGTTGTTAGTCCGGTCACCGTTGGTAATTTGCAACCTAAATTTATTCTGTCTGTAACTTTGATTTGCTCACTGTCATCTTATCCTGTCATGGCGTTTGTAGATTCAGGTGCTGCCCTGAGTCTTATGGATCTGTCATTTGCTAAGCACTGTGGTTTTATTCTTGAACCATTAGAAAATCCTATTCCTCTTAGGGGTATTGATGCTACGCCATTGGCAGCAAATAAACCGCAGTATTGGACACAGGTTACCATGTGCATGACTCCTGAACACCGCGAGGTGATACGTTTTCTTGTTTTACATAAAATGCATGATTTGGTTGTTTTAGGGCTGCCATGGTTACAGACCCATAATCCCGTCCTGGACTGGAAGGCTATGTCGGTGTCAAGTTGGGGCTGTCGTGGTATTCATGGGGATTCCCTGCCTGTGTCTATTGCTTCTTCTACGCCTTCGGAAGTTCCGGAGTATTTGTCTGATTATCAGGATGTCTTTAGCGAGTCCAGGTCCAGTGCATTGCCTCCTCATAGGGACTGTGACTGTGCTATAGATTTGATCCCAGGCAGTAAATTTCCTAAGGGAAGACTGTTTAATCTGTCGGTACCTGAACATACCGCTATGCGTTCGTATATCAAGGAGTCTCTGGAGAAAGGACATATTCGTCCTTCTTCTTCCCCTCTTGGGGCGGGATTCTTTTTTGTGGCTAAAAAGGACAGATCTTTGAGGCCTTGTATTGATTATCGGCTTTTAAATAAGATCACTGTCAAATTTCAGTATCCTTTGCCGCTGTTGTCTGACTTGTTTGCCCGGATTAAAGGTGCCAAGTGGTTCACCAAGATAGACCTTCGTGGTGCGTACAACCTTGTGCGCATTAAGCAAGGTGATGAATGGAAAACCGCATTCAATACGCCCGAAGGTCATTTTGAGTACTTGGTGATGCCTTTTGGGCTCTCCAATGCGCCTTCAGTTTTTCAGTCCTTTATGCATGACATTTTCCGGAAGTATCTGGATAAATTTTTGATAGTTTATCTGGATGATATTTTGGTTTTTTCAGATAATTGGGACTCGCATGTGGAGCAGGTCAGGTTGGTCTTTAAAATTTTGCGTGAAAATTCTTTGTTTGTCAAGGGCTCAAAGTGTCTCTTTGGTGTACAGAAGGTTCCCTTTTTGGGGTTCATTTTTTCCCCTTCTGCTGTGGAGATGGACCCAGTCAAGGTCCGAGCTATTCTTGATTGGACTCAGCCCTCGTCAGTTAAGAGTCTTCAGAAGTTCTTGGGTTTCGCTAACTTCTACCGTCGTTTTATCGCAAATTTTTCTAGCATTGTGAAACCTTTGACGGATATGACCAAGAAGGGCTCCGATGTAGCTAACTGGGCTCCTGCTGCCGTGGAGGCTTTCCAGGAGTTAAAACGCCGGTTTACTTCGGCGCCTGTTTTGTGCCAGCCCGATGTCTCACTTCCCTTTCAGGTTGAGGTGGATGCTTCAGAGATTGGAGCAGGGGCCGTTTTGTCGCAGAGAGGCCCTGGTTGCTCTGTTATGAAACCTTGTGCCTTTTTCTCTAGGAAATTTTCGCCTGCCGAGCGAAATTATGATGTGGGCAATCGGGAGTTGTTGGCCATGAAATGGGCATTTGAGGAGTGGCGTCATTGGCTCGAGGGTGCTAAGCATCGTGTGGTGGTCTTGACTGATCACAAAAATCTGATGTATCTCGAGTCTGCTAAACGCCTTAATCCGAGACAGGCCCGCTGGTCATTGTTTTTCTCCCGCTTTGATTTTGTTGTCTCGTATTTACCAGGTTCAAAGAATGTGAAGGCCGATGCTCTTTCTAGGAGCTTTGTGCCTGATGCTCCTGGAGTCGCTGATCCTGTTGGTATTCTTAAGGATGGAGTTATCTTGTCAGCTATTTCTCCGGATCTGCGACGTGTGTTGCAGAGATTTCAGGCTGATAGGCCTGAGTCTTGTCCACCTGACAGACTGTTTGTCCCGGATAAGTGGACCAGCAGAGTCATTTCCGAGGTTCATTCCTCGGTGTTGGCAGGTCACCCGGGAATTTTTGGCACCAGAGATCTGGTGGCCAGGTCCTTTTGGTGGCCTTCCTTGTCAAGGGATGTGCGGTCATTTGTGCAGTCCTGTGGTACTTGTGCTCGAGCTAAGCCTTGCTGTTCTCGTGCCAGCGGGTTGCTCTTGCCCTTGCCTGTCCCGAAGAGACCTTGGACACATATCTCCATGGATTTCATTTCTGATCTTCCGGTGTCTCAGGGCATGTCTGTCATCTGGGTGATATGTGATCGCTTCTCCAAGATGGTCCATTTGGTTCCTTTGCCTAAGCTGCCTTCCTCTTCCGATCTGGTTCCTGTGTTTTTCCAGAACGTGGTTCGTTTGCACGGCATCCCTGAGAATATTGTGTCAGACAGAGGATCCCAGTTCGTTTCTAGGTTCTGGCGATCCTTTTGTAGTAGGATGGGCATTGATTTGTCGTTTTCATCTGCTTTCCATCCTCAGACTAATGGACAGACGGAGCGAACCAATCAGACTTTGGAGGCTTATTTGAGGTGCTTTGTCTCTGCTGATCAGGACGATTGGGTGACATTCTTGCCGTTGGCTGAGTTTGCCCTTAATAATCGGGCTAGTTCCGCCACCTTGGTTTCGCCTTTTTTCTGCAACTCTGGTTTCCATCCTCGCTTTTCTTCGGGTCATGTGGAGCCTTCTGACTGTCCTGGGGTGGATTCTGTGGTGGATAGGTTGCAGCGGATCTGGAATCATGTGGTGGACAACTTGAAGTTGTCACAGGAGAGGGCTCAGCGCTTTGCCAACCGCCGCCGCGGTGTGGGTCCCCGACTACGCGTTGGGGATTTGGTGTGGCTTTCTTCTCGCTTTATTCCTATGAAGGTCTCCTCTCCAAAATTTAAACCTCGCTTCATTGGTCCTTACAAGATATTGGAAATCCTTAATCCTGTATCTTTTCGTCTGGATCTTCCTGTGTCGTTTGCTATTCACAATGTATTTCATAGGTCCTTGTTGCGGCGGTACGTTGTGCCTGTAGTTCCTTCTGCTGAGCCTCCTGCTCCGGTGTTGGTTGAGGGCGAGTTGGAGTACGTGGTGGAGAAGATCTTGGATTCGCGCCTCTCCAGGCGGAGGCTTCAGTACCTGGTCAAGTGGAAGGGCTATGGTCAGGAGGATAATTCCTGGGTGGTCGCCTCTGATGTTCATGCGGCCGATTTAGTTCGTGCCTTTCATGCCGCTCATCCTGATCGCCCTGGTGGTCGTGGTGAGGGTTCGGTGACCCCTCACTAAGGGGGGGGTACTGTTGTGAATTTGCTTTTTGGCTCCCTCTAGTGGTTACTGGTTTTTTGACTCTGGTTTTTCTGTCATTCCTTTTATCCGCACCTGGGTCGTTAGTTAGGGGTGTTGCTATATAAGCTCCCTGGACCTTCAGTTCAATGCCTGGCAACGTAGTTATCAGAGCTAATCTGCTGTGCTCTTGTCTACTGATCCTGGTTCCGGTTATATCAGCTAAGTCTGCTATTTTGCTTTTTGCTATTTGCTTTGTTTTGTATTTTTGTCCAGCTTGTTCCAAATCTGTATCCTGATCTTTGCTGGAAGCTCTAGGGGGCTGGTATTCTCCCCCCGGACCGTTAGACGGTTCGGGGGTTCTTGAATTTCCAGTGTGGATTTTGATAGGGTTTTTGTTGACCATATAAGTTACCTTTCTTTATTCTGCTATTAGTAAGCGGGCCTCTCTGTGCTAAACCTGGTTCATTTCTGTGTTTGTCATTTCCTCTTACCTCACCGTTATTATTTGTGGGGGGCTTCTATCCTGCTTTGGGGTCCCTTTCTCTGGAGGCGAGAGAGGTCTTTGTTTTCTTCTACTAGGGGTAGTTAGATTCTCCGGCTGGCGCGTGTCATCTAGAATCAACGTAGGAATGATCCCTGGCTACTTCTAGTGTTGGCGTTAGGAGTAGATATATGGTCAACCCAGTTACCACTGCCCTATGAGCTGGATTTTTGTATCTTGCAGACTTCCACGTTCCTCTGAGACCCTCGCCATTGGGGTCATAACAGGGAGCACTGAGCCTGGCTATGATATGGGAGCACTGTGCCTGGCTATGTCATGGGAGCACTGTGCCTGACTATGTTATGGGAGCACTGTGCCTGGCTATGTTATGGGAGAACTGTGCCTGGCTATGTTAGGGGAGCACTGTGCCTGACTATGTTATGGGAGCACTGTGCCTGACTATGTTATGGGAGCACTGAGCCTGGCTATGTTATGGGAGAACTGTGCCTGGCTATGTTATGGGAGCACTGTGTTGTGATCCTAATGGCAGAGGATCTCAGGGTCTACAGCAAAGTCTGCAAACATAAAAACTAGCTCTTAGGGAGGTGGTAACTGAGCTGACCACATACCTGATCCTAGCCCACAACTAATAGCAGCCGGGGAACGTACCTACGTTGGTTCTAGACGTCTCGCGCCAGCCGGAGATCTAACTAACCCTTTCAGAGAAAATACAGACCTCACTTGCCTCAAGAGAAAGGTACCCCAAAGTAGATACAGGCCCCCAACAAATAATAACGGTGAGGTAAGAGGAAAGGACAAACGTAAGTATGAACTAGATTCAGCAAAGAGAGGCCCACTAAATAATAGCAGAAATATAGAAAGCGGACTTATGTGGTCAGCGAAAAACCCTACAAAAATATCCACGCTGAATATCCAAGAACCCCCGTACCGACTAACGGTATGGGGGGAGAATATCAGCCCCCTTAGAGCTTCCAGCAAAATCAGGAATCACATTATGAACAAGCTGGACAAAAAACAGAATAATACAAATAACAAAAAAACAAGAAAGCAGGACTTAGCTTATGTTGCAAAAATCAGGACCAGTAGACAAGAGCAACCAGACAAGGACTGATTACATGGATGCCAGGCAATGGACTAAGACTCCAGGAAGTTTAAATAGAAACACCCAGAGTGTTAACGAACCAGGTGACTACCAACCTGGGGAAAGAGTATACAAGAGCCATACCGCGAGTGACCACAAGAGGGAGCCCAAAAGTATAGTTCATAACAGTACCCCCCCCCCTTTAAGGAGGGGTCACCGAACCCTCACTACGACCACCAGGGCGATCAGGATGGGCAGCGTGAAAGGCACGAACCAAATCGGCCGCATGAACATCAGAGGCGACCACCCAGGAATTATCCTCCTGACCATAGCCCTTCCATTTGACCAGATACTGAAGCCTCCGTCTAGAGAGACGAGAATCTAAGATCTTCTCCACCACATACTCCAACTCGCCCTCAACCAAGACCGGAGCAGGAGGGTCAACAGCAGGAACCACAGGCACAATGTACCGCCGCAACAAAGACCTATGGAACACATTGTGAATGGCAAACGACACAGGAAGATCCAAACGAAAAGACACCGGATTAAGGACTTCCAAAATTCTATAAGGACCAATAAAGCGAGGCTTAAACTTAGGAGAGGAAACCTTCAGAGGGACAAACCGAGAAGACAACCAAACCAAATCCCCAACACGAAGTCGGGGTCCCACACCGCGGCGGCGGTTGGCAAAACGCTGAGCCTTCTCCTGTGACAACTTCAAGTTGTCCACCACATGATTCCAAGTCCGCTGCAACCTATCAACCACGGAATCCACCCCAGGACAGTCAGAAGGCTCAACATGACCCGAGGAGAAACGAGGATGAAAACCAGAGTTGCAGAAAAATGGCGAAACCAAAGTAGCGGAACTAGCCCGATTATTGAGGGCAAACTCAGCCAATGGCAAGAAGGTCACCCAATCATCCTGATCCGCAGAAACAAAACATCTCAAATAAGCCTCCAGCGTCTGATTAGTTCGCTCCGTTTGGCCATTAGTCTGAGGATGAAAGGCAGACGAGAACGACAGATCAATGCCCATCTTAGCACAAAAAGATCGCCAGAATCTGGACACAAACTGGGATCCTCTGTCAGACACGATATTCTCAGGAATGCCGTGCAAACGAACCACATTCTGAAAAAACAAAGGAACCAGATCGGAAGAGGAAGGCAACTTAGGCAAGGGCACCAAATGGACCATCTTGGAAAAACGATCACACACCACCCAGATGACAGACATTCCCTGAGACACCGGAAGATCTGAAATGAAATCCATGGAAATGTGTGTCCAAGGCCTCTTCGGGACGGGCAAGGGCAAAAGCAACCCGCTGGCACGAGAACAGCAAGGCTTAGCCCGAGCACAAGTCCCACAGGACTGCACAAAAGAACGCACATCCTGTGACAAGGAAGGCCACCAAAAGGACCTAGCCACCAAATCTCTGGTACCAAAATTCCCAGGATGCCCTGCCAACACCGAGGAATGAACCTCGGAAATAACTCTGCTGGTCCATTTATCAGGAACAAACAGTCTATCAGGTGGACAAGAGTCAGGTCTACCAGCCTGAAATCTCTGCAACACACATCGCAAATCAGGAGAAATGGCCGACAAAATCACTCCCTCTTTAAGAATACCAGCCGGCTCTGAGACTCCAGGAGAGTCAGGCACAAAGCTCCTAGAGAGAGCATCAGCCTTCACATTTTTCGAACCAGGCAGGTATGAGACCACAAAGTCAAAACGGGAGAAAAACAATGACCAACGAGCCTGTCTAGGATTCAGGCGTTTAGCAGACTCAAGATACATCAGATTTTTGTGATCAGTCAAGACCACCACACGATGCTTAGCTCCCTCGAGCCAATGACGCCACTCCTCAAATGCCCACTTCATGGCCAACAACTCCCGATTACCAACATCATAGTTCCGCTCAGCCGGCGAAAACTTCCTGGAAAAGAAAGCACATGGTTTCATCACAGAGCAACCAGAGCCTCTCTGCGACAAAACAGCTCCTGCACCGATCTCAGAAGCATCCACTTCAACCTGAAAGGGAAGTGAGACATCAGGCTGGCACAAAACAGGCGCCGAAGTAAACCGGCGCTTCAGCTCCCGGAAGGCCTCAATGGCCGCAGGAGCCCAATTAGCGACATCAGAACCTTTCTTGGTCATATCCGTCAGAGGTTTAACAACGCTAGAAAAGTTAGCAATAAAACGACGGTAGAAATTAGCAAAACACAAAAACTTCTGAAGACTCTTAACAGACGTGGGTTGAGTCCAATCATGAATAGCTCGGACCTTGACTGGGTCCATCTCCACAGCAGAAGGGGAAAAAATAAAACCCAAAAAGGAAACCTTCTGCACTCCAAAGAGACACTTTGAGCCCTTCACAAACAAAGCATTATCACGCAAAACCTGAAACACCATCCTGACCTGCTTTACATGAGAATCCCAATCATCAGAAAAAACTAAAATGTCATCCAGATAAACAATCATAAATTTATCTAGATACTTCCGGAAGATGTCATGCATAAAGGATTGAAACACTGAAGGAGCATTAGAGAGCCCAAAAGGCATCACCAAGTACTCAAAATGACCTTCGGGCGTATTAAATGCAGTTTTCCATTCATCTCCCTGCCTAATGCGCACAAGGTTGTACGCACCACGAAGATCTATCTTGGTGAACCAACAGGCACCCTTAGTCCGAGCAAACAAGTCCGACAATAGTGGCAGAGGGTATTGAAATTTAACCGTGATTTTATTCAGAAGCCGATAGTCTATACAAGGTCTCAAAGATCCGTCTTTCTTGGCCACAAAAAAGAATCCCGCACCAAGAGGGGAAGAGGATTGACGAATATGTCCTTTCTCCAAAGACTCCTTTATATAAGAACGCATCGCGGCATGCTCAGGTACCGACAGATTAACCCCTTCCCGACATTTGACGTACTATCCCGTCGAGGTGGGGTGGGCCCGTATGACCGCCGACGGGATAGTACGTCATCACCGATCAGCGGCGCTCACGGGGGGAGCGCGGCCGATCGCAGCCGGGTGTCAGCTGCATATCGCAGCTGACATCCGGCACTATGTGCCAGGAGCGGTCACGGACCGCCCCCGGCACATTAACCCCCGGCACACCGTGATCAAACATGATCGCGGTGTACCGGCGGTATAGGGAAGCATCGCGCAGGGAGGGGGCTCCCTGCGGGCTTCCCTGAGACCCCCGGAGCAACGCGATGTGATCGCGTTGCTCTGAGGGTCTCCTACCTCCCTCCTCGCCGCAGGTCCCGGATCCAAGATGGCCGCGGCATCCGGGTCCTGCAGGGAGGGAGGTGGCTTACCGAGTGTCTGCTCAGAGCAGACACTTGGTAAGCCTGCAGCCCTGCACAGCAGATCGCAGATCTGGCAGAGTGCTGTGCACACTGCCAGATCAATGATCTGTGATGTCCCCCCTGGGACAAAGTAAAAAAGTTAAAAAAAATTCCCCACATGTGTGTAAAAAAAAAATAAAAAAAATATCCTAAATAAAGAAAAGAAAAAATATATTATTCCCATAAATACATTTCTTTAGCTAAATAAAATAAAAAAAACAATAAAAGTACACATATTTAGCATCGCCGCGTCCGTAACGACCCAACCTATAAAACTGCCCCACTAGTTAACCCCTTCAGTAAACACCGTAAGGAAAAAAAAAAAAAACGAGGCAAAAAACAACGCTTTATTATCATACCGCCAAACAAAAAGTGGAATAACACGCGATCAAAAAGACTGATATAAATAACCATGGTACCGCTGAAAACGTCATCTTGTCCCGCAAAAAACGAGCCACCATACAGCATCATCAGCAAAAAAATAAAAAAGTTATAGTCCTGAGAATAAAGCAATACCAAAATAATTATTTTTTCTATAAAATAGTTTTTATCGTATAAAAGCGCCAAAACATAAAAAAATTATATAAATGAGGTATCGCTGTAATCGTACTGGCCCGACGAATAAAACTGCTTTATCAATTTTACCAAACGCGGAACGGTATAAACGCCTCCCCAAAAAGAAATTCATGAATAGCTGGTTTTTGATCACTCTGCCTCACAAAAATCGGAATAAAAAGCGATCAAAAAATGTCACGTGTCCGAAAATGTTACCAATAAAAACGTCAACGCATCCCGCAAAAAACAAGATCTCACATGACTCTGTGGACTCAAATATGGAAAAATTACAGCTCTCAAAATGTGGTAACGCAAAAAATATTTTTTGCAATGAAAAGCGTCTTTCAGTGTGTGACGGCTGCCAATCATAAAAATCCGCTAAAAAACCCGCTATAAAAGTAAATCAAACCCCCCTTTATCACCCCCTTAGTTAGGGAAAAATAAAAAAATTAAAAAATGTATTTATTTCCATTTTCCCATTAGGGTTAGGGTTAGGGCTAGAGTTAGGACTAGAGTTAGGGCTAGGGTTATTGCTAGGGTTAGGGCTAGGGTTGGGGCTAGGGTTGGGGCTACAGTTAGGGTTGGGGCTAAAGATAGGGTTAGGGTTTGGATTACATTTACGGTTGGGAATAGGGTTGGGTGTGTCTGGGTTAGAGGAGTGGTTAGGGTTACTGTTGGGATTAGGGTAAGGGGTGTGTTTGGATTAGGGTTTCAGTTATAATTGGGGGGTTTCCACTGTTTAGGCACATCAGGGGCTCTCCAAACGGGACATGGCATCCGATCTGAATTCCAGCCAATTCTGCGTTGAAAAGGGAAAACAGTGCTCCTTCCCTTCAGAGCTCTCCCGTGTGCACAAAGAGGGGTTTACCCCAACATATGGGGTATCAGCGTACTCAGGACAAATTGCACATCATCTTTTGGGGTCCAATTTATCCTGCTACCCTTGGGAAAATACAAAACTGGGGGCCAAAAAATAAGTTTTGTGGGAAAAAAAAGATTTTTTATTTTCACGGCTCTGCGTTATAAACTGTAGTGAAACACTTGGGGGTTCAAAGTTCTCACAACACATCTAGATAAGTTCCTTGGGGGGTCTAGTTTCCAATATGGGGTCACTTGTGGGGGGTTTGTACTGTTTGGGTACATCAGGGGCTCTGCAAATGCAACGTGACGCCTGCAGACCAATCCATTTAAGTCAGCATTCCAAATGGCGCTCCTTCCCTTCTGAGCTCTGTCATGCGCCCAAACAGTGATTCCCCCCCACATATGGGGTATCAGCGTACTCAGGACAAATTGAACAACAACTTTTGGGGTCCAATTTATCCTGATACCCTTGTGAAAATACAAAACTGGGGGCTAAAAAATCATTTTTGTGAAAAAAAAAAGAAATTTTATTTTCACGGCTCTGCGTTATAAACTGTAGTGAAACACTTGGGGGTTCAAAGTTCTCACAACACATCTAGATAAGTTCCTTGGGGGGTCTAGTTTCCAATATGGGGTCACTTGTGGGGGGTTTGTACTGTTTGGGTACATCAGGGGCTCTGCAAATGCAACGTGACGCCTGCAGACCAATCCATTTAAGTCTGCATTCCAAATGGCGCTCCTTCCCTTCCAAGCTCTGTCATGCGCCCAAACAGTGATTCCCCCCCACATATGGGGTATCAGCGTACTCAGGACAAATTGGACAACAACGTTTGGGGTCCAATTTATCCTGATACCCTTGTGAAAATACAAAACTGGGGGCTAAAAATCATTTTTGTGAAAAAAAAAAAGAAATTTTATTTTCACGGCTCTGCGTTATAAACTGTAGTGAAACACTTGGGGGTTCAAAGCTATCAAAACACATCTAGATAAGTTCCTTAGGGGGTCTACTTTCCAAAATGGTGTCACTTGTGGGGGTTTTTAATGTTTAGGCACATCAGGGGCTCTCCAAACGCAACATGGCATCCCATCTTAATTCCAGTCAATTTTGCATTGAAAAGTAAAATAGCGCTCCTTCCCTTCCGAGCTCTGCTATGCACCCAAACAGTGGTTTACCCCCACATATGGGGTATCGTCGTACTCAGGACAAATTGCACAACAACTTTTGTGGTCTAATTTCTTCTCTTACCCTTGGGGAAATAAAAAAATGGGGGCAAAAAGATCATTTTTGTGAAAAAATATGATTTTTTATTTTTACGGCTCTGCATTATAAACTTCTGTGAAGCACTTGTTGGGTCAAAGTGCTCACCACACATCTAGATAAGATCCTTAGGGGGTCTACTTTCCAAAATGGTGTCACTTGTGGGGGTTTCAATGTTTAGGCACATCAGGGGCTCTCCAAATGCAACATGGCGTCCCATCTCAATTCCAGTCAATTTTGCATTGAAAAGTCAAATGGCGCTCCTTCCCTTCCGAGCTCTGCCCTGCGCCCAAACAATGGTTTACACCCACATATGGGGTATCAGTGTACTCAGGACAAATTGCACAACAATTTTTGGGGTCCAATTTCTTCTCTTACCCTTGGGAAAATAAAAAATTGGGGGCGAAAAATCATTTTTGTGAAAAAATATGATTTTTTATTTTTACGGCTCTGCATTATAAACTTCTGTGAAGCACTTGTTGGGTCAAAGTGCTCACCACACATCTAGATAAGATCCTTAGGGGGTCTACTTTCCAAAATGGTGTCACTTGTGGGGGGTTTCAATGTTTAGGCACATCAGGGGCTCTCCAAATGCAACATGGCGTCCCATCTCAATTCCAGTCAATTTTGCATTGAAAAGTCAAATGGCGCTCCTTTCCTTCCGAGCTCTGCCATGCGCCCAAACAGTGGTTTACCCCCACATTTGGGGTATCAGCGTACTCAGGACAAATTGTACAACAAATTTTGGGGTCTATTTTCTCCTGTTACCCTTGGTAAAATAAAACAAATTGGAGCTGAAATAAATTTTGTGTGAAAAAAAGTTAAATGTTTATTTTTATTTAAACATTCCAAAAATTCCTGTGAAACACCTGAAGGGTTAATAAACTTCTTGAAAGTGGTTTTGAGTACCTTGAGGGGTGCAGTTTTTAGAATGGTGTCACACTTGGGTATTTTCTATCATATAGAACCCTCAAAATGACTTCAAATGAGATGTGGTCCCTAAAAAAAAATGGTGTTGTAAAAATGAGAAATTGCTGGTCAACTTTTAACCCTTATAACTCCGTCACAAAAAAAAATTTTGGTTCCAAAATTGTGCTGATGTAAAGTAGACATGTGGGAAATGTTACTTATTAAGTATTTTGCGTGACATATGTCTGTGATTCAAGGGCATAAAAATTCAAAGTTGGAAAATTGCAAAATTTTCAAAATTTTCGCCAAATATTCGTTTTTTTCACAAATAAATGCAAGTTATATCGAAGAAATTTTACCACTATCATGAAGTACAATATGTCTCGAGAAAACAATGTCAGAATCGCCAAGATCCGTTGAAGCGTTCCAGAGTTATAACCTCATAAAGGGACAGTGGTCAGAATTGTAAAAATTGGCCCGGTCATTAACGTGCAAACCACCCTTGGGGGTGAAGGGGTTAAATAATCGTCCCTTAGGAAACTTACTACCAGGAATCAAATCTATAGCGCAGTCACAGTCCCTATGAGGAGGAAGAGCACTGGACCTGGACTCACTGAACACATCCTGATAGTCAAGCAAATACTCAGGAACTTCTGAAGGAGTAGAGGAAGCAATAGACACCGACGGGGAATTGCAATGAATTCCCTGACAACCCCAACTTGACACAGACATAGCCCTCCAATCCAGAACAGGATTATGAGCCTGTAACCATGGCAGACCCAAAACGACCAAATCATGCATCTTATGCAGAACAAGAAAACGAATCACCTCCCGATGTTCAGGAGTCATGCACATGGTCACTTGTGTCCAAAACTGCGGTTTATTCTCCGCCAATGGCGTAGCATCAATTCCTCTAAGAGGAATAGGATTTTCTAAAGGCTCCAGGACAAAACCACAGCGCCTGGCAAACGACAAGTCCATAAGACTCAGGGCAGCGCCTGAGTCCACAAACGCCATAACAGGGTAGGAAGACAATGAGCAAATTAAAGTCACAGACAAAATAAATTTAGGCTGCAAGTTACCAACGGCGACAGGACTAACAAACTTTGTTAGGCGTTTAGAGCATGCTGATATAACATGTGTAGAATCACCACAGTAAAAACACAACCCATTCTGACGTCTATGATTTTGCCGTTCAGTTCTAGTCTGAATTCTATCACATTGCATTAAATCAGGCGTCTATTCAGACAACACCGCCAAAGGATTAGCGGATTTGCGCTCCCGCAAACGCCGATCAATCTGAATGGCCAGCGTCATAGAATCATTCAGATTTGTAGGAATGGGAAAGCCCACCATCACATTCTTAATGGTTTCAGAAAGGCCATTTCTGAAATTTGCGGCCAGAGCACACTCATTCCACTGAGTAAGCACGGACCATTTCCGAAATTTTTGGCAATACGCTTCGGCTTCATCCTGGCCCTGAGAAATAGCCAGCAAAGCCTTCTCTGCCTGAATTTCAAGATTGGGCTCCTCATAAAGCAATCCGAGCGCCAGAAAAAACGCATCAATATTCGCCAATGCCGGATCTCCTGGCACCAATGAGAAAGCCCAATCCTGAGGGTCGCCCCGCAAGAAGGAGATAACAATTTTAACTTGCTGAGCTGAATCTCCAGACGAACGAGGTCTCAAAGATAGAAACAATTTACAATTATTCCTAAAATTCCTAAATTTAAATCGATCTCCAGAGAACAGCTCAGGAATAGGAATCTTAGGTTCTGACATAGGACTACTGGTAACAAAATCCTGAATGCCCTGCACACGAGCAGCAAGCTGATCCACACTAGTAATCAGAGTTTGCACATTCATGTCTGCAGCAGAGTTTCAAGCCATTCAGAGATAAAGGGGAAGGAAGAAAAAAAAAAAAAAAAAACTCAGAACTTCTTTTCTTTTAATCCCACTTCTGCAATGCATTAACTATTCACTGGCCTGGCATACTGTTGTGATCCTAATGGCAGAGGATCTCCGGGTCTACAGCAAAGTCTGCAAACATAAAAACTAGCTCTTAGGGAGGTGGTAACTGAGCTGACCACATACCTGATCCTAGCCCACAACTAATAGCAGCCGGGGAACGTACCTACGTTGGTTCTAGACGTTTCGCGCCAGCCGGAGATCTAACTAACCCTTTCAGAGAAAATACAGACCTCACGATACTGCCCTGACTGGCGTATGGGTCCCGATGACCAGAGGTTGCTAGGCAACCCCCATATGTACTTATGCTGGCTAACAGATGTAAATCACTCAGCTGCAGCAATAAAAACTAAATTTCCAAGCACTAAAAAATACTCGGAGGACCCCCGAGCGTGCTCGGAAAATCGTACTGACCCGGAGAATCAAGTTACCAGGTCATTTTTACCATACATTTAATGCCATAAAAGCAAAGCAAAAAAACCCCCAAAACAATAACAGAAATATTATAACTGAAACGCCTAATGGAAATAAAAAGGCCCTCATATGGTTTGACCCATGGAAAAAAAGTTGTGTCTATTGGAAGAAAAGAAGGAAAGTGTTAAGTTGGGCCACTTTGAGAAGTAGTTAAACGCAGCCATTTGTGGAAGACTTGCCCGCTTTGCCAGTGGGGCAGGAGATCTCTACTCTGGAATGACAAAAGTAAAAAAATATGAATTTGAAAAATAATGAATTAAAATGAAAAAATATTCAACCCCTCCTCACGCAACCCAACATGTGACTATCGTACTACCCTCAGCCTCCGCTTACTATCTCATACAGTGACTGTAAGTGTCAGATCGTTGAGTTCAGTAGGTGACATCAGGAATAAATAATTCTCTCGAACAAACAACGACTATTGAGAAATATTTGTTCCCTTTTAGTTGGATGAGCGTTGATGTTTGCTAGTGGCAATCTGGTGTGTTCAGCTGCCATCTACTGCTTCCTGGCAGTAACGTCAGTGTCTTACTACTATCTATTATTCAGCCTGAATGCCCGGGACTCGCACTTCCAATGACAGAGGATAACTCATCACGACCTGCTTATTTGTGCACAGCTTCATTCCTATATTTTTAGCAATATTTCATCCATTATGTGTATTTGGATCTGCCTGGTTTATTTGCATATGATATAGCATCACATACAGTATAAGTCAAAAGTTTGGACATCTGTTAATGCAATGTTTCTCCTTGTTCTTACTGAAATGTGCACATTGTAGAATCAGACTGAAGGCAGCGTGACAAAGTCACTAGTAAAGTGCTGGAGGGGAGATATGTGTCACTACGCTTAATGGCATCAGTGATATAAAACCCAGAGTTCTTTCCTCCAGCATACTAAGTGAGTTTAGTTAACCTATATAATGGGCTGGCTTTTATATGCACATCCATAGAGCATATTGTGGTCTGGGGCTTAAATAGCTGGGTTCCATAGGCAGTCTTGGTTCAGCATGGCTGGAGAGAGGATCTCCAGTGGTTTGTGTTCTGAGGAGAAAAAGACTGAACCTGTTTTGCTCCAGAGCCTTTCCCCGCAAATGTATGGACTGTGTACAGCATTTTTGTTGTGTTTGTTTTTTTCCTTTTTTTTGCCTGAAGGGCTGTGGTTTACTTTCCCCTTCTTGCTGGTTTATGCCGCCATATAATAAACCAACTGAAGATTTAAGAGAGTGTTTTCTACCTCCATGTACCGCTGAGTGAGTTGAACTATCACACATGGTGGAGTATTCGGGCAGGGATCCAGTAATATGAATAGAGGCTGTGGACACTCTGTATGTCCTGGGTAAAATCCGTCATCCTTTTGAAGTATCTGGTCCAGGTCCAAAAGCAGCATCAGCTGGCAAGTCAACAGCAGCAAATGGCGCAACAGGAAACAAATAAAGTGTTGGCACAGCAGCTCCAGCGACAGCAACAGGAGGTGCCAATGCAGCAAATGAAACTCCTTGCGGATGGCACTCGTATCTCCTCCCCAACTCCAGGTGATAACTCGTACATCCGGAAAGCGGTAAGACGAGCCATGAAAAAATTACCTCCGGGGATGATGTGGAAACTTTTCTGACTGTTTTCGAGAGGGTGGCTGAACGGGAGAAACTTCCGCCAGGGCAGTGGAAGGATGTGTTGGCCCCATATTTGTCAGGTGAACCTCAAAAGGCTAATTATGATTTAGCACTCCAGAATGCCAAAGAACATGCCAAATTAAAGAATGTAGTCTTGGCACGCCTGGGAGGAACTATGTCCGCTAGAGCTTAGCGAGACCTGTTGTGAATTTGCTTTTTGGCTCCCTCTAGTGGTTACTAGTTTTTTGACTCTGGTTTTTCTGTCATTCCTTTTATCCGCACCTGGGTCGTTAGTTAGGGGTGTTGCTATATAAGCTCCCTGGACCTTCAGTTCTATGCCTGGCAACGTAGTTATCAGAGCTAATCTGCTGTGCTCTTGTCTACTGATCCTGGTCCCGGTTATATCAGCTAAGTCTGCTATTTTGCTTTTTGCTATTTGTTTTGTTTTGTATTTTTGTCCAGCTTGTTCCTAATCTGTATCCTGATCTTTGCTGGAAGCTCTAGGGGGCTGGTGTTCTCCCCCCGGACCATTAGACGGTTCGGGGGTTCTTGAATTTCCAGTGTGGATTTTGATAGGGTTTTTGTTGACCATATAAGTTACCTTTCTTTATTCTGCTATTAGTAAGCGGGCCTCTCTGTGCTAAACCTGGTTCATTTCTGTGTTTGTCATTTCCTCTTACCTCACCGTTATTATTTGTGGGGGGCTTCTATCCTGCTTTGGGGTCCCTTTCTCTGGAGGCAAGAGAGGTCTTTGTTTTCTTCTACTAGGGGTAGTTAGATTCTCCGGCTGGTGCGTGTCATCTAGAATCAACGTAGGAATGATCCCCGGCTATTTCTAGTGTTGGCGTTAGGAGTAGATATATGGTCAACCCAGTTACCACTGCCCTATGAGCTGGATTTTTGTATCTAGCAGACTTCCACGTTCCTCTGAGACCCTCGCCATTGGGGTCATAACAGTTTGCCAGGCCTGTATTATATGTGTTATGCATTGCAAAAGAGGGATTACAAGAAAGAAGATTCTGAGTTTTTTTTTTCTCTCTCTCATTTTTTTTTTCTTCTTCCCCTTTACCTCAGAGTGGCTTAAGCTTGCTGCAGACATGAATGTCCAGACCTTGATTACAAGTGTGGACCAGCTGGCTACTCGTGTGCAGGGCTTACAAGACTATGTTATCAGAAGTCCTAGGTCAGAACCTAAGATACCGATTCCTGAACTGTTTTCCGGAGACAGGTTTAAGTTTAGGAATTTCATGAATAATTGCAAATTGTTTTTGTCCCTGAGACCCTGTTCATCTGGAGACTCCGCTCAGCAAGTAAAAATTGTTATTTCGTTCTTACGGGGCGACCCTCAAGATTGGGCTTTTTCGCTGGCGCCTGGAGATCCGGCATTGGCCGATATTGATGCGTTTTTTCTGGCGCTCGGTTTACTTTATGAGGAACCCAATCTTGAGATTCAGGCAGAGAAAGCCTTGCTGGCTATGTCTCAGGGGCAGGACGAGGCTGAAGTGTACTGCCAAAAATTTCGGAAATGGTCCGTGCTGACACATTGGAACGAGTGTGCACTGGCCGCTAATTTTAGAAATGGCCTTTCTGATGCCATTAAGAATGTTATGGTGGGTTTTCCCATTCCCACAGGTCTGAATGATACTATGGCACTGGCTATTCAAATTGACCGGCGGTTGCGGGAGCGCAAAACCGCAAATTCCCTCATGGTGTTGTCTGAACAGACACCTAATTCGGTGCAATGTGATAGAAAAACCGCAAATTCCCTCATGGTGTTGTCTGAACAGACACCTGATTTAATGCAATGTGATAGAATCCTGTCTAGAAATGAGCGGAAAATTCATAGACGCCGGAATGGCTTGTGTTACTACTGTGGTGATTCTACACATGTTATCTCAGCATGCTCTAAACGTATAGCTAAGGTTGTTAGTCCGGTCACCGTTGGTAATTTGCAACCTAAATTTATTCTGTCTGTAACTTTGATTTGCTCACTGTCATCTTATCCTGTCATGGCGTTTGTAGATTCAGGTGCTGCCCTGAGTCTTATGGATCTCTCATTTGCTAAGCACTGTGGTTTTATTCTTGAACCATTAGAAAATCCTATTCCTCTTAGGGGTATTGATGCTACGCCATTGGCAGAAAATAAACCGCAGTATTGGACACAGGTTACCATGTGCATGACTCCTGAACACCGCGAGGTGATACGTTTTCTTGTTTTACATAAAATGCATGATTTGGTTGTTTTAGGGCTGCCATGGTTACAGACCCATAATCCCGTCCTGGACTGGAAGGCTATGTCAGTCTCAAGTTGGGGCTGTCGTGGTATTCATGGGGATTCCCTGCCTGTGTCTATTGCTTCTTCTACGCCTTCGGAAGTTCCGGAGTATTTGTCTGATTATCAGGATGTCTTTAGCGAGTCCAGGTCCAGTGCATTGCCTCCTCATAGGGACTGTGACTGTGCTATAGATTTGATCCCAGGCAGTAAATTTCCTAAGGGAAGACTGTTTAATCTGTCGGTACCTGAACATACCGCTATGCGTTCGTATATCAAGGAGTCTCTGGAGAAAGGACATATTCGTCCTTCTTCTTCCCCTCTTGGGGCGGGATTCTTTTTTGTGGCTAAAAAGGACGGATCTTTGAGGCCTTGTATTGATTATCGGCTTTTAAATAAGATCACTGTCAAATTTCAGTATCCTTTGCCACTGTTGTCTGACTTGTTTGCCCGGATTAAAGGTGCCAAGTGGTTCACCAAGATAGACCTTCGTGGTGCGTACAACCTTGTGCGCATTAAGCAAGGTGATGAATGGAAAACCGCATTCAATACGCCCGAAGGTCATTTTGAGTACTTGGTGATGCCTTTTGGGCTCTCCAATGCGCCTTCAGTTTTTCAGTCCTTTATGCATGACATTTTCCGGAAGTATCTGGATAAATTTTTGATAGTTTATCTGGATGATATTTTGTTTTTTTCTGATAATTGGGACTCGCATGTGGAGCAGGTCAGGTTGGTCTTTAAAATTTTGCGTGAAAATTCTTTGTTTGTCAAGGGCTCAAAGTGTCTCTTTGGTGTACAGAAGGTTCCCTTTTTGGGGTTCATTTTTTCCCCTTCTGCTGTGGAGATGGACCCAGTCAAGGTCCGAGCTATTCTTGATTGGACTCAGCCCTCGTCAGTTAAGAGTCTTCAGAAGTTCTTGGGTTTCGCTAACTTCTACCGTCGTTTTATCGCAAATTTTTCTAGCATTGTGAAACCTTTGACGGATATGACCAAGAAGGGCTCCGATGTAGCTAACTGGGCTCCTGCTGCCGTGGAGGCTTTCCAGGAGTTAAAACGCCGGTTTACTTCGGCGCCTGTTTTGTGCCAGCCCGATATCTCACTTCCCTTTCAGGTTGAGGTGGATGCTTCAGAGATTGGAGCAGGGGCCGTTTTGTCGCAGAGAGGCCCTGGTTGCTCTGTTATGAAACCTTGTGCCTTTTTCTCTAGGAAATTTTCGCCTGCCGAGCGAAATTATGATGTGGGCAATCGGGAGTTGTTGGCCATGAAATGGGCATTTGAGGAGTGGCGTCATTGGCTCGAGGGTGCTAAGCATCGTGTGGTGGTCTTGACTGATCACAAAAATCTGATGTATCTCGAGTCTGCTAAACGCCTTAATCCGAGACAGGCCCGCTGGTCATTGTTTTTCTCCCGCTTTGATTTTGTTGTCTCGTATTTACCTGGTTCAAAGAATGTGAAGGCCGATGCTCTTTCTAGGAGCTTTGTGCCTGATGCTCCTGGAGTCGCTGATCCTGTTGGTATCCTTAAGGATGGAGTTATCTTGTCAGCTATTTCTCCGGATCTGCGACGTGTGTTGCAGAGATTTCAGGCTGATAGGCCTGAGTCTTGTCCACCTGACAGACTGTTTGTCCCGGATAAATGGACCAGCAGAGTCATTTCCGAGGTTCATTCCTCAGTGTTGGCAGGTCACCCGGGAATTTTTGGCACCAGAGATCTGGTGGCCAGGTCCTTTTGGTGGCCTTCCTTGTCAAGGGATGTGCGGTCATTTGTGCAGTCCTGTGGTACTTGTGCTCGAGCTAAGCCTTGCTGTTCTCGTGCCAGCGGGTTGCTCTTGCCCTTGCCTGTCCCGAAGAGACCTTGGACACATATCTCCATGGATTTCATTTCTGATCTTCCGGTGTCTCAGGGCATGTCTGTCATCTGGGTGATATGTGATCGCTTCTCCAAGATGGTCCATTTGGTTCCTTTGCCTAAGCTGCCTTCCTCTTCCGATCTGGTTCCTGTGTTTTTCCAGAACGTGGTTCGTTTGCACGGCATCCCTGAGAATATTGTGTCAGACAGAGGATCCCAGTTCGTTTCTAGGTTCTGGCGATCCTTTTGTAATAGGATGGGCATTGATTTGTCGTTTTCATCTGCTTTCCATCCTCAGACTAATGGACAGACGGAGCGAACCAACCAGACTTTGGAGGCTTATTTGAGGTGCTTTGTCTCTGCTGATCAGGACGATTGGGTGACATTCTTGCCGTTGGCTGAGTTTGCCCTTAATAATCGGGCTAGTTCCGCCACCTTGGTTTCGCCTTTTTTCTGCAACTCTGGTTTCCATCCTCGCTTTTCTTCGGGTCATGTGGAGCCTTCTGACTGTCCTGGGGTGGATTCTGTGGTGGATAGGTTGCAGCGGATCTGGAATCATGTGGTGGACAACTTGAAGTTGTCACAGGAGAGGGCTCAGCGCTTTGCCAACCGCCGCCGCGGTGTGGGTCCCCGACTACGCGTTGGGGATTTGGTGTGGCTTTCTTCTCGCTTTATTCCTATGAAGGTCTCCTCTCCAAAATTTAAACCTCGCTTCATTGGTCCTTACAAGATATTGGAAATCCTTAATCCTGTATCTTTTCGTCTGGATCTTCCTGTGTCGTTTGCTATTCACAATGTATTTCATAGGTCCTTGTTGCGGCGGTACGTTGTGCCTGTAGTTCCTTCTGCTGAGCCGCCTGCTCCGGTGTTGGTTGAGGGCGAGTTGGAGTACGTGGTGGAGAAGATCTTGGATTCGCGCCTCTCCAGGCGGAGGCTTCAGTACCTGGTCAAGTGGAAGGGCTATGGTCAGGAGGATAATTCCTGGGTGGTCGCCTCTGATGTTCATGCGGCCGATTTGGTTCGTGCCTTTCATGCCGCTCATCCTGATCGCCCTGGTGGTCGTGGTGAGGGTTCGGTGACCCCTCACTAAGGGGGGGGTACTGTTGTGAATTTGCTTTTTGGCTCCCTCTAGTGGTTACTAGTTTTTTGACTCTGGTTTTTCTGTCATTCCTTTTATCCGCACCTGGGTCGTTAGTTAGGGGTGTTGCTATATAAGCTCCCTGGACCTTCAGTTCTATGCCTGGCAACGTAGTTATCAGAGCTAATCTGCTGTGCTCTTGTCTACTGATCCTGGTCCCGGTTATATCAGCTAAGTCTGCTATTTTGCTTTTTGCTATTTGTTTTGTTTTGTATTTTTGTCCAGCTTGTTCCTAATCTGTATCCTGATCTTTGCTGGAAGCTCTAGGGGGCTGGTGTTCTCCCCCCGGACCGTTAGACGGTTCGGGGGTTCTTGAATTTCCAGTGTGGATTTTGATAGGGTTTTTGTTGACCATATAAGTTACCTTTCTTTATTCTGCTATTAGTAAGCGGGCCTCTCTGTGCTAAACCTGGTTCATTTCTGTGTTTGTCATTTCCTCTTACCTCACCGTTATTATTTGTGGGGGGCTTCTATCCTGCTTTGGGGTCCCTTTCTCTGGAGGCAAGAGAGGTCTTTGTTTTCTTCTACTAGGGGTAGTTAGATTCTCCGGCTGGTGCGTGTCATCTAGAATCAACGTAGGAATGATCCCCGGCTATTTCTAGTGTTGGCGTTAGGAGTAGATATATGGTCAACCCAGTTACCACTGCCCTATGAGCTGGATTTTTGTATCTAGCAGACTTCCACGTTCCTCTGAGACCCTCGCCATTGGGGTCATAACAGAGACCACCGCTGGGTGTATGCTGGCGACAAACCCCCTCGCAGATGTTTGATTTGTTGCACCTGGTACAAAAGTGGTTGCAGCCAAAGACGGAAGTCTCCTGCCCAGATGGTCAAGCGAGATAGACAGGTTTATCCACTCCCTTCCAAGGCCAATACAGATCTGGGTTGTCCAGGGTGACCCTCGGAATGCGGATGACCTGGTTTGCCTGGTGGAGAGATACCAGGTTGTTGAGAAATCCCTCGAGAAACCAGACATCTCCACTTCCCCGTTCTGGGATAACCAAAGGGGGTGGACTCACCACAGAGGGAGGTGTTATCTGCAGCATGCGCAAGTGCTAATCCAGCATTTCGGCATGCCCGAAAAATGCTTAAGTCTTCACGAATACATGTCACGCGGCTGTTGAACAGCCACTACACATAATAAATAATAATAATAATCTATATAGCGTCAACATATTCCACAGCACTTTACAAATTATAGAGGGGATTTGTACAGACAATAGACATGACGATGTGAGGAACCTGATAAAGGTTTAAGGTTTTTTTTTTGTTTGTTTTTTTGAATGGGCCACACAGGGATAGTTAGGTTAATGCGCTGAGGCGGTAGGCCAGTCTGAACAAATGCGTTTTTAGGGCACCCTTAAAACGGTGGGGATTGGGGATTAATCTTATTAACCTGGGTAGTGCATTCCAAAGAATTAGCGAAACACGTGAAAAGTCTTGGAGACAGGAGTGGGAGGTTCTGATTATTGAGGATGTTAACCTCAGGTCGTTAGCAGAACGGAGAGCACGGGTAGGGTGGTAGACTGAGACCAGGGAGGAGATGTAGGGTGGTGCTGAGCCATGGAGTGCTTTGAGGATGAGTATAATAGTTTTGTACTGGATTCTTGAGTGGATGGGTAACCAGTGTAATGACTGGCACAGGGTAGAGGCATCTCTACACATGCAGGGATTGCATAACACAGGATTCACCAGTGGCATTAGGTATTGTCACAGCTCACCTTCTAAACAGCTGATAACACAGGACCCACCACTCACAATAGGTGATGTCTCAAATAACAGCCAACAAACTCCAGCCATGCAGCGTAAGCTATTCTGACAATGAGTGCTAGCCAGGACCCAGATTATATAGGGGATGGGAGATACTAACAGTGCACAGCTGAGAGCCTTAATGCAGGAAAGCATTGCAAGAACTCTTAGGGTACTTTCACACTAGCGTTTTTTGAAATCCGTCGCAATGCGTCGTTTTGCCGAAAAAACGCATCCTGCAAAAGTGTTTGCAGGATGCGTTTTTTCCCCATAGCCTAATATTAGACGACGCATTGCGACGGATTTACACACGTCGCACCCGTCGTGCGACGGGTGCGTCGTGCAGTAGCGGACCGTCGGGGGCAAAAAAACGTTGCTTGCAACGTTTTTTGCTCCGTCGTAAACGTCTTTTCCGACCGCGCATGCGCGACCGGAACTCTGCCCCCACCTCCCCGCACCTCACAATGGGGCAGCGGATGCGCAGGAAAAATGCATCCGCTGCCCCCGTTGTGCGGCGGAGACCACGCCCGACGCTAGTGTGAAAGAAGCCTTAGCTGAGCAGCTAATAGAAACCTGCACCATTTAATATGAAGGTGAAGTGGTCGTAATCAGTGCAGGAGTAGGAGAAATCAGACGCTGTTGTCTTCTGGCTCCTCTCTGTCGTTTTAAACCGGTGACATATCCAATTGCAAAATTATTTACCCCCCAATGCAAAATGGATTTGTTTGCAAAATATACAAACTTTCCACTTATTGCAAATAAACCAAAAGAATGACAAACTCAGTGGGGGTTTAATCATTTTGATTGATACTGTATAAAGTCAAAATTATTTTATTATTTGAGCAGTGGTGCCAGTGATTGTTTGATATTCACTTTTAGGCTATGAGCACATTTTTTTTGCTGAAATTTTGGAGCAGAAACTCCAAGGTTTTGAGGAGCTTTGAGTTTTTGTGGAGCATCTCGAAAGTTCTCCCTCAGTTTCTGCTCCAAAAACAGTGGTGGTTTTGAGGCACTTTTGCAATAGTGTTCAAAGAGGAAAAAAAAATCTGCTTGAAAAAAGATATTATGTGCACATACCCTAAATCCTCAAAAATGTAAAACTCAAAAATGTGCTATTTCTGCTCCAAAAATTCAGTAAAAAGACTAGTATGCACATACCATTTGACGATTTTTTACCATTGTGGTAGATGATTGACTCCAAAGTCAGCTCCACATGGGGTTGTGTTCTTTCAGACCCTTGGAGAGGATCCTTTGGTGGGTTTTTCTGGTCCTGGTTTTCAACTTTGCACTGCTTTTAGATGGGGTGCTATAATGGTAGATTCACTCTGGCTATGGGGAACAGCCCTGGATCAGAACTATGAACCTGAGCCTTCATAGCCATATTTGTTGACTATGTTACATATTGTTCGGCTCTCGATGTGTTGCGGAGAAATGATAGAGATGGAGGTGATGGTATTAGAACCTGGTCTTGTTGGTTTTGCAGTGATAACTGGTGGCTAGGGTCATGATGAGCGAGCGTGCACAGATAAGGCTCGAGTGCTAATTGAACATTTCGGGGTGCTCGAAAAATATGCTTGAGTCGCCGCGGTTGCATGTTGCGCCGCTGTTTGACAGCCACAACACATGCAGGAATTGCCTTGTTTGTTAGGCCATCCCTACATGTGTTGTGGCTGTCGAACAGTGGCGTGACATGCTGCCATGGCGACTCGGGCATATTTTTCGAGCACACCGATTTTTCGAGCACAGATAACACCTTATCCGAGCATGCTCGCTCATCACTAAGGGGCAGTGATCTACCACCTAGCAGGTGCCCAGCTATTCCCCATCGATAGGGCAGTCTTCTGTCCAACAGATCTTTTTGTTGTAAGTAGCGTTTTTGGACTTAGCAGATGCTAACCAGAGTTTAAATATAAACTTTCACAGAAAACCGATGGAACGTGTCCATATTACATTACTGCATACAAAACAAAGCTGAGCGCGGGAGCCAAGTGCTGTGAGTCACCAATGCACCCCCTCTCCTTGCGGGGCTGCATCCCTCCCTCCCCCATCCATTCTGCCAGCTCATTTATAATAGTCATTTTCTCTACAGGTTACAAAATTCTAACACATTCTCTAAATGCTGATGTGTACGGAATAATCCAGCCCGGGCTCGTGAAAGCTTTGGTTATTAAGACTCAGAAGTAAGGTATGATGTATCTTAAAGAGCAAGTCACATCACATATTACAAGTAGTAGGATGCAGCATAAACTTCATGCCCTTTTTAGAATGGGAGGGTTTCCCCCTGTGTTCATGATCGCCCCCTGCTGAGTAGTCAACTTTATTGGTTAGGGGACTGGAGGAAAGGCGGTGACTACTGCTCAGAACATATTTCTGGTTCTCGGAAGCAGTTGTCACTTTTCAGTTTCTTTTTACTATTGCAATCTTGTTTTATTGTTAACAAGATGTTTTTATAAAACAAAAATCAATTAAATTATTTTATTAATAACACAAATAATAAAATATTTGTATAATATTTTATTAAGTTACTCCCAAAATAAAGTGTTACGAGAGCAGGAAGTGGCTAATTGTATTCCTTAAAGGAGTTTACCATCGCTAGGATATACCTTCGTATTTTGATCGATGGTGGTGATCTGGCCTTTGGGACACTCAACATGGGGTTATGACTTCATTTTATGAACCCTTTTACTCTTCTTGAAGATATGGTATTTGCTGTAGGCTATTGCCTGTCCATGAAATAGTATCTTATTGGTGGAGAATTGCACTATAGAAACCATCAGAAGGAGGTGAGGTTATGAGTAGACAGAGGTTGAAGGTTTCAAGAAGCAGATGAGGCCAAGGTCAAGATCATATAGCAGCTGAGATGTCACCATCCAGCAAAACTGTCAAGGATAAACACGTGAGGTCTCTGGGGAATTGTCAATGACTGTATGTCCAGCTTCTGTGTGAAGACTTCCATTGAAGGAGAACTCAGCACCTCTCATGGAAGCCTCTTCCACTCATTGATCATCCTCACTGTTAAAACTTTTTTCTAATATCTAACTGGACACAGTATTCCAGATGAGGCCTGTCCAAGGAGGAGTAGAAGGGGATAATTACTTGCCATGATCTAGACTCTATGCTTCTCATAATACATCCTAGAACTGTGTTTGTCTTTTTTTGCTGCTGCATCACACTGTTGACTCATGTGCAGTCTGTGATCTATTAGTATACCCAAGTTTTTTCACATGTGCTGTGTTAGGTGTCAAGTTCCTGCCGCTGCACAGGGGGAATCTCGAACCACGTCCGCTGCGGTCTCCCATTCTTCTCCTGCCGCAGTGGAGCCTGCTCAGCAGAGACGTCGGTCCCAGCATCTGGCTCAGGCAGATACTGTGCGCTTGTTTACTGCTGCCCTTCCAGGCTCAGCCATTGTAACCAGCACTGTTCAGCAGTGAGCAGATGCTCCGGGGACTAAGTCCTGCTTTTCCTCTACTGAGCATGCCCAAGGGAAGACCTCTCATTGGAGGTCAGGGGTCACATGCTCAGGTCCTGTAGCAGCTCCTATTGGACCACTAGGAAGGTCCCAAAGAGCTTCCTCTATTAAAGGTTTGCATGGCCGCACGGCCATGCGCTAGTATAAACTTGATAATGTGTGTGTGTGTCATGTGGGTACTGGGTAGACTACAGCTGATTACCTGGGCCCCTGCGATATCCCTCAGACTAGGGAAAACCCTGTCTGTCCCTCTCCCAGAATTTACACTGATGGTGTGCTTGTCTGGGCCGCCAGGCCTGACCCTGACTCCTGTTTCAGTCCTATGCTGAAACCTCCACCCGCCACCCAGTGATTAGACCACACACCAACCTCCATAGAAAGCACAGACAGGGAAAACTAAAAAAACGCACCACGCCGCATACTCACAGGAAAACACTATAATGTGCACAGGGCAAAACAAATACAAATATAGGAAGGAGAAATATGACAAAGGATAATACACCACCAGATACGATATTTCTTCTCCTAGACCACCACTCCAGACCGAGATCACCAGGCACAAGACACAAGCTATAATCGGCGACGCCCAAAGTCCAGAAAGACTATTTAAAGGCCACGGGCGTGACCCAGCCTCCAACCCGATTACCAGCTAGATTAACCCCGGACAACCTGGATAAAATCTAGCCGGCGCCACTGAGCGTATAGTGGACGAATGTGGAATTACCGATGTCTGTCGGACGCCCTAGTGTGAATAGCGTCCGACATGACAGTGTGTAGATGAATGACTGTCGCTCCTTAATCATTCCCCTTCCTAGTGTTGTTTACTGCTCGCGAATGGAGGATGCTATCTAGTACCCGACAGTGCTACCTGCACACCTAGCACACGTTACAGTGCCTTTTGCAGTGCCCGCTTATACGGCACCACCGTGCACAATCAGTGCGCTTTCCTGACAGCCTGTCAGTGTAGGGTGGGAATTCCCGCTTGGACTCTGCATCTGACTCGATGCGTCTTCAGGCGCGGGCTCAAAAGCCACCGAGGGTCAGAGCGAGTCCAATCACCAGATTAGTGGGGGAGATTCATAGGGATCCCACTAGTGTCTTGCAGCTGCACCCTGTGTCTGTTAACAGGGCGCAGCATACTTTGGCGGCTCTGTGAAGCAACAGAGTTCACTACTATTCACACGGGGTGAAGTCTAACCCACGTGTGAACAAGTGTCCATCCGCCATTACTCAGCAGCAGGTACCATCTCTGCACGGTGGACACCTCATATCTACCTCTTCATTATATGGTGTGTTCCGCTAGCCCTAACATGCTGTTGCTTAGTTCTATTCCTCCCATTCTGTAGATGTATTTTTTAGAGTTGATCCAACTCCTTTATCAGATACCATGCAGCAAGAGATAGATAATAATGTAGAGGTGTGACTTGAAGCTTCTGGTCTCTCAACTTTCCATATGCCACTTATAACACTGATGTCTTCCATTGTGGCAGAGGGTAGTTTTGAGCCCCCCAGTTTCCATAGCCGTGGTACCACTGGGCAATAGGCAGAGTGAGGTCAATAGTGAGCTCTTTCCATGTTACAGCTGACTGCAGCGGACAAAGAGTTGATGAAGCTGCAGACATGAAGCAATTATTAAGTGTTTTTCCCAAAATTGCAAGTTATCCCCTATTCATAGGGCAGAAGAAATCATCAGAGATCCCAAGAGTAGGGCTCCTGAACCCAGAAATCCCACCTTGTGTCTGATGTTTTCAAAAACGATATCACATTCCCCACCTGTGTGGCAACTGTACATACGACGTATATCAAGTTCTGCCAATAAATAAAAGAAATGTGTTTGTTAAAGGGAATTTTCCAAAATCACAAGTTATCCTATATCCGTAGGACAGGTGGGACCTCAGCGATCCCAAGAACGATGATCCAAAATCCGAGAACGTGCCCAATCTTCAATGAAGCGGAGGTGCCATGCTCAACCACAAGTTGATTCATTGACTATGGGACTGCCAGAAATATTTCTCCAGCAGTTCCGTAGAAAATGAATGTGACAGAGGTCGCGCATGACACTTCCACTCTATTAAAGATAGCTCTTTGCAGAGTCTTGTTCTTGAATTCCTGACCGCCGTTACTAGGATCACTTCAGTGGGCCATTTCCAATTGGCGGAGAGCCCAGTTACAACAAGCGTTTCTCGCTTTAGCAGACCCAGTATGTGTAGTTATTACATTGACAGCTATTCACTTGAAATCTGCTGCTTTCCCAAGAGCCTCAAATTAAAGGAATTGTCTGTGAGTAAACAAACCCTTTCAGAGGCTAAATTATATTATTACTGTAAATAATATTCACTCCTATTCCCCCCAAATAGGAGCCTTCACTTTAACAACTCCAAATCAGTTTCCGTATTTTTCCAGGAACAGCGCCACCCTGGTTTTGTCTGGAATTGCAGCTGACTTGAAGACTGTAATACCAGACACATCCTGTGGAAAGACGTGGCGCTACATAAAGGAAAAAAAAAAACCTATGTATTTTTTTTCCTTATTTCACACCAATCACTTTAATATTTTTAAATTGTCTAAGTGATCAGAATCCAAAAGTGGACAAATTATTTATTGCTACAACCATGCCAAAATAATCCTCGAGAGTAAATTGCTGGCTCAGACTGATGATAATTAGCTATAAAGTTGACAATCTAATTGGGGCCTGCCGTCAATTAATTCACGGGATTTTCAGAGACACACGCCCATTGTTAGGAAATGGTCTCTTGGATCGGTTCATTAACCTGTTGGCTCATTTATACACCATAGTGAGTTTGTTTTCTTTTTTTTTTTGTTCTTTCTGTTGAGTAAAATGCTGGTGATGCTCATCAGTTCATTGAAGGATGATTGTTGTTGTATACTTTTAGCTGTATGGGTATTGCTGGTTTTAGTAATTAATTGACGCGAAGAACAAAGACCCAACACTGCTGGACAGAGATCAAAGCCAAAAACTTCTGGGAAATGAGGTTCAAAGAGCCCATCAGCTGAACACCAAAGAGAGCAGGAGGCCGGAGCTTTTCTGTCCTTCAGTCCCAAACCTAGCGTGTGTATGTAGTCCTTCCGTAGTAGGATTCGCTTCTCTGTTTTCTCTTTTCCTTGTGCACATGAGCTAAGATTAGGTCAAAAGGTTTCTCCAACAATGTCCCCATCCAACCTCCTGCTATGGAATCTCCAAGGAGAGTAATCCATGAAAATATCTGAAGATTTAGGTTGAATGCCAGTCATACCTTGAATATATTTCCCAAGTGAAGAGGTTCTTCACATTAGACATTCCTTTTTTAAAAAAAAAGAAAAGTCCCAAAATGATAAGCTGGAATCAGAAGGAGCCGCTATAGGGATCCCCAGTGACTAATTGGGGGAAAACCATGTAGAAAGTGTCCATTCCCTCTGCAGTGCCTCTGAAGAAATGAAGGATCACATAATTACCATTCCAATTCTTAATGCACGGTCCACGTAATGCATTGTGCTGGGTCCTCTTTCTGTTCTGAATTAAGCCTTAAAGGGGAACTTGTCACCTGTCATTAATGCATTTTTTTCCACCTGGTGTAAATGCCGTTGTTCTCCCGAATCTGACGCTGTTTTTCTTTTGTTCATACTCATCTCCACTCCTGAGATATGGCCAACTCTTCACTGTATATAGCTCTAGTCTATTTAGTCAAGTGGGTGTGGCCCTCAAGAAGATACCCACTAAAGTAGAGTTGAGGTCCAGAAAGAGATTGCCGTATCTCGGGAACAGAGAGGTGTAGGAAGAAAAAAAAAGAAAAATCACACCAGAATCAGGAGAACAGCGGCATTTACACCAAGTAAAAAAAATAAATATGGTACCTATTTATTGCAAGTGACAGGTCCTCTTTAAGTCAGGGGATTAAACTCACATTGATGGCGGTGCAAAATTTGTGCCCATGTATAGCTTCTAATGGTGGCAATTATGGCATCGTCTTGGCATAGGAGATCCCTGAAGCATCAGTGCCGGATGCAAGTTTTTATCTGCAGCCCTTGAATATGTGTAATCAAAGAACATGTACACCATCACATATGAGTCCGTGTATAGACTACATCCAAGGACGCTCAGGACTATGTGATCATTTCACCTCTTGCAGACAAATAGAAGATGGAGATTGCCTATCACCATCATGGATACTTGTATAGCGGATACAAAATTTTGGAAGAATTATGCTATAGAGTAGATGTATTGGATCTTGGAAGTTGGGGCATAAATGAAGTGGGCCGATGCAGGTTTTGTAGTCGCTCACTATAGACTAGTTGGGCCCAAAAGGTCTCTTGTGAGGACTGATATTAGTATAGACCCAAAGTAGTTGGGGGCCTTTTTGGAGGTTTTACATTAGGGCTCCTGAACTTCTAGTTACGCCACTGCTGGGACGTCATACGCAGACTAAGGTTGGACCATCATCAACGTGTCTATGTTACGTCACGGCTAGGACAACATAAGCTGAGTAAGGTAGGACCATCATCAATGTGTCCATTTTATGCCATGGCTAGGACAACATAAGCGGAGTAAGGTAGGACCATCATCAATGTGTCCATTTTACACCACAGCTAGGACAACATAAGCGGAGTAAGGTAGGACCATCATCAATGTGTCCATTTTATGCCACGGCTAGGACAACATAAGCGGAGTAAGGTAGGACCATCATCAATGTGTCCATTTTACGCCACGGCTAGGACATCATAAGCGGACTAAGGTTGGACCATCATCAATGTGTCCATTTTACACCACAGCTAGGACAACATAAGCGGAGTAAGGTAGGACCATCATCAATGTGTCCATTTTACACCACAGCTAGGACATCATAAGCGGAATAAGGTAGGACCATCATCAATGTGTCCATTTTACGCCACGGCTAGGACAACATAAGCGGAGTAAGGTTGGACCATCATCAATGTGTCCATTTTACACCACGGCTAGGACAACATAAGCGGAGTAAGGTAGGACCATCATCAATGTGTCCATTTTACGCCACGGCTAGGACATCATAAGCGGACTAAGGTTGGACCATCATCAATGTGTCCATTTGACTATCTTGCAGAATCTCTTGTGAAATGGAAGATCCAACTAAAAATTAAATCTTAGACCAAGCCGGCAAAGTTGTAAAATTACAAAATAACAATCCTATAAGCTTCTTTGCCTTTTCATTAAATAATAAGATGAAATCATAGAAATTCAATGTTGTGAACAAACCTACATGAACCCACACAACACAGTTCCTGTAGGCTAACCCTGGTGCTGGAACTTGCTTCTCTCATTTTCCATTGTACATTGCACCTGCTATAATATGCATTGCGAAAAAAGGCCCATGTCTCTGGAACCATATGGCAGCAGAAATAAAATAGGAGCGAAAAGTGGCCACATATGACTTGGTGACAAGTCCTCTTTAAATAAAGTGATTTGCAGTTTGTCTACTATCTATCAAATGGATCAAGTTTTCTGAAAGTACAGAGATCATTGAATACCCAACCACTTCCTAAGTAAATTATCAGTTTTGCTTGCATTTTCTAGTCTTTAATTTCATAGCTGTAATATCATCATTTGCCACAGGAGGCTCCACTGTTCCATGTTAAGACCCTTCATACAAAGCTGCTTATGATGATACTCATTTTGTTACATTGCCAGTTACATTGTTCTTCTTTTTGTGTTTTGGGAAATACTAATTATAAATGAAACTCTTGTTACAATATTTACCCTGCACAACAGTGGCTACCAATCTGTAGTCCGCCAGCTGTTGTGAGACTACAATACGAAGCATGCTGGGAGTTGTAGTTTTGCAGCAGATGGAAAGGAACTGGTGTAGGACCATTTCTGTAGTGGGTCTAAATAAGCAAACTTGCATTCTATCACTGCTATCTCCAGACCTGTAGAGAGGGGCACTGAATGCACTAATGTAGACAATGTTGGGTGAGGCTTCATCTTTCCTCAAGAAGTCATGGTTCCGAGGCCCACCTTCCATCTATATGTGGGCTTGTCCATTTTTAAGTGATAAGTGACAGGTCTCCATGAGGTTGTCTTCTGCTGGACCTTTGGGTTTGTTATTGTGTCAGACCCTACGCTCATTGTAGGATACTCTTTTACCCTCTCATGTTTTAGGAGAAACTGGTGCTTAGAAGACCAATTCCCAACACGGGTCCACTGACGAAACCACTGACTGAAATCGTCCAGTCTACTTGACAGACTACTTTTGTCATATTCCTAACCACAGGAAGATTGGAAAGAAAGTATGATCCAAGGCAAGAGCAAAATGAGATTCCCTCCTGGTGGTTATTTATATTGTTTCTCCATCTGGGTACCATTAACGTGCTGCGTGTTGGTCCTTCTTATCTGGTCCTTCTGGGCTTCTTTCTCCTCCTGTTTTGGGCAATGTAGACATCCCTGTAGTGGATAAGTAGAGTACAGTTTCAGACTACAAGCCTTCTTCTTTCATGGACGCCATAGCAGTCATCTGGACAATTTCTATGACATTTACGCCCTTCGGTACTATGTATGGAACAGGCCAAAATTGTTTTTGAACCTTTGTGAACACTTTGCATTTCGTGTGAGCTAGAACTCCAAAATTTCCTTTATGTTATACTAGCATCCACCCAATGAAGCAAAAAAAAAAGATCTCCAGAAATGCACAGGGTACCAGCCTACTGAGCTATATTTCAACAGGGAAAAAATGGACCATGGACATCTGGCACCTGTGCATCTGCTCAACTAGGTCAGTAATTTTTTTCAGTAGAAGTGTTAAGTAAAGGTCATCTATTACTGTCCTAAATATAGGACAGAAGTGGCGAACCTTACAGCCCACTTTCTGGCAGATGCCCTCATGATGTATTCACCTGGTAACAGATCTGCTTCTGCAATGCCTTATGGACAGCAGTGCTGTAGTGAGTTCTGGCCAGGGCTCATTGTCCAGGTGGGTGGTCAAGCGGGCATTTTATCATTGTGTATGCTGAGCGGACAAGTTCATCTGAGGTCTCCAGGCTCTGCCAGTGCGGTTGTAGTGCAATATTTTCTCAGTAGCATCATTGTTCAAAAGCCAAGAAGAAGGTTGTGTCAGAAAGTTAAACTCATCAAGGTTTCCTGGAAAGGAGGACTGTATCGGCAGCAATGTTCACAGTATCCTTCAAATATTGCCAGCCATGTAATTACTGCCAGCATTATCAGAAATGACACAGCTGCAATGGTGGGACAAGTTCTCTTGGTACACATGGCTGGATTATTTTTTTTCCAAAGTGTCCCACTGCCCTTTCAGGACTTCAGAATGATAGATGTTAGATTGATCCTCAATCATAGTACCCGGATGCACTTTTTACTCAAAAAGTTTATTTATTTATTTTTTATCCATAGATTGTGACCCAATGGTGCACTTGGGAATTTTACTTTTGGATGAAGGTCATCTTGTTGGTCTATCCCATTCTAACAATAACCTGTGGAGGCCAAGAGAAAAAGATGTAGGACACAGCCAGCAATACTCATAATTCAGATAGCTAACCCTAAAATTAATTTGGGTCTCAGACCAGACCTCCTTGTCCCAACCCCTAAACCCAAACATAAATACAGAACATGGGCATTTACATACCACTCACTGCTCTCATGTCCTGTTTGGTGTTAGGATCCAGGGTGATGGCGCCTGGAAGAGAAAGGACCTTGGTCCAGAGACAATGTTATATTTTGGATTATGCAAATCAAATCTAATAAATATTGGTTACATTTCTTGAAAAAGAGTGCCTGGTGAATACAGACCCCTCCGGGTGGACCACTGTCATTATGTCTGCCCAGGTACATTTTCTAATATTTGTGATTGCTCTGCTGTTGTATGTGTCCTAATACTTTTGGACTATCTCCTGATATTACACATTCCACAGTTGGGAACCCTAGGAATAAACAACGCTGTGGTCTGTAGCAGTAAATGCCGTCAGCGCCGTTCCACTTATTATCTGAGCTAACAAAACACATGAATCATGCTGAGCTGAGGTGCTGCTCTGAATTATCCTAGAACTAAATGCCACTAAGTTAAAATGGTAAATTGTAAATTTCCTAACTTTTGTAATATGCCCCTGGATTGGAACATCCATAATAATTGTTTCTAATTTTCGCCTATTCAGTGAACCTGCTCGGTAGTTCTGTTATAACTAGGTGTACTCTATGAGTAGATGTGTAGCCACTAAGCTCTGTGTCTCAATACTGTCTGTAATCTATTGTATAACTACCAAGCTTTGTGCCCCAAATCCTAAGTGTAACTGACAAGCTCTCTACTTCAATTCTGAGGTGCAGCTGCCAAGCGTCATGACTCAACTGTGTGACCTCCAAGCTCTGTGCCTCAACTAAGAAGTGTGCCCTAACTCTGATGGGTAACTAACAAGTTCTGTGCCTCCATTGTGATATGTAACTGCCAACTTATGTGCCTCAACTCCATTGTGTAATCTCCACGCTCTGTCCTTCAATTCTGATTTGTAGCTACAGAGCTCTGTGTTTCAACTCCGATGTATAAGCTCCAAGCTTTGTTCCGCAAGTAACATGTGCAATTGACAAGCTTTATGCCTAAACACTGGCTTGTAACTGCCAAGCTCTATACCTTAGTTTTCAATTGTAGCTGCCAAGCATTGTGCCTCAAATAATGTGTAACCATTTTGTATCTTATCTTTGATGTGTAACCACCAAGCACTGAGTCTCAGCTAAAATGTGTAAGTTCCTAGTTGCATTGTGCCTCAAATAATGTGTAACCATTTTGTATCTTATCTTTGATGTGTAACCACCAAGCACTGAGTCTCAGCTAAAATGTGTAAGTTCCTAGTTCTGTGCCTCAACTGTGATGTGTAATCACCAAGCTCTGTGCCTCAGTTCTGATGTGTAACCACCAACCTCTGTGCCCCAACTCTGATGTTTAACCACCAAGCTCTGTGCCTCAGTTCTGATGTGTAACCACCAAGCTCTGTGCCTCAACTTTGAAGTGTAACCATCAAGCTCTGAACCTCAACTGTGATGCATAACCAAGCTCTGTGTCTTAACTCTGATGTTTAACCACCAAGTTCTGTGCCTCAACTCTGATGTTTAACCACCAAGCTCTATGCCTCAACTCTGATGTGTAGCCGCCAAGGTCCTTTCCACAACTCTGATGTGCAGCCATCAAGTTCTCAACTAATATATATTTAGAATTTAGAGTCCTCAGTAGTTGATACCTTTTAATGGTTAACTGAAAAGATGGTAACAAATTGCAAGCTTTCGAGACTACACAGGTCTCTTCATCAGGCATAGTAACCACCAAGCTCTGTGCCTTTAATCTGTTGTATTAACCACCAAGCTCTGTGCCTTTGTTCTGTTGTATTAACCACCATGCTCTGTGCCTCAACTCTGATGTATAACCACCAAGCTCCTCTGTGCCTTGATTCTGATGTATAACTACCAAACTCTGTGCCTTTATTCTGATGTAAAACCACCAAACTCTGTGCCTTTATTCTGTTGTATTAACCACCATGCTCTGTGCCTCAACTCATGTATAACCACCAAGCTCTGTGACTTTATTCTGCTGTATTAACCACCAAGCTCTGTGCCTTCAATCTGGTGTATTAACCACCAAGCTCTGTGCCTCAACTCTGATGTATAACCACCAAGCTCTGTGCCTTTATTCTGATGTATAACCACCAAGCTCTGTGCCTCAACTCTGATGTATAACCACCAAGCTCTGTGCCTTTATTCTGTTGTATTAGCCACCAAGCTCTGTGCCTTTATTCTGTTGTATTAACCACCAAGCTCTGTGCCTTTATTCTGTTGTATTAACCACCAAGCTCTGTGCCTTTATTGTTGTATTAGCCACCAAGCTCTGTGCCTTTTTTCTGTTGTATTAGCCACCAAGCTCTGTGCCTTTATTCTGTTGTATTAACCACCAAGCTCTGTGCCTTTATTCTGTTGTATTAGCCACCAAGCTATGTGCCTTTATTCTGTTGTATTAACCACCAAGCTCTGTGCCTTTATTCTGTTATATTAGCCACCAAGCTCTGTGCCTTTATTCTGTTGTATTAACCACCAAGCTCTGTGCCTTTATTCTGTTGTATTAGCCACCAAGCTCTGTGCCTTTATTCTTTTGTATTAGCCACCAAGCTCTGTGCCTTTATTCTGTTGTATTAACCACCAAGCTCTGTGCCTTTATTCTGTTGTATTAGCCACCAAGCTCTGTGCCTTTATTCTGTTGTATTAGCCACCAAGCACTGTGCCTTTATGCTGTTGTATTAACCACCAAGCTCTGTGCCTTTATTCTGTTGTATTAACCACCAAGCTCTGTGCCTTTATTCTGTTGTATTAACCACCAAGCTCTGTGCCTTTATTCTGTTGTATTAACCACCAAGCTCTGTGCCTTTATTCTGTTGTATTAGCCACCAAGCTCTATGCCTTTATTCTGTTGTATTAACCACCAAGCTCTGTGCCCTTATTCTGTTATATTAGCCACCAAGCTCTGTGCCTTTATTCTGTTGTATTAACCACCAAGCTCTGTGCCTTTATTCTGTTGTATTAACCACCAAGCTCTGTGCCTTTATTGTTGTATTAGCCACCAAGCTCTGTGCCTTTATTCTGTTATACTAGCCACCAAGCTCTGTGCCTTTATTCTGTTGTATTAACCACCAAGCTCTGTGCCTTTATGCTGTTGTATTAGCCACCAAGCTCTGTGCCTTTATTCTGTTGTATTAACCACCAAGCTCTGTGCCTTTATTCTGTTGTATTAGCCACCAAGCTCTGTGCCCTTATTCTGTTATATTAGCCACCAAGCTCTGTGCCTTTATTCTGTTGTATTAACCACCAAGCTCTGTGCCTTTATTCTGTTGTATTAACCACCAAGCTCTGTGCCTTTATTCTGTTATATTAGCCACCAAGCTCTGTGCCTTTATTCTGTTATACTAGCCACCAAGCTCTGTGCCTTTATTCTGTTATACTAGCCACCAAGCTCTGTGCCTTTATTCTGTTGTATTAACCACCAAGCTCTGTGCCTTTATGCTGTTGTATTAGCCACCAAGCTCTGTGCCTTTATTCTGTTGTATTAACCACCAAGCTCTGTGCCTTTATTCTGTTGTATTAGCCACCAAGCTCTGTGCCCTTATTCTGTTATATTAGCCACCAAGCTCTGTGCCTTTATTCTGTTGTATTAACCACCAAGCCCTGTGCCTTTATTCTGTTGTATTAACCACCAAGCCCTGTGCCTTTATTCTGTTGTATTAACCACCAAGCTCTGTGCCTTTATTCTGTTGTATTAACCACCAAGCTCTGTGCCTTTATTCTGTTATATTAGCCACCAAGCTCTGTGCCATTATTCTGTTGTATTAACCACCAAGCTCTGTGCCATTATTCTGTTGTATTAACCACCAAGCTCTGTGCCTTTATGCTGTTGTGTAACCGGCAAGCCGCGTGCTCTGTGCCTTGCTGCTGTATGTAATTTCCAAGATTGTGCCCTCATTAAGAGACTGACTGCTCACGAGATGCCTCATACTTTGTACACATCTATTCCAGTTGAATTATGAAATCACTGTGCCATCTTTGAGAGGAACCAAATTAAATGTCATAGACCACACACCCAGGACTGAAATACTAGACTTCATTAAGCATTTATAGGAGACATGGATTTCCCTACATGAAGGGGTTATGTAATTTCCGAGGAAGAACTGGAAAATTAAAAAAAAATGCAGATTTTCACAGCTTGCGCTATGTGGCAAATTTTTGGCCTTTTGCAGAACTGTTTATACCTGGTACCCTATATGTGGGAACAAAACAAAGCTATTAAGGTACTTTGAAATACCATGATGTGTAACATTCTGTCCAGCCATAGGAACGGAATGCTGAATTACACCAGAACATCATTGGGACACAGGATATGTAGGTCAAGGTAGGAGAACATGATGTGTGTCACTTCCCCTTACAGAACATATGTTTGTGGTTTAGGAAAAAACCCACAGATCACAAATGAAGTTCAGTATGATCGATGTCACAAAATCACAACAAAACAAACCCATCACAGATGTTATACCACATAAAAAAATGATCATGCATGCACCCTAAAGCAACAAACACAATAAATGTAAGAGATAAAAGAATATTTTTCTGATAACACCCTTTTTATATAAAGCTAGAAATACCCTTTAAAGGCTACATTCATCAGTAAAGATCTTCTGACCTTGAAGGCTAAGATAAGTTCACATTCAGCAGATTTATTGCACAAAGAGATGATCACTAGGGTTGAGCGAAACGGGTCGTTCATTTTCATAAGTCGCCGACTTTTGGCAAAGTCGGCGTCTCATGAAACCCGATCCGATCCCAGTGTGGGTCGGCCACGTGGAACGCGAACTTGGCGCCAAAGTCGCGTTTCGAATGACGCCTTCCCCGCCATTTTTTTGAGCCAATTAATTGTGGGCAGCGTG